>NC_137952.1:43675166-44145166 GCF_963924665.1 Micromys minutus
GATTGGCCTTTGTAACACGAGTTTACAGTTACTCCCATTTACCTGTGGTTCTCTCCACCTCTTGAATCTGGATTCACCTTCCATTGGCCCACACATGTTTCAGAAAAGATTCTGTCTGTTAGAGCAGAGCTGAGGCCAAGGCCAGCCTTTCCTGGCCGGACTGCAGCTGACTGACCCTTAACTACAAAGAAATGAGTCAGCAGAACAAGCCAAACTTTATCCAAAATGAAAGAGCTAATCTCTTGATGTCTAGCTTTACAACAAACAAACAAACAACAAAACCAGGATGTGGGTTGTCCACTAAGATATCTAGTAGTTTGTCATTGTGACTGTAGATTTTAAATATCAACCTGGCCTTTCAAGTCCTATGGGTGGCCTGGAAAGTTAGGTCCCCAGACTCTTGCTATAATGTTTCAAGAGATTTAATTATTAATATTATTTTTTAGTTTTCACTATGGTGTATCACAAAGATTTCAAACTGGAGAATGCTTGTAGTTTTGATATATGCTATGCAAAATCATTGATAGAAAATGTATTGTTCCTCATAGACTCATACCTAGCAGGAAGTCCAGCTGCCTTACCTTAGTTTGCCAAGGACACAAAGAGGACTGCTATGGACATGGTGGCTTAAGTCAGAGAAATGCATGTTCTCCTGATCCTAGGAACCAGAGGTCTGACTATAACTATCAGAATGGCTGGATTCTTGATATGTGCCTCTTCCTTCTTATAGATGCCTCTCTCCTTCTATGTTGCCACACTAGCTTTTTTTTTCTGTGTACCTCTGTACACTTTCTATTTATCTTTTTCTTATCAGTATGTGATGTGTTTGCACATATGTGTGTCTGTGTGTACATGTGAATGTGCTTAAGCGTATGTGTAGAGGCTAGAGGTCAGTCTTGAGTGTCTTCCTCCTTTGCTTTCCACCTTGTTACAGAGACTTAAGCTTGCTGGTTTAACTAGACTGACTGACTACTAGTCAATGAGATGCTGACATTGGATCATCTCCATTCCTCAACCCCACTCCTGCCATATCTGCCAATACAGACACCTGCTGATAGATCAGCCTTTCACATGTGTGATGGAGATCTGAACTGAAAACCCCAAGTGTGCCCAACAACCCTGTATCCACGGAGCTATCTCCCCTTTGCTTACGGAAAGAGTGGCTGTACTGTATTAGGGTCTATCCTAATAGTATCACCTTAATGACATCAACTCCATGAAAATATGTCTTTAATATCTGTTAATGGACACACATTTATAAATATCAGGGGCTTGGACTTTGTCATTTGAATTTTTGCGAAGCACAAGTCAGGCCCCCCGAAACACTGATCTAATACCCTCCTGTTGTATCCCCAAGATATAGGCCTGATTATGATACCATCTTGCTCAATGTCTGTCTATGGTTCTGAACTGTAGTTAAGAATAAAGTCTCACTACCTTTCTCCCTAACATCCACTAATTCCGTCATTATTTCAACCTGATATTAAAGGAACCCTAAATTAGTTCTTTCCTTCTGTCTTTATTCACAGTTACTCATTTCAAGATGGTTTATCCATATTTGTCACCATAAAGCACAGAGAATGTGGGGGGGGGGGGAGAAAAGGGGAAGAGGGAGAGGAGGAAGGGGGAAAGAGAGAGAGAGAGAGAGAGAGAGAGAGAGCTCCTTCATCTTTTTCTCTTTTTTCCAGTGTCTATTTTTTACTCTAGAGGACTGCTTATCAAAATCCTTCACAAATCTTAAAACCTCCTAAATCTTTCCAGCTTTGTACTCTACACAAGAAAATCCCTTTCAAGTCTTTTGAGACCACCCTGCTCTCTGCTGCTGCCTTTTGATCAGGTATGTATATTGTCCCTGTGAGCTGGAGTTATCCTAATTATTTGTATAATTCCTCTACTTGTTATTATAGCAGCACCTATTTTAGTGATCAACAAGATTTTCTTCATCTCTTTCTTCTTCTCCTTCCTCTTCTTCATCTCCTTCCTCTTCTCCTCCTTCTTCTCCTTCTATTTCTCCTCCTTTTTCTTCTTCTCCTTCTCCTTTTTCTTCTTCTTCTTCTCCTTCTCCTTCTCCTTCTCCTTCTCCTTCTCCTTCTCCTTCTCCTTCTCCTTCTCCTTCTCCTTCTCCTTCTCCTTCTCCTTCTCCTTCTCCTTCTTCTTCTTCTTCTTCTTCTTCTTCTTCTTCTTCTTCTTCTTCTACTTCTTGTACCTCTTACTGGATGCACAGCCTCCCCGGATGATAAGGCCAGACAAGGTGACTGCATTTTGGCAAAATTAATGTATTGTAAATTTCTTATCTGTGGCTACAGTAGTCAACTTCTATTCAGTGTGAGATGCATGCACTGTCTTTTTCCTATTCTGTTATATACTGTTTGATTCATTTTCCTTCTAGACTCTGAGTAGGTTCAGAGAATGACAGAAATAGCTGCAATTGGCTTATCAGAAGGGACGGGAAGCTAGGACATGTCTTTGTTTCTGTAGTTCTTCACAGCCTCTTTGTAAGTAGCAACATCTCTATGACTCCACACTGATTCTTCAGAATTCTACTATGAATCATCTTTCCTCTGTTGGACACTCCTGATGTAAGATGCTATTCAAGCAAAGCAAAACAAAAAACGTCCACTGTCCCACCAGCCCGGAGTTGCTGCTTAGTTGAGGCATGGCCATTTGACACCTGTGAATCAGGAAGCAAACCTCCTATCTCTCAGACCTGTTCTAAAAGTAAACATGCTAAAATATGCAGAATTAGGAGCTGAGGATTACAAAGCATGCTGTTCCTTTACAGACATGCACACAGACTGTTTATCCCCCTGTAGTTTTTGATCCTTCGTTTGCTACCATTTTCTTTGATCCTCTGGAGGTTTTGTAGTGTGCTCTGTTATCTTTGGCGCCCGTCAGTCCTTCTTCTGTAGAAATCTCATGCAATTCACTTACGTGTATTTCCTTTTAGCTCCTTTACGGGAGATGCTTCCTGGTTTTAACCAAAACCTCTTTGCAAACATAATGCACTTGTGCCCAGAGCTGCTGCCTTTCCAACCCACTCTCTCAGTTAATGCGCACCATTCTTGCTGCCCTCCTGGTAGGTAGGTCTCATGGAAAAATGGTTACTGGGCAGATGGGAGGCCTGGTCCCCATTCCATCCCTGGTACATCTTATGACTTCTGGATTCTCTTTAAGAGAAAGATAGTTGAAACAAGTAAGTCATTAATGAGTTCCTTTTTTTTTTTTTCTTTTTAAATCAATCTGTGTTCTCTGGGATTCACTGATATATTAAGAAGAAAATGTGTGAAACACACACATGTCCACGCTTTTCTCGAATATGTTTTATTAAAATAGAAGGTTAAAAGTGCTACTCAGGAAATTCAACTTTAGTTTATCTGGACAGGTTCCTAGGTATTCACTCAGCATTCGAACATTCCAGGAGATTTTAGCAGAGATGGCGGTGGGAAGATCTCTGGTAGTGGAAGGCTATAGCACCAGATATATTCAGGAAAGGGGACCCTTCTATAAAAGGTAAGGATGCCAAGAAAGATTGATTGCAAAATTGCTCCTATTTCATAAATGCTTCTTTTCATCAATGTTCTTTGTAGCACAGTTGCGGTGTCAACACAGGGCTTCCAATGTGATTCACTTCGGTTAATGAGGTTTTGAGCTAATATACTAAAATGTTAATATATAATAAAGCATAATATGACTTTTATTTTATTTGTAATCGTTATTTTAGAATTTCATAACTGAGTAGCGTATTTATGAAATTTCCCTCTCCCTCTGCTTCCTACAAATTTTCAGGCCCCCACAACTCCTTTTCATATTCATGGCCTCTCATTCTTTATTGAGTTTTATACATACAGGCATGCACGTACCTAAACATTTATAAATATTACCTGGTGAGTCTTGTTACTGTTGCTTATGTGCACATATGTTTAGTTCTGAGCACTTGGGACTGGATTGTCTCTCATGAGCCTGTTGTGGGAGAAACTGAGTTTTCCATCTCTTAAGAACATTAGTATTTTGATTTTTTTAGTACCCCTGGTTCTGAAATTTCTAATAAAAGCTGCATGGTTTATAAGTAGATATTATGGCATATCATTTCAACAGGAATGACAAGAAAATAAAATCTTCATGGATATAGAAACAAATTTCTATATTTTTTTTCATCTAAGTTTGGCTAAATCTAGGAGGATGGAACTCACAGATCCTTAAGGCCCAATAGGTAAAGAGAAAGCCCAGATCACAGACTGTGGCATAATTTGAAGGTGAAGTGGAATGGAGAGACAGTATAAACACTTCCAAGCTACAAGCCAAGCCCTGTGGCTAGCCTGGCATAAGATCGGGAGCTTGCTTCTTGCAGGGTGTTGTGTGGGATAGGGTGTGTCGAGGGACTTTATTTCTCTTCTGTCTCCCTTTGCCCCTTTTCATGTTTTGCACCCTGGAAAACCAGCAGGAAGAGATCCTTAGGTACTGTCTCCACTTAGGACCCTCAGAGATGATCTTAAATAAGAAATACAGTAGTAATTTTGAATTTGATGGGAGGGGCCAACAGAAGCACAAGGAAGAGAAGCCCAGAGGTGGCTGTGTTATGCTAGCCCTCCCTGAGCACCCTGCAGCTAGATCATGCAGGAATTCTAGGAGGTTATGGGAGCTGGAGGTTGTGGGGCTCTGTATTTGTTTTGCTCTTTCCCATCAGTTAGGCTACTGTGCTGTGTGTCAGCTTCCCAGTACATTTGCAGGGCATTTGAGCCAATCCTACTTCCCCAATAAAAGCCCTTGGGCCAAATATCTCAAGAGCAAAAAAAGCTTCCCATGCCAAGGGAAACGCAGGTCTGCTGCTTGCCTTGGGAAGTAGGAGGTGCCAGAGAGAGATTGACAGAGGGAGAGGAAGCTGGGACTTTAGCCTAGCTATTACCTACTCTGTCCGCTGGCCACACGTGGCTGTAGGCCGCCAGTGACGTTCACAGTTCGAACCAGGATGTTCTTCCCCCTTTAAGTCCACCTTCCTAGTTTCCAATAAACATTCTCTGGCTCTACTTTAATCCCACGCCTGGTGACAATTCCGGGATGCCACAGTCTCTCACTGCTTGTCCCCAAACACACATGCTCCTCTGTCAAAAGTTCCTTTACTAATGATTGAAACGTACACTTTCGTTCCAGTATACTGAAACCACCTTTGTGCCTGGGAGGCCTTCTTATTATCACCGCTTAAGGCCATGCTGACTCTTTCCTCTCAGCACCCTCCTCTGCTTCTCGGATGTAAAACACTCCCTGGTAAATTGTCTAAGGCCATGAGGTGATGTTAGAGACAAATGGCCACGTGGTGAGGAGAAAAATGACATCAAGGTTGAAGTCCGCCTTGCTGCTGGTAAGTCCCCATTCTGAAGTCACATGGTGCAGTTTGTTGTATAAAAGTATTATTATTGATACTAATACGATCTCCCTAGCCCTGTAGCCCTTTGTCTCTCAGTCTGCCAGGTCCCTGGTGGGTCCGGGAGCTGTTTGATGTAGAGGAATGCTCATCAGTGAGCAGCGGTAGCTAGGCAGGCTCAGCCAGCCAGGTGACACTTAGCCAGATGGTCCCCTCCCGCCCACAGAGGACACCATTGAAAAATCTGAAAGAGACAAAATGGGTATGGAATCCCCCAAGAGGGACCAGATGCTACTCAGGAAGAAGCTGTTCTCACGGTGCAGTCTCTGGGCAAGTGGGGCAGAGGAAAACTGCCGTGGAGTAAAGAAGAGGCAGGGAGCAGCCCCTTGTCATTTCAGGATAAAATAAGTGCCTTCTTATTTCCCGTTTGTGGTTATTAAAGTGACCTCTCCCCAGATCAGAATTACAAACAGATCCTAGGAGAAACTCCTGTACCTGCTTTGCAATTTCAGCAGACAGCTGGGCAAAGAGTCAACATGTGTGAGGAGGATTCTGCTTCAGAATTGGGGCGGAGGGCCCTGGGTGTTTTCTACCCCACCCCCACCATCTTGCTAGTATTTCTTTTGGCCAAAGTGCATCCCATTGGAGCACATCCCACAGACCTTAAGTAGGAGGCAGAGGGTCTTGTGGAATGGAGCACTATCAAACGGGGCTCCATGATGGTTTTGTTTGATTTGACTCTGAAATGCCCGCTGGGATCTGTGAACAGACAGTCCCCTGTGGGAGTGCCCTCGGCCTCCCTTTGTCTTGCCCGGCTCCAGGCTGCAGCAGCTGATCTGGTTATTATAATCCTGAAAAGAATTTCTAGGTGGCCACAGTGACCATAAGGAAGCGAGAAACCACGAGGGCTGAAAGCCACGAAGAACAACACATGGGCTGTTGAGCACTAATCCTGCCCTTAACTAGAGGATGGCCCCAGCCTTGTGGTGCTCACAGAAATCTAAACTGAGGAGGAGAGGAGTCTGCCAGGGTTTGAAGCCACCATTTACCGAATGTGTCGTCATCAGCATAGTTCCTAAAAGAGGCAAACAGGCATATAAAGAATAGATTGGTGACAAATTCTGATTGCATTTAAGATTTAATTGAAATTGTCTTTCTTTTGTCAGCTCTTTCTCTTAAAACCATGTGCACTTCAACGGAAATTTCATCTTCCTACATCATTGGTATGCTTATCTTAACCGCATCAAAGTATGACTCCATACTCATCAACATTTGCACAATTTTCCCTTGGAAATCACACTGATCATCAGGCCAGCAGTGAGCAAGTTTGCCTCTTCTGAGACTTCTGTGTTGACTTGCCAGTCTGACCCTCATGCCAAGCATCTCAGTTTCCATGGCAACAAAAAAGCTCTGTTTTCTTCTACATGAGAACCGGAACATGCCAACACAGCCTACCACGTTCCCTTCTATTTGACTTCCTCTCAATTTGCCTGTTGGCTGTGTGGATAATATCTGACCAGTGATCCCCTAGTCATGTTTAATCATTTAATCTAACTACACACCTTGCAATAAAATAATTACAGAAAAAAAAGATACATTAGTCTATCATTCTCTTGCCCAACTATGGTGCAATATATACCTTGCCTGAGGGTCTTAATACATGGTGGAAAAAGGGGGCAGAATTCCTTCTTTCATGTTTTTTTGTAGAGGAAGTAATTGAGGCCTAGTCCACAGCTACCTGGAAAACTAGGGATCATAACCTGGGTCTTTAACACCTTATGGTGATAATTTATTCTGGGGGTACCCTGAGCAGATATTCACTTTTTCAGGTGCCTATTCAGGTCTGGCTGTGCTGCTGAAAAAGAAGGTGGCAGACTTTGACTATTAATTGCCAAAGTTACAAATCTCATCCCCAGGAGGTATGGGCCAAATCAACTCAGAGAAGTGACATTCCCCCTGAGGTAGGAGATCTTTCACAAGACAGGATTTTCACCCATTTTCTTGAGAAGATTTGAATTACTCCTCCCACACAGAGCCCTGGAATATGAAGGCGATGGAGTCTCTTAAGTGCTTGTTGCAAAGACAGCAAGTCTTGCTAGAGGAAGTGATGGGAGAAGCCCATCGGATTAACCAAGGACACAGTAAACACAAACAGAAGCCTGAACTGTGGAATGGGACTGTATAACTGGACTATGCATTTTAGAGCAAACTCCTTTAGCCTAGAGCTGACGTGTGTGGACACTTGCTAGCAAACGTATTTGAAGTCAATTGTGAGTATTGATTCCATGTTCACTCTGCTTGAAGAGAAATCATTCTTTTTATAGGGCACAGGCTTGGATTAGGAAAAGGAGATAAATAGCCAATTTATAACCTGTCCAGAGTTCTAAAAGAAAGAAATGGAGAATAGGATTAATTTCACCACATTTAAATCCTGCCAAAGTTTCCACGGAAAGGCAAAAGGCTTGTGCACATTTATATTGGATCCTGTACAATATGGAAAACGACAAAGTATTCTGAGGGATTAGACTAATTAAACTAGATTTTGAGAACGTCTCAAAGAGATCCAAAATACTGCTGCCTTCCAAGTTGTGCGACAGTGAGAGCTTCCAGAAACTCTCTGGCTCCTGCGGCTTCGGCTATGATAGCACACTTGTGTATGCAGTGACATCTAGTGACAAGGGAAAATAAAGCCAGCTCAAATGTTCTGAAAGGCTGTAGAGAAATGACCCTGCTCTCCTGAGTTCCTGGGTCTGTGGACAATACTTTCTATTGCAGACAAATGAGCCAGGTTTCACGCCATGTTCATGGGTAAAGAACAACACAGAGTCAACCAACCAGCCTGTCTGCAGAATCTAACAGAAACCAATAGGCTTCTCTCACCCTGTCTTTTCACAGAGCAGGAACGAGTGATGTATGGTTCGCATGGACCATTCTTAAGAGCTGTTGGCTTCTCTCAAGGAAAGACTACACTGAGCAATCAGAACATCTCATTCTGAAACTCACATTCACGTACAAATTACCCAGGCAAGACAGAGATTTACACCACTTATTAACTTTAATCTGCCTGAAACCTGTTCTGTTTATTCGTTGGAGCCAGCCATGATAAAGCATTTCAACTTTATTCTAACTGACTTTAGAATTTTAAGAAAAATTAGTGTGATATATAAGTAAATTCAAAACTTTCTCTCTAAAAGAACTTGAAGCCTTGTCATGGTTCATGCTGAAGAATGTGAAAATCCAGAACTGTCAGTCAGCTTCTTAGTGGTTGAATTAGGAAATGCCCCTTGAAGATGATTTTCTATTGGCTAGATATTTGATCTGGAGTCTGCAGCGCTTGGGTATTGAAGAAATGCTATGGGGGTGCAAAGGGTTTAGGAGTGAAGTGGGAACCAAGAGTTTGCTTAAGGAATGCCTTGGGTTTTATTTATGATACAGATTTCTTAAGAAAAGATGACATTTTTCTACATTAAACAAAAGTTTCTCCTGCATTAAATGCATATGGGAAAGTTGCTAATTTAGAGACTTTCTTGGAAAATAATATTTGTATCTTTTTCTGTGAATTTCATACTCTGAGGTTGCTCATATAATCATCCCAACTACTCCTTCCTTGTTTACTCTCTTCACCTGCAATTTCCCACCCATAACATCTTGAGGTTTTCTTTTTCATTTTTCTTCCTTCCTTTCTTCCTTCCTTCCTTCCTTCCTTCCTTCCTTCCTTTCTTCCTTACTTACTTCTTTCTTCCTCTTCTTTCTCTTCTTCCTCTTCTTTCTCTTCTTCCTCTTCTTCCTCTTCTTCCTCTTCTTCCTCCTCCTCTTCTTCTTCTTCTTCTTCTTCTTCTTCTTCTTCTTCTTCTTCTTCTTCTTCTTCTTCTTCTTCTTCTTTTTCTTCTTCTTCTTTTTCTTCTTCTTCTTCTTCTTCTTCTTCTTCATCATCTTCTTCTTCATCATCTTCTTCTTCTTCTTCTTCATCTTCTTCTTCTTCTTCTTCTTCTTCTTCTTCTTCTTCTTCTTCTTCTTCTTCTTCTTCTTCTTCTTCTTCTTCTTCTCTCTCTCTCTCTCTCTCTCTCTCTCTCTCTCTCTCTCTCTCTCTCTCTCTCTGTTGAGTTTGGGTTATTTTCTATGTGAGGCCTGCTCTGAAATGTGGTCATTTCATGGATCAAGACAAGACATGTCATTATATGATGTCAAACCTGACTCTCCTTCTTCCAGCAGCTATCAAATGCCAATTGTTTCACTGGTAGTGCTAGGATTTTATTCCCACTTCTCTCCTTCCATGCTGAGATTTTGTCTTACCATAAGTTGTGCAATTCCATGCTACTTAGGGCTGAGTATTCCATCATTTTTTATACTCAGCATGTTGTAAAGTTAAGGGCCTCTGTGTTAAATGTCATCTACTGCAGGAGGAAGCTTTGCTTATGAGGGTTGCTAGTTGTACTCTTTTATGAGTATAGACCACTAATAGTCATTTCATGGTCTGGCCATTTAGCAGAAAAATAGGAGTAGGTTCTCCTTTAAGGCTTATAACCTCTCTAGGCAAATGTTCTTAGTCTTTTTAACAGTGATAGAAATTGGTTTCATCTCAGGGAGGGCACCTTAGAGCCAATAAGAAAGTGATTGGTTGCTTTCAAAATATTTTTGTCATTGTTGCACCAATTGGCATACATTTCTAGGCCAGTCTTTGTTGCAGCTTGCAACCCATTATCCTCTGGGAGTGTAGATACCACCTTTCAGTACAAATGGTAGCCAATAAGGATGAATCTTGCAAGTGTCTATATACTGCAAGTCTGCTTTGTGGTGACTTCATCAATAGGTTCTTACCATCAATAGGTACTGGAGGTAACCGAGAACACTGGCAAATAGCTTTTAATGCTGGGGTGTAGGATCTATGAAAGTACATTGGCACAAAACTCACAAAGATATAACCAATTCCTGGTACTTGTGGTTTTCTTATATTTTAGCATGTGATGTCTTTCTGTTGTGGAGAAACTCCACTCAAACTTCTTTTTAACATATACATTAATATAAATTCCAAGAAGCTTCTACAATAGTCAGTTTCCAAATGGAATTCTCAAAAGGCCTTTGGTGTTAATTGGGCATCCTATATTTCCTCCTCTCTCCTACCCCCATCTCCCACTCTGATTTATTTCCTACTTCAATATTCCCTTCTAATTTTTGTATAACATAATGCTTTGTTTCCTCTCTCTTGAAATCTCCTCCCCACAACAATATAATAATTTGTTAAACTCTCTGGGTATTCCAAATGCAATACACACATCTGAAAATTCAAAGTGAAAATGCTTTCTCCAAACCAGTTAACCTGAATTCTGTCCCTGGGAATCACATGGTAGGAGAGAACAAACAGTTGTAAAGTATCTTCTGACTGCCACTCTCACATTCACATTCCAAATAAATAAATGAATACAAAATAGAAAGAGAAGAGATACAAATGGCTGACAGGATGTCAACATTGAGGATGTTTAACATTGAGGATGTTAAACATTGAGGATGTTCAACATTGTTCAACAATCAAAAGAGCAATGCATATGAAAACCATATTGATACATTATTCTCTATTATTATTAAAATGGTAACTTTTATTCAGAACGTGGAGCAAAGCAATCCTTACCCACAACTGAGGAGAATCTAAAATAATACAACCTTCCCAAAACTAGGATTAGGATTCCTAAAATAAATAAATGAATAAATAAAAATAATGATTATATAAGACAGATCTGCTATATGTTTTAAAAAAATCAGTGCAATGAAGAAATATCTGAAATCCCATGTTAACCATACAATAGTTACAGCTGCCAGTTCCTGAGAAAAATCTAAGGGTTCATCAACAAATAGAAGATATTGTGTAACCAGTGAATAGTATTTACTAACAAAGAATAGTGTCATTTTAACTAAGTACAGATCATCCTGAGGGTGTATGTTAAATGAAATAAGTGAAGTGAGACTCAGAACTTATATGAGGACTCTACAGGAGCTGAAGACAAAAGTAGTTGTTGCTTCGCCTGAATGGGATCAAATGTCACTCAAAGGTTGTAAAGTTTCTGATATCTAGAGATCTACTAGAACTGCTGATTACAGTTAATAACTTCTTAATAATGGACTGGACACTCAGAAATTACTAAAATAGTTTATCTTAAATGTTCTTGTCATCTACAACCAGTGCTCGAGCACACACACACACACAAACACACATATACACACACGCAGACACATACAGGGCCATGTGATATGATGGAAATGTTCAACTGTGTGATTACAGAAATCATTCTCCAATGCTCATACTTATCAAAAGCACGGATAAAAGAGAACAAGTGAATAAAAAGAAGCCCCAAATATACAATCAAATCCATTTTATGTTTGCCAGCTACCACTGAGACTGACGCCTGCCCTTTAGAGTAATTAGTATTTCCAGTGAAAGTCTATTGGAGAAGACAAAATTTCCACTTGTTCATCAACTGGAAATAATGTCTGGCTTACAGATATAGGTCATGCTCCCACTTCTCTCAGCATAAGGAGCTCATCCTATGCAGTTACGTGCAAGCCTTGGGCACACTGTCAGAGTCTCTGTTAGTTCATGTGCCCGTTAGTCCTGCTATGTTTAAAAGGCTTTGTTTCCATGGTGTTGTCTATCCACTCTGGGTCTTATAATCTGTCTATGTCTTTTTCTGCGGGTCTCTCAAGCTCCAGGGTGAGGGATTTACTAGAGCCATCCCAGTTAGGATGGAGTGTGTGAAAGTCTCGAACTCTCTGAATACTATTTGGCTGTGGTCTCTGTATTTGTTCCCATCTACTGAAGGAAGAAGTTTCTCTAATGATGGCTGAGCAAGGCATTGATCTACATGTATAACAGAACGTTGTTAGGAATCATTCTATGGCTATAGTATTTAATCGAGAAGTAGAATCCCCAGACCCATCCAGTCTAAGGTTCTTGGCCACTCAAATATTGATACGGGTGGGCTTTATTTCATGGAGTTTGCCTGAAATTCAATTAGATAGTGGTTGGTTATGCCCATTAGCTTTATTCCACTACTGCACTAATACATTTTTCAGGCACATTATTACTACAGATTGAATGCTTTGTAGGTGGGTTGGTGTTTACCCCCTTTGGTAGCTTACAGAGTACCTTCAAGTATCCTGAACATTAATCCATAAAAGTAGAGGCTCTGGTAGGCACCAGCTTGACTTTTCTATGTTTGTTGAGTTGTATAAGTGTGGTCTTCACTAATCAGGCCTTACTGTCAGTTTATAGAGACCAAATAGTTGCCTTGGCAATAGCCTGGGTTGTTTGGGGGTTCCCATGAGGTTTCTTTGTCCAAAAAAGCAATTGGATGTAACCTATTTCTTAGACCTTGAAATGGGGTCAGAGAGGAAAGAGTGACCACATCAAGTGCTCTGCTGCAAATCTGGTGATAAAAAATGGAGATAGGATTGGAAGACCGGAGGGAGAGTGCAGATTGCCTAACTTAGTTCCTGGTTGGTGCAGCAGGGGGGTTTCCAAGCAGAGCCTGTGGAAGAGCTGGTGGCTGAGTCAAAGTGATGGGAAAGAAAAGCTGTTTTTCAGCTTCTTGAGAATTGATTTCCACATTGATTTCCAGACTGGCTGCACCAGTTTGCAATCCTACCCACAGTGAATGAGGGTTCCTTTCCCTACATCTTCATCAGCACTTGTGATCAATTTTGTTGTTGATCCCACTGTCAGAGGGTTAAGATGAGATCACAGAGTTGTTTTCATTTGCATCCCTGTAATTGCAAAGGATGGTAAACAGGCTTCGGTTTATTTATATACCAAATTTCATATATGTAGCCAGTTTAAAAAATTTGATTGCTTGTTTTTGACTTTTAAAAAGTCCTTTCTATATTCTCAATATTGATTCTCAGTCAGACGCACAGTTTTCAAATATTCTCTCCCTTTCTGTGGGCTTCCTCTTCACTTCTCTGGTTTTTCTTTAGTAATGTAAAAGCTTTTAACCAAAAATTTGGTTGATATATTACGATGTATAGAAAATCATGCAATTGTGTTTTTACTGTCAGAGCTGAAGAGCAAGAGAAAGAACAGATAACACTCAGTAATGTTCATTAAAAGTAATGGCAGCCAGTACTCTGACGCTTTGCTCCCACTCAGTGTTGTGGTGGTGGTGGTCATGTAAGATAGCAGGACTTTATGGAATTAAAGTTGAATTGAAAATTGTGTTTGTTTCAGATGTTTGTAGCATATACCTTTAATCCCAGCATATGGGAGGCGGAGGCGGAGGCAGAGGCAGGAAGCGCTCTGTGAGTTTAGAGGCCAGTCTGATTTACAGAGTGAGTTCCAAATCAGTCAATGGTACACAGGGTTGTCTCCAAAAACTAAAAACAACAAACAAACAAACAAACAAATGTCTAAAACAAACAAAGCAATGTTGTGAGGTTAGGGCTGGGAAGGAGCAGAATGAACGGCTCCTTGGTAAGAAAAATACGAGAAATGGTGAGAAATCTTGAAACCAAGGCTTTTTAGCAGTAAAGACATTTGGTAAGCTGGAGTTGTGGCATTTTGACAGCCGAGAAACCACATGGGTATGGGAATTGTAATCACCATCAAAGTATTTGAGCAAGGGCCTTTGAGTTGAAAATGTATAATGACATTAGTTGTTAAGTCTCAAGACCTGAGTTTAGCTCCTAGAAGAAAAATAGTAGAAGGGGAGAACCATCTTTCTTCAAGATCTCTTCTGATCCCCACAAGTCCATAGTGGCACCAATATAAACACACACACACACACATACACACACACTAAAATTAGGTAACACGTTTATTTACATAAAGACAAAGAGATGTCAGCAGCAGTTGAAAGTCTCTAATTGTGATAAAGGATTTTATGAAGAATGAATCAGAGTTGTCAGTCACAGCAGCTGATATGGATTTTCACTGATGAATAATTTTCCCATCTTTTCCTTTTGTTGATTTATTGCTTGTGTGGTCACCAGAGCTTTAGCTTTTTCAGTCACCCACATCATATTATAAATGCAACATTGGGTATTGAAAACACTTATGGCTAATCCAGAGTCCCTGGAGCTACCCTGGAGTCTGTTTTTAACAAGCCCTCCAAGTGACTTTATTCCATGTCAAAAGTAGAGGAGGAAAGTTTTGGATAATGTACAACACAAGGACCTGAGTAAGAATGAGTGATCTAGGAACACACAAAGGAATCCTTAAGAAACAGAAATCCATGGCTACTGGTCTGCAAGTTCTTTGCTAGGTGGGTCACACAGTGAGTAGTAGATGCCCATGAGAGATTGAGCAACCCTTCTGTGTCACCCCATATTTTGGAAGTTTAACACCAAACCTCCTACGCTGCTGGAAACTTCCAGCTCTCACACAGAGTAATCTAACTGCTCAGGCTTATCACGTGGCTTGAAAGTCAGCATTTGGATCCATGGGACTCAGACAAGTTTTCTGTTGCCTCCTAGATATTAAAGTATTTACCATGCAGAGTATTTTGAGGGAGCTGGTTTCCCAGCAAAAGGAAAATGTCATAACTAACAATTAAGTTAACTCGAAACCAATGTTAGGCTCATGTGAGTAACCTTTACATATTATAATTGGTAAGAATATGATTCTGAAGCCAGGATTTCGCGTCGGAATTTTTTTTTTCATTTTCCAGCTCTGTGGTCATTGATAGATGAACTAACATCATGGTGTCTTCATCTGTGAAATGAGCCTACCACAGTGCCTATTCAAAACATTATTTCAGTATTTCTCATCATTTTTCTCACCAAATAGATGTCTTTTTTTTTTTTAGTTATAAAGCTCAGTGTTGACTGTAATGGCATCTGTTTGCTAACTTTTATATTTATGAGACTTTTTGCAGCTATTTCTGCTAAGCAAATATAAAGCTTCATGCATTGTAAAACTTATTTTTATAAGATTTATTTATTTTATGTATATGAGTACACTGTCCCTATCTTCAGACACACCAGAAGAGGGCATCAGGTCCCACTAACAGATGGTTGTGAGCTACCATGTGAGTGCTGGGAATTGAACTCAGAACCTTTGGAAGAGCAGTCAGTTCTCTTAATCAATAAGCCATCTCTCTAACCCCTATTTTAAGCCTTATTATTAGTGTTAGAAACATGGTCTTTGATAGTAACCTTAACCAAGAGACATCTTGATGACCTCACTTAAGTGTTAACCAACCAGACACAGAATTTAGATGGATCTGAAGCTACATATGATACTGATAGAAATGAGTAATTGATTTTTTTATTTTGATTGATTTCACAAAGCTGTGCATTTATTTTGTCTCTGAAAAATAGGTGGCAGAATAAGAACTATGTAATGCTGAAGTCAAAGATGCAGTGCTGATGTGTTTTCTAGAATTGAAGGCCAGGGAAATAGCTCCAGCTTCTACTCTGCAAAGGCTGTAGAGATGTGGACACAGCAGACAGATTCCACAAAAACAAGTTTGAAATTAGTATACAAAGATTGTATTTGCATCTATTATACTCACAAATCTGGGAGAATCGGAATCTCAGGTCTACATGTACATACCCACAACTGATTTAATCTTAAGTCTCTGTGTAAGAGAGATACAATTTGTTTTGTAGTTCTTTAGAATTTTGCCACACATACAGACAATTGTTGTGTTATGAAAAGCACGCAGATGCACAGCATATATACACACATATTTGGTAGACATTGGGATCTTTTTGATGATTGATAAATTTCTTTTTTTTTTTTTTTTTTGGATACTGATGGCTCACATTTTAAGTTTTATCTTTTACACCCAAGTATTTATATTATTTACATTCATGTAGCAATGGATCAAATGGATAAGATTCGTCAGGTGGTTGAGACACAGACCTTCAGTCTCAGGACTCAGGAACCAGAGGCATGAAGATTCTGTGAATTAGTGGCCAGTCTGAGTCTACAGAAAAAGGTCCAGGACAGGTGGTGCCACACAGAGAAACACTGTATTGAAACCATGGGGTAGGGGTAGAGGGAAGAAAGAAAAGGATAAGATTGACCTTTCCAGTGACCTATGGTCTAATAAAATCATAATAAAATGCCATATTTACAAATGTATCATTATAGAGAATAAATAAACACTGTATTAGTAACTTTCTTGTATTGTAATGAAATATCTGAGAAAACAACATCAAGGAGGAAAGATGAATTTTCCAAGAGTCCAGGCCTAGTTCAAGTACCCTCACTGCTTTTAGCTTGTACCAGTCTTCAAAATAGGACATGGGTGATAGAGGCTCCTTACTTCATGGCAACCAGCAAACACAGAAAGCAGAGTCTGGTGAAAGAGGTGGAGAGGGAAGAGGACAGCTGGGAAATAGACCTTTCAGAGGCGGACTTCCTCTAACCAGGGCCCACTTCCCAACAGCTTAGTTAGTAAGCGACTTTCAGGGGATTACTACCTTAGTGCTCTGTCACCTCTAAACAGCACCATTCTGTCACTGAACCAAGACTAAAGCACATGAGCCTTTGGGGAAGACAATTCACATAAAAACCATAACAACTACTGTTGGGTGGAGACTCTGTGGCTCTTGTGCTGCTTCACAGTTTGTAAATTCACAGTTTGCATATACGCATTGCCCACATTGTTCTCTGGGATGAATTTTTTTTTTGAACCATTCCCAATTAGGTTGCATTATGTTATGACCACCTTCGCAAGATAGTGTAAATGCCACCTTTCACACCAATGTGAGAGGTACTCATCAGGGTAATATAAGCCAACATCTTCTGGGTGGAAAGACAAATGAGTCTTTGCTGAACATAAAAGAGCTGGGCTCCACTTCTGTAACACTCATACTGACTGTGTGGCAGCCATTTGGTTCTCTTTGTGTGAAGAGAGATATGAGACTCAGGAGAGCAGTGCACAGAATTTCTAACACCCCAGCTATTGTTACTGTGTGAATATAATGTTTTCCCTCCACCCGTGTTTCAGAAGTCTACGTTTTCCTGTCAGAATTCACAGAATTACAAAAGAGGCTGAATTGGTTGTTTGCATTTGTGTGGAAATGTGTCTTCAGACTTTGAGGACTGTGGACAAGTCTCTCAGCCACTCTCTCACTGTCTCTGTTTCTTTCTCCTTTTCCTCTAGTTTGACCCAATTTTCTATCTTCTTTAGTAACAAGATTAAATGCAAGACAGCCAAATTCTTGTTCAAAAAATTACTTATGATATGAACATCTGAACTTTGAGAATTTTACTCAAGTACGAAAGGGATTTTTTTTCTTGCAAGTAATACTTACTGAAAAATGTTTCAATTTCCCAGTCGCTAAAACAGAAGACATTAAAAAGATATTTACACTGAGAATGAGGGAAGTCAGGTCTACAGAGGAGGCTTTTATCAAGAAGCTTCTTAAATTCCCAAAGTAACTGAAAGACAGTTGGTGCTAGTGCAGAGGCAGTCGTCTGTACTAGTGGTGATCCTGATTTATGAGGCTTCTGGTGTTTCACTACTAGACAGAGCTAGTACTATAATGAAACATATCTTTAATTAGGTTAAAGAAGGAACATTCAGATTCATAGTTTACTGTGCTATTAAAACAGGCATTAAAACTTATTAAGTCTAATTTAACGGTTCACATAATATTATGCTAAGTTATACTAATCAATTTTCTAATATTAAAACTTCTTCGTATTCCTATTGGTGTGTGTGAAATATTATTATGTTCTGCTAGACTAAATTTATCTCTTTAGAATTTGAAAATTGCTACTATATTCATTCGTAAATTTACATAATTAAAAAAGATAATGTATCTATCCATACTCTCTCCAGTTCCCTCTCTGGTATCCTTAGCAATTATACAGTTATAAAAATTTTATAAAAGAAATAAGTAGAGAAACATAAGAGCCTGGTTCCAAGCAGAATGACAAAGATGATCTTGGTGTATGTCCTACTTAACATTAACACGGGTTTTGACACAGCCTAGAATATCTGAATAATTTCTCACTCAATAAAGTATTTCTATCATCTTTGTGGGAAGAACATGGAAGAGTTTGGAACTCTGGGATGGAAAAGCTCTTGAGTGTTCATAAGCTTCAGAAGCTATGTTATTTTGATCCTGAGGACAATGCTCAGAATAATGTGGACAGTGAAGGTCTATGTCACAGGACTTCCCAGGGAAGCAAGGACTTAGTCAAGAACTGGATTAGGGACCCTGGCTCAGGATTTTTATTTGATAGATACACTGGGGGGGAAGAACCAGATAGGACTGTTAGAGGATCAGCATCAGTGAAACACAGCCTCTTGTGCTTTTGTAGGACAATGGAGTACTAATGAGCTGGGATGGAAGAATTGTCTGTGATTAATTAAAACAATAGCGTCACTGAGGTAAAATAGTCCATGTTTCACTGGGACAAAAGACAATATTTCCCTCTGGATCAGTAAACAGAAGCTGTGGTCTAATTGAACTAAAGTTACGATCAACTAGCAGCAAATTTCACAACATGGAAGTCTCCTAGAAGGGACTGGTTTGGAAGGCAGGAAAGCTGCAGGATTTGGGAGGTTGTAGAGAAGAGCTGATGCTTGGTAAAATATGGAAAGTCAGAGTTCTTGAAGAGAGGCCAGTGGTGAAGGTTCAGACCTAGGACAGAGATGCTGTGACTGTGGGATGTCTGCCATTACAGTGTCAGGGTTAGAGTGGAGCTGGACTAACCTTAACAAGGCCAACTGTGTGCTGGAGATGGCAGAGCTAGAAGGATGATGCCATGAAAGCCCCGTGGAACCCAGTAGATTAGTAGTGAGTCTGAAGTGCCAGACATCATATGATTTTGGTTTTCATTGCTGGATTTTGAATTTGCTGTCATATGATTGTATGCACTAGTTATTTTCCTTTAGGTTAAAAATGTATAATTATTTTCAATTTTACAAGAGCCCACAGTTAAGATACTTTGGATTTTTAAAGAGTCAAAACATTAACTATGCCTTGTATAATAATAATAGTAAGATGGGATATTGACAAAGAATGGAAGATTATTAATTAAACTGATGTCTCTGTTTGTAAAAATGACAAGGAGTAGAGTGTCCTAGTTAGAATTACTGTCAACCTGTGCTTTGTACCTCATTTGAGTTCATTTGTATCAGATTCCTTTGTGGGCACATCAGTGAAACATCACCTTGATTATTCATTGAAGTTGGAAGGAAGTACCACTCCTTGAGCAGATGGCTCTAGGCTGTATAGGGAGGCTCCATGAATATGAGCAGAACAGAGACAAGCCATCTACATTCAGGTTCCTGGCTCGAGTTCTCCCTTTACTTCCTTCAGTGATGGACACTGAACTGGATGTGTAAGCCTGATAAAGCCTTGACTCCCCAAGTTGCTTTGAGTGAGAATGTTTTTTATCAAAGCAAGAGAAAGTAAACTTGGAGAACTTACTACCTTACGTTCAGGAAAGTTTTAAGAATAAATATTCCTTTTACATTCTACTCACATGTTCTGAAGATTCTACATATATTTAAAAGATGTATTTGGTTCATTTTAAAAATTATCAGATATTTTGTAACTTCTGCTTGACTTGTATTTTAAGTGTTTTCTCTTGCATTTTTATTACCTTCATATTTTTGGTTCTATCTACAATCATTTATTGATGGATTGAGTAATACAGTTTTAACGAGACAATAAGGCAAAAACTGTGGATTAAAACAGTTTGCTATATAGCCAGGAGGAAATAATCTTAGAGACTTTTAATATGTAAACAAAGAGATCTCTTAAGTATTTCTCAAATATATTGGCATCAGACAGTTTTTCCTTTTGTACAATTACTATATTATGTCATTTGATCACAAAGTCAGCTATATTTCATAAAGAGCTCCCCAGTGCTTGTAGACTCTAGTCATGTATACAGGCCACTCCCCTTCTCCTTCCTTTGCAGAACACTTTTTTTCAGTGTATTTGTGTGTTTGGATTTTCAATACCAATTTTGTCCCCAAAGAGTTGGTTGTCTAAATGTGTTGGATAGTTTTCCAAAGCAAGGAATCAAGCAATACCAGAGAATGCCAGTCAAGAGCAGACTCATAATGACACAGGATAGAAACACCCTGATCCAGTGAAGTCTAAACTAAACTGACATTGGGAGAAAATTGAGCTGGCTCACTCAAATGGATCCAGTGTCCCTCAGTTGGTGCTGCCAGTGTCTGACTCCATGCTTCTAGGTGATCTACAGTGGTCTACACAAGGGTCTAGGAATGGCCTGTGATTTTGAAGTCCATGAGATAATGTATCCAATACTTTGGACTAAGAATATGATCTGATTAGGGCCTCCATCATTAAAATTTGCCAAGTATAAAGTTCTTGGAGAAGTTGGTGCATAACTTTAAGACACCAAGACACCAAGAACAGTGTTTTTTTGTTTTTTTTTTTTTTTTTTCTTTCTTTTTTTAAATTTGTAACACTATTCTTTTTGTTGGGAAATGTGCAGAGATAATATGGCCTGGAGTGTTTGGCCTCTTCTTTCAGAAAACAAGAATGCAAGAAAGTTGTCTACTTTTTTTGAGTAGCCACTCTGGTGCTAACAATGTCCCAAAGAGGAGCAAAATTGCATCCATAACACTATTTTCTGAATGTCAACACTGTACAGACAAAAGAATCCACATTTAACATTTTGATACTAAAAAGCCAGAGGGAGAAATTTGGGGAAGCCACCTAAGGGATATGACTCTGTCCACATAAAAGTCACCATTTCTGAACATGTGCACTCATTAGCCCTGAGATGACAGAAGAGGGGGAAAAAAGTTTCATATGCTTTCAAGAGTAGTACTGGTTGCTGAAAAACTTCTGAATAGGCAATGTCCCAGAGACACCTTAGACCCACATCTAGCCTGCCATGTCAGAAATAAGTGTAAGAGCAGAGCCTAGTGTCCAACAGGACAAAGGGAATCTCAGCAAAAAGGAGGAAGGTTGAAAGACCAAATGAACAGAAGGTTAGGTGGCAGTGAGTGGGAAGTAAAGAACACACAGGAAGGATACAGGAACATGCTGGAGTCCTGATGAAGGGAAGGCATCTTGGGTACGGTCTCCATTCAGTGGAAACTGTGATGTCTGGTTCTTGATATTGAATCCCTGCTAATTTCCTCAATGGGATGGACCCATGGCATTCAGCAGCAGAACAGGGAAAGAGTGTACTGACCGTGGCCTAGTGGGTGAATATTGAACAGAAATTGATTGATTGCTATTCCGTAATGCCTTGTGTGAACATCAAAGCCAGATCTGTGGAGAGAAAAGATTTGGGATTGTCATACAAGATTAGCAGTATTATGGGGAAAGGGATGGCAGGACAGGGGTGGACTGGAAGACAGAAAGAAATTCCAGTCCTTAAATACTAGAAAGGAAGAATTTGGTCTCTGTCCCTTAGGGAAAAGATAAGACACTCATTTTTCTGTTCTACACTCACCTTTTATAAATCCTCCACAAATTCTACAAAAATATGGCAGTATTCCATATCCGGAGCAGCCTTCTGGGTGGTCCTCTCTGCAGTGATGCCCAGCTGCCCATCAGAGATATTCACTCCAACCACCACTTGTAGATCTGTAACAGCTTATCATGAGAGAGATTGTCTTCTCTATCCACACTGTATAGTCCGAGAGTAAAGTGCAGTTTCTTGCTTTGGCAGTTGAGTAGTTTTGTTTTGCTGTGTTTTTATCATTCTTAGTGGGTGAGAAATGAGTTAAAGTTCCCATCAATAACTGGAAGCTCACTTGGTGCTCACCCTCTGAAATGAAGGCATTGCTTGTGTTGTACTCCAATGTGTTGATGGAAAGTTTTAGAATCATCTGGAAATCTTTGAAGCTTAGAGTCCCATCCTCTTGTCCCAGGTGGTGAACCAGCTGTATAGGAGAATGGTATGACTGTGGAATGATTGATTTCTCTGTCCTTCAGTAATATGGAGGCTCGAGAACCCAATGCCATGCTACAAGCTCCATTGAGGGCAGCAGTGCCAGAAACAGGGTTAGGAGGTCAGAAAGGAACGAAGGCCCTTTGAATACTTTAAATTCTGTCTTTTTTATTTGGTAAAATTAATAGTTGGCCATTCAAACATTGAATAACCTTGGAGCAGTTATTTTTGACAACTGCCTCGAGCGATATTTTGTTTTCATTGGTACCTTATGGTATTGACGGTGGTCATGTTGGCATGTATGTGATACACACACTCAAAGACTCAAAAAGAGAGGGTATTTGACCTAAGATTGCTTTTCTTCTTTCTTTCATCCTTCCTCCCTTCCTCGCTCCCTTTCTTCCTTCCTTCCTTTTGTTCTTCTTTTTTCTCTCTCCTTCTTTTCCTCTTCTTCCTCCTTCTTTCTCTTTTCTTCCTCCTCCTTCTCTGTTTTTGTCTCCCTCTCCTTCTGTCTTTCTCTCTGTGTGTCTGACTTAGAGTTCCTTGTTATTGTTATAATCATAATTCCTTATTGTGTTTCCTCTACTTTGGCATATAATGGCATTTGCTGGGAGAGGCCAGGCAGCTTTAGACATGATGGGTACTCATGCGTGGCACTCATTTCTAACACATATTATTTGCTTCCACACAGTAAAAGGCAAGACTCAGGATGTGGTCAAACTTAGCTGCTCCTAAAGGAGAGGACTCTTCATTATATTTATAAATATTATTTTTAGATAACTAATTTATTCAAATCTCTTTTGGAACATTTAGTTTCCCTCCAACTAACTTATTTTTGCTGATTTTAAATAGCTCGTTCATAAGCTGTGCTCTGAGATTCTGTTGCCCTTCAATTTAAGTGGCGATGTAATTTACTAGTATTAAGATGGTTACTATTATCATTTTCAAGTTAATTTCAGAAAGGAGAGGACAGCAGTATCTTCATAAGCTTTTCCAAAATTGACTTAAGCTTTTCAGACAATTCTAGAAGTATTTGAGCTCAGAGCTTGGAATTCAGTTGTAGAGCATCACAAGCTACACGAATCAATATCCAGATTAACCTGTAATAATAGTATGACTACAATACAGCATGGCTTTTACTCTTCCTATAGTTTCATCTCCTTTATCTCTTAGTAGTTCTGAAATTTCCTGACTATTTGCACCAATAATTCAACTGGAATATTAATTATAGTTAACATACTATGAAAATTATTTAATAGCCAAATTTAACCAAAGTTGGCAACTTCTGGTCACTTTCATGCAAAAGAGTTATGCTAGAAATTTCTAGCAATGTTAGATATACTGTAGACATTTCAGTTAATTTGAATGGCAACATTGCCCAATATCAAAAACACTGTCAAAATCAGTATGTACCACCTATTGTGAATATTTGGGAATTTCCTAATCTCATGATATTCATTATTTGGAGAAAAAAAAGATTGGTTATGCTAAAATTAATTTAATTTATATCTAACTTTTAACTGTGAGATTCTAAGTATTTAAAATATGGTCATATTGATTTTATAAACTCACCACCTCCCATGGCAAATTTCAGAGCAGTAAATTTTATCATTGTAGGTTTTCAGAGAGATTGAGTGTGGAGTTTGAAACTCAGCTTTCAGCATGAAATTGAAGCTGTCATTCATCATGGATCACAAGCACAGGCGAGTTTAATACAAAAGCAACCTTGCATTACTGTTCATCCTATTTTCTCTCTTTACACTGGAAAAGATACCCCTTTGTCCAGACAAATGGGGTTAAGAGAACAAGGGTAAATTAAACCAGGGTCATCAAAGAAGCAATGAAAGCACCCGCATATTGGAACCTTTATTATAAACTCTGATTTGTCTCCCACAAATCCAGTTTTACCATTTATATTTATTAAATAAAATTCTGGGCTGAGGTACTCAAGAAAAAATTTCCATATATTTTTCCTCAGACCTTATTTGTGATATGTTGGATTTATAAGTGGAAGGGCAGGATAAAACAATGTTATTAGGAAAATAATCACATATATGGTCAGACAAGAAACTTGACCAAACTTTCTAGGATGTGCATTCATCATTTTCTCATGATGAGATGTTGGTAATTCAATTAGCAAACCATTCCTCGGATCATTGACATCAACAGCATGGTCTTCACTGCCCTGAGAAAAAAGGCTTGAAATTTTATGTGTGCACATTTAATCTTCCCAAAATACTGACTTTGATTTGGTGCATCCGAAATGGACTTGAGGATCTAAATTCACTAACAAACTTGAAAATTCCCTATGAGGAATCACGCAGCAGCCACTGAAATTCCCACTGATTCCAAGTGTTAGAAATGTGGCTAGTGGGAAAGAAACATTTTACATGTAAGAATACCATATAGTGCATATATTAGAAAATCTTTGTTACTTCTTTCTTAAGTTAAAAAATAATAGCTTTTATTAGGACATTTTCGTACATGTGTATTTGGCTCACATTTGCTACTTCATTACCTTCCCCTGTCTCCAACAGCTCCCTATTTTTTTTAGAAATAGTCCTTGTTAGACTTTTATGCAATGTATATGTTACAAAATCAGCCTTATGACATGAAAAACTAAGATGACATTTGTTTTTCATTTCTCCTCATCCTGCTCTTCTTACTGCCTTGCCTTTTTAGAGCCCTTCTTCATCTATGTAGACTACCCCTTCCTCCTTCCTGTAGAAGAAATACTAGTTTATATATATTAAAATGTAAACATATGTACCACATACACAAATATTTTTGTGATCTATCTATCTATCTATCTATCTATCTATCTATCTATCTATCTATCTATCTATTTAACTATCAAGATGGTTTCTCCGTGTAGCCCTGACTGTCCTGGAACTCACTCCATAAAACAGGCTGGCCATGAACTCAGTTATACTCCTGATTTTGCCTCCTGTAATGGGATATGCGTCTCAGAGACTGGGTCATTTGCTTTGGCCCTCCTCCCATCCTTATCTGTGTTATTGTTTGTTTCTTTGTTTGTTTTCTGTTTTTCTGTTTGTTCGTTCATTTGGATAGTTGGTTACTCTAGTTAGGGTATTTATAAGTAGATCAGGTTGACTTTGAACTCACAAAGATCTACCTGCCTTTACCTGCTTCTGACTGCCTTTGCCTGCCAAGTTCTGGGATTAGAGGCATATGCCATCATTACCAGGCATACTTTAAATTTAGATTCCACATGTGATAGAAGATGTAATATTTTCCTTCCCTAGTGTGGGTATTTCCCTTTCATGTGAATATACATACATTTTAGACAGTCTACATGTAGATCAAGTTTCAATAAAACCTTAGTTCCTAGGTTTTAGATACTGTTGATAAAGTATCTACAGGAGCGTTTGATAGCATTATATATAGAAAATCATTAAGACTTCACCAGAGCAATTATAAGCAATAATTAATCCAATAAAGTTGTACATATGCATTCAACATTTAAAAATGGGCAGTATTTCTGTGTACAAATGGTAAGAGTAGTAAAGAAACAAAGAAAATATTTCCTCTTATCACTTTCATACAAAGGCTTAGAAATAAGTTTAAACAAGGAATAGCAGACATAAATTCTGACCAAGAAGACCGTCATGAAAGGCACGGAAGAGTATCCACATAAGTGGGAAGCTGTCCTGTGTCCAAGGACAGAAACAAGGAATACTGATAAAATTCCCACTTATCATGCAGTCTCAATCAAATTATAGTGGCATGATTGCAAAAATATTTAATTACATTAATTTATTTACTTGTATATGTGTGAGTGTGTAGGTATAGGTAAATGCACACATGCACATAAAATAGTAGCATGCTTGCATTCTATGTGAAGTCTACTTGGAGAACAGAAGATAATTTTCTAATGTCAGTTATTGCCTTCTACTACAGAGTACCTAGGGATTAAAATAAGGCCAGCGGATTTGGTGGTAAGTGCGTATTCTGCTGAACCATCTTGCCAATACATATGTTTGCTTGTTTGCTTGTTATAACTAACAGCCATTTTCAAAATATGTGTGGAGCAACCAAACATACCAAAGAGCCCAACCAATGCTGAGGAAAACACAAAGCACAAAACAAAATCAAGACTGGAGATACTCTACTTCCTGACTTCAGAATATATTGCAAAGCCATAATAATATAGATAGCATGTTATTATATTAAAACAAAGCCACATCAGCCAATGGAACACAACAGAGAGCCCAGAAATGAATATACAAATTTGTATTTACTAAGTTTTGCTAAATGTGCCAAGAACATATAGGGACGAAAGGAAAGCCTGCTTAATAAATGGTTTGGGAAAAACATGTTTTTCACATGCCCAATAACTAGATTAGATCTTTTCCTTACATTTAAAAATAAACTCTAAAGGAATAAAAGATTTAAATAATAGACCTAAAACTGTAAAAATAATTAAAAATAATGTATGCCATTGGTTTGAGCAAGTTTTAGGGGGTGACATTGGACCCAAAAGGAGAAGTAAAGCAAAGAGACAGTTTATATTCTAAAAAAAACTAAAAAAGGGCTTCTGTATAATGAGAAGAGAGACAGCTTATGGAATGCACAAAAGTATTTGGAAACCATACATAATCTGATAAGAACCTAGTAATATTCAAAACACATACAGAACCCAAACCATATGAAGAAAACAACAGAGCAGGCGTGGAAGCACATGCCTGTAACTGAATAATTTGAGTGGAAGTAGGAGGATGTCAAGGCTCCAAGGGCCAGGCAGAAAAATGAATGCAAACAGACAAAATAGAACAAAGATGAAAACTATATGCCAACAAATTGAATAACCTAAAACACTTTCTAGAAAGGCAAACAACAAAAATATGCTCTGTGAAAAATAATTTGTGTTGTACCGTATTTGTGGAAATAATGAATAATTCAAAAGTGTAACTGAAAGAAGAAAAAAATCCCACTTAAAATAATGTAAAACAATTAGGGATAAACTTAATAAAAGAAATACATTTTATGAACAAATACAAAATATCTCTGAAGAAGCTAACTGGAAAGATGTGTTCAAAGACTGAAAAACCAGCACTGGTTAAAACTGGGTTAAGGATACCCAACTCCTTCCACAGATTCAACATTAGCATAGAACCCCAGAAATCAATGGGTTGGTTCTAAATTTTACATTAAAATGCTAACTTTTTGGAATAGCAAAAAATGATTTTAATCAAGGATAGACCGGAAGAATAACATTTCTCAATGATCACTTCAGCGGAAATAAGAAGAATCAAGCTGTGGTAAGAATGCCTATAGATGATGAGTCAGGAAGAACTGAGTTCGATGCAAACTTAAAGGCTTCTGTGGAGTGATGGCTGAGGAAAATGAAGACAGGGCAGCCTTTCAATCAAGTGAAGCTAGGTGCCACACAAGACAATCCAAAAGATAAAGTGATCATATAATTCAGCAAACATGCTAAAACTATTCAAGGAAAACAGAAGTACTGATCTGATATTTTCATAATTTCTTAACTATGGCATCCAAAGCACACACGAAAGAGAAACTGGATGTTATAAAATTTCAAACTTTCATGCTTCAAACCACACCACGAAGAAAATGCAACTTCAGCCTGCAAACTTGAACAAATAATCTGTCCATCATCTATTTTGTGAGAAGCTTGTATGCATGTAATGTATGAATATTAGAATTCGGTCATGAAAATATAAATTATGCAATTTAGAAAGTGTGTAAAGAATTGGAGTAGGCATCTGTTCAAAGCAGATATGCAGATGGGTGTCATTTGGAGCAAAGATCTTCAGTGTCAATAGTGGTAACCAAAATGCAAATTAAACTACAAAGAGCTGCCAGTGTTCATCAGCTAGATTGGCTTTAATTAGCAAGATGGTGGTGTGGATGTAGAGAAATTAAAATGTTCATCAAATTCTGGCAAGAGTGAAAATGGTGTATTCAGTTTGTGGAACAATTATGGAGAGCTTCAAAATATTAATTATAGAGTTACTGAACAACCCCATGCGTTAGTAAATTTTCTGTTTCTGTGTCATAATAATACCCTTATATAACCAACTTAGGAAAGAAAAGGTTCGTTTTGTCTCAAGGGATGTGGTCTTTGTTGTGAGGAAGGCATGACAGCAGGACTATGAGGTGTGGTTGGTGGACAGAATGCATACTAATTACACTTCATTTGCATACAAGAAGTAGAGTGAGAGAAAAGGAGTAGGGCAGGCTGTGAGACCCGTGAAATATGTCTTCCAATATCCCATAACCTTCCAAAACAGCAACACCAACTATAGACAAAGTATTCAAATGCATGAGGCTATTGGGGGACATTTCTAATTCAAATCACAACACTGCAGATCTATGAGTTTGGCCTGGGTCAACGAGCTCTACAGCACTGCCTGTTTCTAACCCCTTGGCACTTGTGTTTCAGACATGAGCCATCATTCCTGACTTTTATGTGGGTATCCAGGACCTGAACTCAGCTTCTGATGCTTGATTGGTAGGCACTTTGATGACTTAGTCATGTCTTCAGTACTAGTTCCTTTCTCAGATAAGAAAAACTAGTGTATATGTATACACATATTTATAAACAAATATCTCAGGTAGAATTAATCAAAGTAGTTCAAAATGAAACGATCCCAGGTTTTCATTATTGAATGAGTTAAAAATAATTAGATATATTGATTCTATGGGATATTGATTCATGAAAAGGAAGAGAGTGTTGATAAATGCTTTATTAGCCTATGCAAGTCATCCAAGACCACCTGATTTATTGTTGCATTTATACAAATTATACAAAATATGTAGATTTGTAGAGACAGAAAGTAAGTACTCACAGATCTATGCATGGAAGGAAAGACGGCATGCTTTCTAACAAATACAGGTTTTCTTTTGTGGTTATGAGAACGTTCTAATTTTAGACTGCTTAACTGCAGATAAAAGGCACCACAGTGTGTGTTCTCCTGGGTAAAGATAAAGAAGTGTGAGTTATAAAATGTCTTTATAAAATGACATTCTAATTTGTGGAATTATTAAATGAATTATACAACAAGTTCCTGAAGGTATGATCTTTCTTGGTACATTTAAAAAGCAGTCTATTTGAGAGAACAAATGGAAGGGTCTTGCTTGAATAATGACCACGGACCTGAAAAGAGATATAGTGTGAGCACATGTCTGTCCCGACATGAGATAACTTGCCAAGTAAATGGAAGTACTTGGAGTCCTCCATTCACAAGCCAGCTCATCTATCAACGTTTTCACTTGGGAGCTAATTTTAATTACCAGATACATGATTTCTTCTGGAACCTGGAGGGGATTATTTTCTTTAGGAACTTTTGCAGCCTGACCTGGAAGCCTTGCCTCGGGGATTAGCAGATGGAACCCCACAGAATGATTCTTCATGAACTGTGCCCTAACTGTGATTATTCCACACCCACATGGCCAACTAAGAACAAGCTCAGATTTCCTCTCCTGCTTTCTCTCTGGCACCAGTTGCTCTAAAGGAGAATCAGACAGGAGTGTCCCACAAAAGCTTTTCTCCCGGCCTGAAGCCTGTCTGTGCAGGTTTTTCCCTGTGGCCGGCCCACCTGTGGGGCTGGCTGGACCCTGAGAGAAGGGGAAAAGAGAGGGGCTGATCCAGTTTCCCAGCTTTGAAGTGAAGAATGAGCCAGAATGAAGAAGCTCCTGATCAAAGGCTGCCCAGGCTACCCAGCGATAAGGAAGGCTGCATTAACTCTCCGGGGAGAGCTCAGACATCTGAGGCCAGGTGAAGCTAGGGCTCCCAGCTCGCTCAATAGGCGCTTTTGTTCCAGCACCCTCTGACAGCAAGAACTATTTGAAGCAACTGCAACCAGCAATTTCTAACTCGGATTGGTTTATTGCAATGGCTTTCAAACTTTGATAGGCATCAGAATCACTTGGGGCGCTCAGCAGGGGCTGGGGGGGGGGCTGTTTCTGGAAACAGAGGCTTGGTTCTTCCCCTAAAGATTGTCATTCCTTAGGTGTGACTTTCTGTCAGTTTCTCATAGGTGAGTTAAATGCTAAAGTTAAAAAAACCCAGTGCAAGGTTTACTGATAATTTGAAGGTGAAAATTTTATTTTGAAGAACCATTTTAGGGCTGGGTATGTGGGGTGCTGGTTTAGCATTTTTAAGACCCCAGAGTCCCAGAACTTAACACACACACACACACACACACACACACACACACACACACTCACCATAAAATCTTACATTGCTATTTTGATATATTTCTTACATATTAAGCACACTCAAAAAGAAGAGACTTTACACTTAGTCTGTATAGTCTAACACTCATTTAGGTAGGACAGCAATTCCTCTGTGTGTACAAAACCCTTTGTTAACATTTCAGACACTGGGCTATGTGCTATGGGTGGAGATGGATAACCCAATTTGGTTTCCAAGAGCTCAGCATCCTGCTGGGGAGACAGACATGTAAACAAAATAAGTGAAGTATTAGAAGAAGAATGTGAGAGGTTGTTCCAGCCCAGGAAGACAATGACTAACTTCGCCTGGAGGGTGGGAGAGGGTAGAGGCCTTCCCAAACACCCGAGCTTGGAGGCTAGGCTAATGCCTCCCTGGCTGGAGATATGCAGGTGGCCTGGCACAGGAATTGGGAGATTCCAGTTCTAGGGGAAGGCCTGTGCAGACGCAGGTCTTGAGAGGCCTGGGGAGATTTGTTATTGCGGGATTCACCAGCAGTTGGTGATGGAACCTCTGAAGATAATGTGGACAAACAGCCTCAATATGAAAGGATCTGTCATCCCCAGGAAGGCAGTTGGGGACGTTTTCAGGCAGGAGAACTTAGTGCAAGAGTTCAGCTAGAGTCCTGGGCATACAAGTGCTGCTTATGTGCAGGAAACAGAAATCTAAATAATATAAGGCATCAGTTTGCAGACACTATAAAACAAATGGCCTCTGGTACTTATTTCCAATTTGGTTTTGCAAGAGTCAATGAATACTAATGACAACATTACTATCTACAGGGTACTTCACAGTCTAAAGCATATTCACAATTATTGTCACGTAATTGCAATATAAAGCACATTGTTGTGTATTCTCAATAGCCCTGGAGGCACCACATCTGTTTTTTGGCTCAGTTTTCTAGAAGAGGCTGAAGAACTTTTAGTATCCCATGGATTTTGAAGAAGCAGTCAAAGGCTTAATCACAAATTTTCTGAGTGTGACCATTTTTTTTTTTTTTTAAAGTATAAGGTGGATTTACTGAGCAAGATAGCTCCAATAAAGACATGTAAAGATCCGAAACCACCAAATATTTTACAGTGGCACGTTGCAGCCTAGAGTAAAATAAGAAAGGAGCATATTCTGTATTTATCCAAACAGGCATGCATAGGCCGTGTCTACAGTCAGTGTGAGAGAACCAAGAATTGCAATGGGAAATGAGAACTGAGGTCTGAGGCTTCCTGCTGGCTTCACACTCTGATGCTTTGGGGGCAACATTCTTGGGTGTCTTTCCTCCACTTGGGACCTGAGGCCAAGGTTTCTTGTCCTTTTCGGGCCATCTGTTTTTATGTCTGCAAGTTTGTTCTAGCATTAGCCATCTAAGGAATACAACATCAGTTGTTACCTCTCCCTCTCACCCAGCTATGGTAGGTGACTGGCTTTGATCAAAGAGACATTAGCAAATGTGACATTAGCTGGATTGGGGCAATAATGTACACTTAGCCTCGCCTATCCTTGTACCTTTGTCTTCTGAGAGTCATGTGCTCAATCAAAACTACCCCTCTCACCCATGCCTGCTGTACACTATGAGGAGAGTGAATGTGCCTTTCAGTGACTGAGTTCAGTCCCCTTTGTAGAAGGTTAAAAGGTATATGTAAACAAAGAGCTCCAGGGTACTCACTTTTTAATAGAAAATGTAAGTTGCTTTTCATATTTTAATAGGTCATCTTTTATTGAATTAATATCCACATATTCAGAAAAGGCTGATGCAACCTGGCAAAGACTGATTCAAAAACCAATGAATGTTCTCAAGCTGAACTAAGTTAAGTGCATTCTGTGTGAAGAACTTTGGGATGGATGACAGTAGCCAGTATAGAGACCAGAAGGTAAGTGGCAGCCCACTATCTCCACACTTTTATTAGAAGGTTGTTATAAAAATCAGCTGTGAACCAAACTATACCTCATCCCTGGGATTAGGTTATAGAAACACTTCATAAGCCTAGAAATTTGGCAACCTTCTAGCTCTTGACTCTTGGGAGAACCTCTCAGACCTGTCCACTTGGAAATCATCTGGGGAGTCCCAGCCCAATCTTCCGGCATTGCTGATGTCTACAAGGAGCTCTTTTCCAGACTAGCTGACTATTCTCATGAAGGCTTACTTGATAACATGGCTCAGAAACTTACCTCCCATGTTTGACATATGCCCAAAGCCAGTTCATTTATAAACCTAACTTTTTAGGCTGTAATGTTAGGCAAGTGTATGGTGGTCTCCAAAGGAGGATTGTCTGCAAGTGAAGGATTGTTAGTTGCCTTTAGGACCTAGCAGCAGGTCTTAGTTGTAAAGCTCATTTATTTGTTGGGTTGGATCCCTCTCGTTGCCCCGAGAGAAAACAGAACGCTCTGTCTGTGTTTCAGTTCGGTTTCCTCCAGCACTCAAACTCCTTCCCCTGACCCTAGGAGATGTGGTGACTTGCCACAGCTAAAGGAGGATTAGGACTCCCACGCTAACATTAGCAATTGATTGAAATGTGGTTTCAGGTGAGGGCAGGAAGAAATAGCACAGAACAATACAAACATGTTCATTGTGCTAACTCTAAGGTATGGTTCCCTGAGAACCAGGTGTGAGCTGGATAGAAAGGCTATTACTGGCCCAAGGTTCTTCTGGGTGGTGTAGAAAAGTGGGCATGTGTTACACCCGTCAACCTTACCTGACTCATTCAGGACCAAGCATTCTCTTTTCTTCAATTCTGTTCACCTCCTCCTTCCTACACCCCTTTTCCCCCCACTTGATATCTAGACATGGATGTATGTATTTCAATAAAAACATCATACGTGAATCTGGATCAGGCTAATCCTCATTATACACACTAGTGAGGGGAAAATGGACACACAGGACCAAATTTGAAAGAAGAAAATGGGGGAATGAAATACATTTGTGGGCTTGCTCTGTATCATGCCCAATTAAGTTACTCGGTCAGCTAGTTCATGGGTCCCACAAAATCTCTGGTTGTTAGGAAGCATTATCATAAACCAAGGCGAAAAACAAGAGCAAACAAGCCAATCAAGGCAGGAAAACCAAAGTGCATAACTACTTTGCCAATGGTCAATCAGATAGTTATGGCTGGACAAGGGGCTTCATCCACCAAAGATTCCTCTCCATCCTTTATCTTTATCATTGGTCTATAGCAATATCATTATCCAATGATACACTTCATTCATTTGGTTAGTATTATTGGCTAAAAGTCAAGACACTAATGTGCTAAGTATTGAAGATTTACCAATGCCTTTTCTATGAAGATTTAATTTTCTTTCTTCTTCCTTTATCTTGGGAGTTTCTTCCCTAAGCTCTGTGTGTCCATGCTTTGACGGAATCTGATTTTTGTCTTGTGGTTTTGGAACCAGACTAGCCTAAGCACAGGTTCTGAATTAGCTATGCTATATAACCCCTATCACTAAGAACCAGGCTGGGACCTTTCTCTGGTACTCTTAGGAAAGAAGCATTTTCTGTTTCTGAGGACTACAATAGCAGAATTTAAGCCTGAGCTCAGCTAGCCATCATTTTGAAATATAAGAAATTATGAACATGAAATACATGCAGTAAAGATAACTAAGGAATGAAGACAAATGATTTCTCTCTCTTCTTTCTTTCACTCTTAAATTTGTTCCATATTTTAGTTGCAAGAGACAAATAATGGCTGTCCAGTATGCAAAGTTAACCAAGATAGAGTTTATCTCAGATCTCAGATCTCATGAAGGTTATGGCCTTTAGGGGGATTGGTAGCAATCTGAAACTAAAATGAACACTATAATGATTAATAAGGGCACTGAGGAAAAAAAAAAAAAAAAAAAAAAAAAAGCCTATTGTGTGATTGTGCCCAAGAGGGAATCACAGAACCTTTTTCCATAACAATGACTAGATACATGAATCGAAGTATCTAAAACTAGATAGAATATGGTCTGGGCCAGAGGAACAAAAGACGTAAGACATATAAAGGAGTGAGGTTTAATGTAGTTATAGAAAAGAACGGTGCTATAATATGGGACAGATGTATGCAAGAACCAAGCTGTGCATCGCCCTGTGGACTGTGGGAAGGAGGTAGAACTCTATCTTGAGAAGTAAAAGAAGCCAGTCTAAGTTTTCAAGCATGTTTGCCTGATTAGACTTGATTTTTAAAACCATACTTCTGTGATTGCGATTGACCAAAGGTAGCTATAGTGAATGCAAGAGAGCTCCTTACTGTATGATGGCAATAGTTCAGGCAAGAGATGAGAGTAGCTTGAACTGGGAAGAGTTATCTGTAATTATAGAAGCATAGAAGCCTTGTGGCATGTGGATAGTGGATATTGTGAAAGTGATTTTGGCAAGGTCAGAAATATCAAGGGAGGCATGAGAAAGGATGAGTCCCAATCATTTGGCACATGAAACTTAATAGAAGATACTCTCCTTTCACACTGCATGCATTAATTATTAGACTTGACTTATGCCAAGGCCCTGAAGAACTAAACTAAAGCTTAATCGTGTGATTCAAGAATGTTTTTGAGAACACCCAACTACAGGTGTTCACTAAGCAGATGGAATTCAAAAACCATGTTTGGAGTCCTAAAGAGGTTGTAGGTAGAGAGGAAATAAAGTCACGTGTCATTAGTGTGACCATGAGGCTAAGTGACAGCAATGGATCAGTGAATGACATATGGTAAAGGTTGATGAAAACCTAGAGATGCTCCCAATATTCTACAGGATTTATTATCTGAAACAAAATAACTCTCAGACATGAAAATAATAATTTTCATAAATAAAATAAATATATACTTGGGTATTTTATTGATTTTTAATGATGGAACAAGATCTCACAGGTCAGCTCAATGTCCAAACAAATTGACAACTATCATAGAAGGCGAAAGGCTCAGAGTAGGCAAAAAAAATATCTGGAAATAAATGAAGAAAGTGGAAGGACACTTATTTCCAATTTTACATCTTACCACAAAGTTGCACTAATGACGGTATTACTATAGACATATGGATTGATGAGGTAGAATCAACAAAACAATATTCTCTGCCGTTAATATTCAACTGAATGTCAATGATGTGAGCAAGTGATGCCATGGAATAAATTAAAACTTTTTAGAAGAGGTAACGGGGCAGCTATATAGCTTAAGTATGTAGGGAAAATTGCATGGATGTTTCACATTATAGATAAAAATAACTAGGAATGAAGTGTAGGTACAGCTGTAAGGGTTAACACTATATAGTCATTGGAATAGCAGTTGGATGTAATTTCAGCTTGTTTCAGTTAGGCAATGAACTTGGTTTATGCACAACAACAAAGATCAGGGGATAAAATTAAAAAAAAAAAAAAAGGATTAGACTTCCTAGAAATCTTCCTTAAACTACAAACTCAAATATATAAAGGACAGCGTATGTTACCATGGGATGGATTTGTTAAGACATGTACCTGATTAAGAACTTAACTATCTAGTATATGTAAATTACATAGCTAATCAGAAGTGAAATAACCCAATTAGGGAATACACAAAGCACCTGAACACATAGTTCTAAGAAGATTTACAACGGCCACTATGTATATGGAAGGATTGATAATATTTTTAATTAAAGATATACATTAGTATTACATGAATGGGTTGAGGTTTCACTTGCCTTAGCATTCAAGGAGAATCAGAAGGCAACTCTGAGGTAACAGTCCTCTCCAATAATCATTTCATGCATTTCTAGCATCAAACAAATGTCTCCCGGCTTGAACAGAAAGGACTGTTTCACTGTAAACCATCTTGTTGGCCCAGTTAATACAATTTGTAATTAATGAAATATAAAAAAGTCCATAATATTTAGAACTTCCTACACATTGGGAGAGCTATAATAGGAAAAAGCAAAAACAGAAAAATTAGACAACAGTGAATGACAACACAGATGAAGATTTTGGCCTCTCTACATGTGACAGAGTCACCTTGGAAAGCACACTGGCAATATTGTCAAATGTGAAATATTGAGTTAGCCTCAGTAAATAGCTATCTGGATAATTTCTGCTTCTCAGCCCTTACGAATAAAGCTGCTATGGGCAAGTGTGTGCAAAACTTTGTGTGGACAACGTTCTGACTTTTCTTTGGCCTTTAAAGAGTTGATTTTGTTGATGATATTACAATTCACATTAATACACTTAATTATGCAGTAGAAAGTAGCTTTTACCTCTCTTTGGTTTTGTTTGTTTGATATTTTTCTCATACCTTTAGCTCAACCACAGTTTCCCCTCAATGCATTCCTCCCTGTTCCTTCCTTCTCATTCCCTCTCTCTTAGATCCGTTACTCGTTTGTTTCCCTTCAGAAAAGAGCAGGCTCCCCATGGATATGAGCCAAACACAGCATAACAAGTTACAATAAGATTAGGTACAAACTCTCTTATTAAGGATGGACTAGGAAACCCAGTAGAAGGAAAAGGGTCCTCAAAGAAGGCAAACACTCAAAGAAATCTTCCTCTTACTCCCACTGTTAGGGGTCCCTCAAAAACACCAAGCTACACAACTATTATATATTACATACACAAATATTATATATTTATATAATATATATATTATATATAGTATATTATATATGACCAGTCTCAGGCCCATGCAGGCTTTAAATTGCTGCTTTAGTCTTTGTGAGCCCATATAAGCCCTACTTAGTTGTTTCTTTGGACCATGTTCATTTAGTATCTTAAAGTTCTTTGGGTCTTACAATCCTTCCTCCCCCTCTCATATGGGGTCCATGAGCTCTACATAAATGTTTGGCTGTGGGTCTCTGGAATTGTTCTCATCAGTTGCTGGAGAAAGTTTCCAGCTGACAATATGTTAGTATAGTAGAATATCATTAGGAATTACATCATTAGAAATCATTTCATTGACTTTGTTGTTTATTGGTTTTTCAGTCATGTTTGGTTCTATCCTAGGTCTCTGGACAATCTAGCCTCTGTTTCCTGATGATCTAGACAGTGTCTTTTAGTACAGCTATAGTCAGATATCATCCCAAGATAGGTTTAAAAAAGAATGCAGCACACACATTTTCACACTGCAACTGTGAAATAAAGTTGTGATGGTCTCAGAAAAAAAGAGGTTTTGTTTTAATACTATCAAAAAACTGGCTGTATGTATGGAGATGAAAATCTTTTGCACTAGCTATGTGCTGCAGGCTGATACATAAACTAGTATGCTACAAACTCATAAAATAACCCAAAAGGGAAAAAATACAAGTTATTTAATCAATGTACATCAGATAACTCAGAAAGACATTTAATTTTAGGTGTTCCCTAGTTTTGCATTGCTTTGTAAAACACATGTGTAATAAAATTTACTATCTAAAGCAGTTTCTAATATCTTGTAAAGCATGAAAAAATCACACATACAACTTGCATAGGCACATACATACACACACACACACACACACACACACACATAGCTCAGCAACTTTTACCAACTTAGGTATTTAGAAGTCACCTAGCAGAATGAGCAGTTGATGCTAATAGAGAGTAACTCTAGTTATCCTGTACACACAGCCCTTGGAAGCTACCACTTTACTTTCTGTATGTATTATTGTGACTCTGCTGGGGTCAATAGAATCAGGCCAGGTCTGTCTCCTTGCAACAAGCCTACTTCATTTAGCACAATATCCTTTATATTGATGCAGGCGTAGTTTATGTCAGAACTGCCTTCATACACAAGGCTGAAGAACATCAAGTGCCTGCATGGTTTGTTTTTCTCTCTATTCAAGTTGGGACCTTGGATGGCTTCCATTGTATAATGCCTTTCTACAATATCTTACTAGGTAGACAAGTATGAGAGTCAATTTAGATTCCAAGTGGTTGGAGGAATAGACTTCTTATTGGGAGAATGATAAGGTTATGTTCCAAGTCATGTGATCTCAGTGAAGAGAACAAGGCTCACTCTTGAGTTACCACAATAAGTCTTCATTACACCCTTTTCTTTTTTCATGAGATTTCCAAGGTTTACATCTGCATATTATCAATTTATGAATTTATTTAATATGTTTCCTCTTAGTACATAAAATATGTATGAGGGCCAAGGCTGTGTTAGTTTTTATTTAAATCAAAATTTTTTTCTAGCATAATTTTTGGCTCACAACAGTCACTAGGTGAATGGCTGATTAATAATCTCCTGGATAATCTTCCACGTTGATGCAAGCCCTAAGCATAATATTGGCAAAGTAACTCGGACAGATCTTTTAATTGACTACCTGATATCCTCTAAGAAAAGTTATAGGTGGTGACAGCTCATATACACCCATACTTACAACTACTGGAAAGGGGTCAAGGCATCTGAAGATTATACATAGAGTTAAAAACATGTTCAGAATATTTGAAAATGCTTTGAAGAAAAAGCGTGAGTTTATTTTGCACCCACCTCTGCTGATAATATCAATACAATCAAAATCAATATAAAGAGACAACTTATTCTAGAATTTGTGCCCATGTCTCTGGAGTGGGGCCCTGGAATCCACATTGAAGGCTGTATGCTGTTTTCAGTGTATCTTGCAGTTTTAGTAATAACTTGTGATTCCTAACACTTACCAGAATGGTAATGGTACTGTATATCTAATCTAAGCATTAGTCGACAGCATCTCTCTGGAGTTTGTGCAGGTGTGTAGTATGCCTATCTCAAGACTGCAGTTAGGCACTCAAAACTGTACTAAAAATTAGCAAATTTCTCTATATAACTAATGTCAGCATTTCCCTTTCTTTTCCTAAGGATATTAGCTCTTTCTGCATCAGTTAAATTGGTTGCATTGGTGATCTTTCCTCATTAACACTTCCATATTTACCATGTTTCCCATAGGAACCTTTTCCTATTTAGATAGTTGGCTGTTATGCTTTGCTTTTGTTCTAACCAGACTTTTACTAATGTGAGCACAAAGTGCCAAATGTTTTCATTATTCTATTAGAGACACCTAAAATCTCCTTCACATAACTACGTTGTTAGGAAAATGCTATATAAAATGGACCTTTGATGGAATCACAAATTCACCACTTACTGTTCTGAGAACCCCACCCTAAATGATGTCGCCATACACTCTGGAGCCCAGAATATCCCCGCGTGTGGAATATGTTGCACACACATGACAATTTCAACAGCAAACATCTGTTTTGAGATACTGGAGGCGTGTACAGATAGACTCATATGCAAGAAGAAGAAAAAGCAATTTAGTCCTGCTTGTTAGCAATGGCTCTGTGGGTGGATGAAGGGGAATCCTGGACCCACCCTGCTGGGTTCTGGAAAGAAATGTGATTATAAATGGCCAAGGCCAGGAAAAATCTCACCCTATAATAGCACATTTGATTCTCCAGTGATATAGAATTTGATCCTAAGCATGTCTAATTTTTTTATATTCTTTTAAGATCTTACAACACTCTAGTAGGCCAAAGTAATGTGTGATTGCTCTTTGTATCCAAAGAGACCTTTTATTTCCAAAGCTTAGTGGGTGTGTTAGGTTATAAAAGACAGGACACATTGTATGCTAACTGATATTCCAGTTTAGCAAGGAGAAATTTTTCTTTCTACCCCAAATATTACTTTATAAAACCTATAAAGACTTAATCCATCTCCAGTAGAATAAAATTTAATTGTTAAAGGAAAGTAAGTCCATAAAGACTCAGCATGTGCCCAATTTATAGATCAGAAACCTCTTGACCACTGCTAGAAATGATGAAGCTCTGGCCCGTCTCGTCCCTTTATACTTACATAGACGTGTCTACAGCCATCATTTTCTTATCTTGATGTGCATTTAATTTTTGAATTGTGTATTCTGAGAATGTTAAGTGTTTCTTTTAAAGGCTCCTGTGTTTAATTGAGGCATGGGCTTTACAACCTGGCACCACAGGGAGGCGGTGCAAATCTAGTGGGTGGGGCCTAATGGAAAGTACTTAGGCCATTGAGCCTATGCTCTCCAAGGGTTTCTAGTCTCCTTCATGGTCTCTTTCTTTTTGGCTCTGAGGTGAGAGGTTAGTTCACCACTCACTCCTGCAGATCAGTACTGCATCGCCACAGGGCCAAAGCAATGAAGTATAAAGAACACGGACTAAAAATGAGTAACACAAAATTCAATTCTCCGCCTTTTCCGTTTATTTATTTATTGTACAGTAATAAAAAATTCACATGATATGAAATTTTATAATGCAGGTAAACATTTTAGAAGTATTAAATCTGTTGCCAGAATGGGAAAGATAAAGGATAATCTCTGACTTTGACATTGAAGGCTCACTTGGTACTACTTGAGACAGAGTTGTTTCCAGCTGACAATACTCCTCATGTCCTCCCTACGAATGGCATTCATGAGCTCAACAGTGCCCAGAGGTTTTAACTGATGGTTAAAACAAGAACTTTTGACTGGGAATCGGTTATTTTGGTTATGTAACAAACCATAAGAAAACAATTGAAATACCATAGTATCCATTCAGGATTTTCTGGATCATCAATAGGGCTGAGAGGGGCTGGGGCATGCTGCTGCTCATGCATGTGGCTGAAGTTGGCAGCCATATTACCTCGGCTGTAAAGTCAAAGATGCAGCGGTTGGTGCTGATCCTGTCTACTAGCTGGCTCATATGCCTCCATTAGCTAATTTGGACCTTCTACTTGACAAGAGTTTTCTAAGAGCGCAAGCCCCAGGCGCAGTGCTCTGCTTGTGTATGTTGCAATCTCATGGGCCACAGGAATTTTCTTAACAGTCAGTATGTCCAAAGACAAGGACATGGGAAGGTATGACTTGCAAAAAGTTATGAATGTAATAATTTACAATGGGTATTTGAAATAAGAGTTTAAGTTCTAAAAATTATTTCAAATCTAATTGTATTCTTTTTCTTCTTCTTTATAGTCATATGTTCTATGTCGCATGTTATCCCTACCACATATATATTGATATCACACACAAACTCATAATCGCATGCACATGGAAATGATAGGTTAGATTCACAGTAGTTTAAAGATTTGTTCAAGTGTTTATAAACAGTGTTTCTGAGCCATAAAAATAGAATATATCTTCTAACTTAAAGTATAAAATGCATTTTGAAGAAAATATGGTAATTTATATGATGTCTGAATGTCCCAGAACTACCCTTGCTGAGTACCACACTAGTAAACTAAAAATAAAGAAACTTATTTTTTGTAATTCTAAAGACTAGAAATCTAAAACAAAAAGAATGTCTGGAGGACTGTGTTCTGTGTGTAGTTAGTAAGGAATGCTTTCTTGCTTCTTCTCAGCGTCTGCTGCCTTGCCAGTGACCTGTGACATTGCTGGACCTGTAGCTATAATACTTCAATGTGTGTTTTTCAGACAACTTGACAATGTCTGTGCGCTTTCTTGTTCTTGCCTTCCAAAAACCCACTTCTCATGAGAAGTCATGTTGATCTGGGTGCCCATAGTACTCAAGCTTAGTATATTCTAAAACTGTACCTGAATCAGCGAAGATGTTGTTTCCAGCAGAGCAATTTGAAGACCCAGTGATAGTAAGCTGTTGGTGCATCTTTAGTTGGAGAAGGGAACATAATTCAGTCAAAACATCCAGCAGCTAAAATTCTTCCATAACATTTTTATTTTATTAGTGACATCTAAAATTACACTATTACCAGTATTTCTAGAACCCATATAATGTTTTTGAGCTTAGTAAAATGATTTATATGCAGTTCTGTACTGGGCATTGTGCCATTTATATTGTGTGAGAAATAAAACCAAATAAAGTGCAAATATGGCAGATTATTCAGTCACTAATGAGGCAATAGCAGATTTGAACGCATTTTGAACCATAGGTTTTGAATCACCGCTGATATATTTTCTAGGGTTATTCCATTTCTGTTGATCATATTCTATGAAGAAGATGAGTATTTGAAAAAAGAAAGTGAGGCTGAAAGCTCTTGATGAAAAGTTTTTGACCTGAGATGAACAATACTGTTTCTTGCTCTGCTGACTTATATTTTCTCCCCTCAAGTACCGAAGATGAAAAACATCATCTATTGCATTTACTGAAACCATGTAAGGTCTTTCCAGTGGTGGGAAAGTATGGGCTCTTAGACTAATGGACTGAAAGGGGAATATGGAGGTCTCAGTTTTGTCCAGTTATGGAATTAGTTTCAAGCAAGTCTTAAGTAAAGTAGAAACTAAATTCATAAAGCTGAAATCCCATAAAGAATTGTTGAGGAAAAATGGAACATGTGTAAGTTTATAGTCTTGGACACAGAAAGGTGAAGTCCCTAGTTTTTTTGTTTCTGTTTTTTGTTTTTTGTTTTTTTTTTTTTTTTTTTGATGAAAGACAAATGAATCTTTAAAAAGTGATCACTAGAAGCTATCTAGAAGTCATTGTACACACCAGAATGATCCTCTTTCTTTGCTGAGAAACTGTCTGCCCTTAGGTGAGAATTAATGAAGGGCTGAAGGGTTAAATCAGCATTTCCCTTTCTGAATTTCCAGAAGGGCTTTCTGCATTTCCAGTTCCAGTTCATTGCTAATTTTATGAGATGTTTTAGGTAAAAAGAAACAAACGTTAGAAACGAATTTTCTTAACACGTCTTCCCTTTACTGTGGTGTGTGTGTGTGTGTGTGTGTGTGTGTGTGTGTGTGTGTGTGTGTGTGTACATATGCATGCACATGATGTTTTCAGAGAACTTCCTAGTGCTGTTACTCGGTTTAGGAGGAACAAAAAGAACTTATGGCTTGGAGCCTGTGACTCAGGCAACCTCTACCCTTTACTTTGCATAGCATGAATATTAAAGCAGTTGTCAATTTGTAATATGCACATTTTTTTTTTGCTGAAACAAACAGAGATCTAGCAAAAATTTTCTACCAAAAATATCCTTAGTATACTCAATGGAGATTATAAACTAAACTTTGAATTAAGGCAAAGAAGCCTATAGATGTTACTGGGGGTCTCTTCTTATGTCTTTCTCTTCCTCCATTAACTAGATAAGTGGGACAAGCAATCAGCAAAGCAAGAAGGTATCAATGATCATAGACACTTAATGGTAATATTTTAAAATTGTTTTTACACAAGGATTTCTAAATAATTGGCCCAGGAATTTCCTGTGTTCTGCAAAGATTAGCAGACCTGAGGAAGGTTGAAAGCATGCATTTGCTGGACATTATTCAGTAGTGGGTCTCTGTTATTTCTCACCTACTGAAAACGTCCATGAGGGCTGAGGAAGACACTGATCTATAGTATATCAGTGTGTTATTAGGAGTCATTTCATACTCATTTTGCAGAATAATAATAAGAGGCTTTCTTTGAAGCTCGTTGAATATTTAGTTTCAGTTTCTTGGCCTCTGTGGCAGGGTCAGGTATGGTTGGGGTCTGAAACTAACCCAAAACATGGTTTGTTATTCCCATAACATTTGGGTCACTATTGAACCAGTATATCTTGGAGGCATCTCACTCTTGTAGGTGACAGGTCTTCTAGCTGGTTGATCCTTTAGTAACATGCAGAGTTCCTTCCAGCACCAAGAATGTTAGTCATTAGAGGTAAAGCTTCTGGCTGGGCATCAACACAGTTCTGTGTTCGATGGCATATATAAAATCTTTTAAGCAATGGGGTCTTACAAAAAAGGCTGTGGGGGATAGCAAGTACCCTGGCAATAGCTGGTGATGTTTAAGGGGTTCTGAGAACTTAGTCGTGAATGAAATGTCTTCATCAGCCAGATTTCCCCAAGCCTCGGGGAACTGAGAGAGGCAGATTGAGAGTCAGAGATGATGAATGACTCCTAGAACACAGTGTTTTCCAGAAACAACAGCATTGATGTACATATGAACTCAGCGACTATGAGAGCACACAACAAGACTTGCACAAGTTCAAATCCAATCAAATTTCATCACTGAGAAGAGGGAGTGGACCTAAAGTCCCACCTCTAACCAAAAAGTTATTTACAACTTATACCTGATGGGAAAAAGAAAATCAGCTTTCTCCAAAGAAATATGACTGGCCCCAAGTCCAGGAGTAGTTGGCCAAAGAAAGACAAACTCCATCATATTTTTGTAGTTTTGTTTGTTTTGGTGAGATTATTGTTGTTGCTGTTATCATATGACTTTTGCTTGTTTAATTGTCATGATTTTTTTTTAAAGAAAAAAAAAACATGGAGTTGTATGGGTAGAGAGGTGAGGAGGATCTTAGAGGAATTGGGAGAAAGCAACAAACATAATCAACATATGTCCTATCAAAACGTTTTAAAATAGATAAGAAACATATGTTTTCCCCCAAACACCCTAGTGATATTCATCAATAGAACTATAGGTCTTACTAGGCAAGTGAGTGGGAGACTAATTATTCTCCAGAACTTTACTCATCCATGGGATGGGATGGGCTTCTTCTACCCCACCAGTAGTTAAGATTGGCCATGAATGTAGACATATGCCCACAGTAGACTCCATAGTCCTCCAGGGGAGGCAATATGGACTATTAATAGACAGCCTTCATTGTGTAATCTACTGAGGTTTGTAGCTATTTTTCTTCTAAGTATGGCCCATTTTATTTTGGTTCCTATAGTTCATTCATCCTACAAAATGAACAAGACATTTGTATTTACTGTACTGGGATTAAAGAGGATTCTTATACCGATTATTTAATTGGATACTTTGGCTAAGACACTTAATGTTTCGGTATCACAAGTACCTTATATTCAAACTTCGAATGAATTATGGTTTTCTGAATAGACAGAGTTTTGGTTCTCTCAGAGTTTATTCCTTTTATGTTATCTAAAGCTGAATGTTTTTGATTCAAGGTTTTTTTCCCACAAAAAATTATTTACAAAGATGTGCTGTTTCTAGTCAGGTCAGGAGCAGAGATAGTTGCCTACGCTCGTCTGTATTTTAGAGAAGTTTTGGAAGCATAATTAAACATAAAAATGTCTGGATTAATGAGCCACACCATCCTGATCAATAGGCACAGAAAAATGAAATTATTGTGACAGTTGTGGTAACCCCAGACATTGTTTCTCTCTTTTCTCGATTCACTCAATTGGCAAGAAAATATTCATATCTGTTAGGGATTTTTTTGCTTGGTTTTGTTTTGATTTGCTTTTGTTTTTTGTCTCAGGCTTTAGCCAAAGATCACAGTTGCCTGGGGACAGGGGTACATGTGCTCATCAGCATATAACCACGTGTGCTTCAAGTTGGCCAGTGCCAGGATCCAGCTTGTATGCAGAATGAGGGAGGGATACATTTCTGGAGGACTTTCATTGAGCACTTCTTGAGGAGTTGGTTTCTCCTCCATTTCCTCTCAAGTTGCCATGCAAGTTCAGTCTGCCCAAATGCCAGTCTGGGCATTTGGAAGTACTTCAGTGAAAAGCAGAACGCTTATTCCTCCTCAGGGTTATATTATATGGGAACTGGGTCAAATGGGCCTCGCCTTAGATACATTGTTTCAGGGAAGTCTCCTCTGAGAATCTCGATGGGATTTGTTTTACACAATGTTCCGGCTTGTAAAATTGAGGTTGTACAACTTACCAGGTTAGAAAACTTTGGTTTCAGATTGCTATCTCCTAACTTGTCTTTAGATCCAGGAAGGACCCTACTCCTATATATAACAGAGGGATTTTTCATCAGTTTATGTGTGGGGATGATTGCGCTTGACATTGAATTAGGATCAATCAGACATCCAGCTGGGACTTGAAAGCTGAGGGCAGGATAGGGATGTTCCCTGTCAGGAAGCCTTTGAGATGTCTGTGGCACACTGGGGAGCACAGTGTTGCAGTGTATGCTCTGCAGCATGGAGTAAGCCCAGAGATCTGCTCAGGGCTACTGTCTGAGGTCAGGCTTAATGCAATCATAGAGACTCCTGTAGCTGGTCCCAGCAGGCCCTTACTTCCAACACCTGCTTAAGTTCAGTTCTGGAGTTTCTGTGTTTTCTGAGGACCCCGAAACTCTTAAAACATACCCCGGTACATTCCAGCATGTAAGGGATTTTTTTTCTTTTCTTTCTTTCTTTCTTTCTTTCTTTCTTTCTTTTCTTCTTTCTTTCTTTTCTTTCTTTTTTTTGAAGTCATTTCTTTAGATTCAATCACCAAGACTGAAAATTAGCAAAACCATTTATTTTAAAACAAAATTCTCAGATTTAATATTTGAAATTGTTTTCATTTTATACTTCTCCGTGGATTGTTCTCCAGAATTTACTCTTATCTGTCGTTAGCATCGACTTGACTTTTGAAGCTCTTTTTAAGGTTTTCACCCGACACCAGCAACGCAGAATCATGCTAAACCTTCAGTCATTATGCCTATCAAGGAAATGTGATAGTACAAGTCTGGTAGAAGGGCTCCATGTACACATCTGAAACCGAGCTCCGAGTGTCAGCGATGTTCTGTGAAAACAATGTTCACCTGTGTGCCCTAAGTTAATCAAGTAAAACTCACCCTTCCCTGAATTTAGAGCTTAGAAGTATAAAGCTTAGGAGATATAAAGAGAACTCTGTGGTCCTAGGTAAGGCACAGGCTTAGTTTCCATTACAGGAAGGCCAAATATGAGATATGGTAAGTAGTAATTTATTTATTAATTATTACTTATAATTTATTACAGTGTTGAACCCTTAATTCTTCTAAAGGTATTTTGATGGAAATTAAGAGACAGGTGGCACAATAGGAGAAAATATTTGCCTAGAATATACCTAGTAAAATATTTTTATCTATAATAAAAAATCAAAATTCAAAAATAAAAAATAAGTCAAGCTATTTAACCTTTAAAACCCTTATAAAAGTTTTCTCAGAGAATAGCATATTTATAGAAGTGTTTTTAAGTTACAATAACCCCCATCCTTTCTAATCTTCCTCTTGTTCTTATTACTTTTCCTTTCTTCCTTCAAGGCCCTTCCCAACATTTCTGTCTATTCATTCTTTTCTCTTTCCTGGAGAGATGCACTGAGTTTAACAACGCCCATCAGTGAAATGATGAGTTTTTAGCTATCCATCAAAGCCTGGTATAGTCTTCATGGAGTATAAAACTGAAGTCTATGAGTGTCCATCCCACAATTACCCACAGGCAGTTCAGGAACCCCATGAGCTCTTCCCTGATCTCTGATCAACTATTGACAGGGGCTCATTTTATAAAAGTAAAAACTGACAAAAATTTCTAAACACATACTTTAGCAAAGGAGATATATAAATGAGAACAGAGCTTCTAATGACAGCATTATCCATTAGAGCAATAAAAAACAACAACCCTACAACAATATGTCAACTGTTGGACTGTTAACTCCTGTTAATGTACAATGTCATATCTCTATGCCATTCTTCCTGCTCATTGCAAGCATAATTATCATAAAACTGACGATGCCAAATGACTGTGGAGACATGGAACCCTAGAATGCACAAATCCATATAGTTGCTGGGAATGCAAAGTATAAAACTGAGAAGTGTTGGCAGCTCCCCATGAAGCTTAGCATATACTTGTCACGTTAGCTATCTGCTTCTGGGATACTTAACCAAGAGACATAAAAATTTAGCAGTTACCAATACTTTTATGTAGATGTTTATATTTCATTTTTATCGTAATCCCCCAAAGCTGGAAAGAACACAAGTGTCTTAAAATAAATGAGTGTGAGCTAACTTATCCCTCATGAGCAACCGAAATCTCAGATGCGTTATCCCAAGTGAACAGTCAGATTGCAGGACGCTATAGGCTTGACTCGATTTATAGGATACTCTAGAACAGAGGAAAACTATGGTGACAGACATTGTCAGGGGACACCTGAACAGGGTACAGATGTTAGACTTTTGTTGTTGTTCCACATTGTTTATTCACTCTTAAGGATACTCCGCGCTATGGAGATTGCTCATCTAGTAATGCCCCTGGTGCATAAGCCTGAGGACCCAAGGTCAACTGATCCTTGAAGCTTCCTGGCAAATTAGCTGAATTGGTTCGTCCAGTGTTAGTGAGAGATTCTGTCTTAAAACGTCAAAGTGGAGGCTGAACAAGGAAGACCCCGAACACCTGACCTCCATATGCACATGTATGTGGGTGTGCATTCACATCTAACACACATGCATGCACACCCCAAGCAAGAATATTTGAAATCTACTCTTAGCATTTTTCAGGAAACAATGAACTGTAATTAACTGTTGTACGGTATGGGTGTGGTGTTAGGTATTTGACCGCAAAGAGCATAAGGGAATGTTCAGAAATGAACAACAGTTCTGTTTCATAATTGTGGTGGTGGTTGCATAATCATAAACATCTGTAAAGAATCATAGAACTGGTCTCCACAAAAATAAATGATCCTTATATAAATTATACCTCAAAATTGGCTTTAAAAGAGTTAACAGTAAGTTGTTAGCTCTTAAAGTGGTAGAGAATGCCACATCTCACTACAAATAATGTAGAACAGATAATAAAATATACAAGTCACCCTGTCCTCAGGAAACCTCGATTCAGTCAGCAGAAATAGTTGATAATCAGTTCAGTCCATAAGTTTAAAAATGTAACACAGCCCTTCTAGGGATATTCTTATACATCAGAAAATAGAAGGTATGTGCTCCACCCTGATGATTCTGATTCATTAGGATTAGCGTGGAGTCCTATATTCTGTATTTATAAGCTCCCAGGTGACAGTATTGATGCTGGTCACAGGAGTACACATTGGATGGTTTAATATGGAATATTAGTATATGGACTGATAAACTAAAGCAAGGCAATGATTAAGGACTTGCTAGGTCCTTAAGAAGTGCAGATAGAAACTTTAGTAGGTTCATTTGAGCATCTGACTTTGGATATAGAAAAGAAAAAATAAAGGGAAGAAATTGCTTGGAGGAACTGGCTGTATGCACAGCCAGAACCTGTGCCCTATGACACAGGATATTTTGCTTTTCCTACAAACAGAAAATCAAACAGTACATCAAACAAGGAAAGTGAAAGGGTGATTAGAAATTCTTATTCAGTGCCAGTTATAGGAGAGCAGGAAGAAAAGAGCTAAGGTATTTCACTTTTGCTCTTAGTAAAATACAGAGGGTTTTAAAGAAATACACTGTGAAAGCACCATCTTAAATGCAGCACCCTGACCACTATGCTATGTAGATAGGAATGTACATGTTTAATCAGAGAGAGGTTGTCAGAGTTTTATATATGAAGGATGGCTGTGGCTTGGACCAGATTGTAGCAAGGATACTGGCAAAACCCTTTAGGTTTGGAATTATTTTAAAAGTCTCACAAATAGATGTCCTTGATGCCCAGTGAAAGAAAGAAATGGTCCAGAATGGCTTCAAAACCTCATACCCAAGAAACAGCATTTAGTAGGAGGGAGAAACAAAGTATGACAACTCTTTCTTATTGATATTTGAGATAGGCTAGAAACGCCCGAGCAATAATGCAGAGCGAGGGCATCAGCCTGGAAAGGAAGAAAGAACATTCTCATGGTTCACAAAGAATAGTCCTGAGTGCAGAAAACTCTAAACACGTCATTCTGCACTGCCAAAGTTTCACATGAGCTTAGTCACAGAATGGAAAATCAACAATCAAAAAGTGGTTGGGATTCTACACATTAATAATGAATTGTTTCAAAATGAAATAAATATTTTTAAAACATTGTCAAAATTAACGTACTTAGGAGGCAAAAATTGCACACTGAAATCCATAAAGGGTTGGCTGAAAGAGAAGACACCAGTAGAAATCTTAATATTATTAAGATGACTACTCAAGAGTGATTTTCAGAGTCGCTGTCACTGCTATCAAAGTCAGCATTTACTATTATTTTTGTCTTGATAATGGCTGCCCTGTCAGTCCTGAGGTGATTTACTACTCTAGCTTTTGTTTTCATTTCTCAGATGATAAGCAATGTTTATCCGGTAACTATTAGCCGGTAGGTTGCATGACCTTTTGTACATTACATTAGCTATTGGTTAATAGATTTAACCCTTCCCAGTTGGAAACCTTTACTCTGTTGATGGATATGTGAATGATGCATCTGCTATGAGTTTTCTAAAACAATAAAAAAACTAAAATGAGAACAAGCCAGCAGTCTATCTCCTATACACTTATCTGATAAATTAAAATAAAAATCTCACGCCTGTATATCTAATTTTATCCCAGCATATATCATCATTTGAAAGGAAATATCCTTGTCTATTAATGGATAAACAAGGGACAAAACACGATGTGTGTGTGCATAATAAGATGTTATTCTACATTATAAAAAATATTATCAAAATTACGTACATTGGTAAACCTTAGGTTTTGTGCACATAAAAAAAAATCCTACTCATTCACCCCTGTAAGATCCAAAATAATTCAAAACAAAAGCAGAGAGCAAAGCCATGGATATGAGAGTTGATGTTGGTCAACAGATACAAATTTTAGCTTCACCAGAAGAGTAAAATTTATTCATGATCAGTTGTAGTGTGGATATACACAATAACAGTGTAGTTCAGAATCGCTAAGAAATTTTAATTGTTTGCATCTCATATAAATAATAAGTGTGTGAAGCAGTCGATTTATTAGTTTGTTTGAGTTATTGGACAGAAATAGCAGCAACATTTTGTGTTCCAAACACATCTAATTATAATCTTTTAAGTTACGATACAGTTTTGAAAATTGAAAATGGAGCTTGCTCGTACACATACATATCCAAATACTTAAGGAAAAATAAATAGGAGATGACATGGAAGAATCTTGACAATATTACGGTAACATGTTAATCACAGGAAAAACACTGCACGATTTTACCTAGATGCAAACTCTGAGAGGTGAAAGCGGCAGAGGAATGTGGCACTTGGCTAGAATAGGAGGGCAGAGGGAACAAAAAGGTGCTTCTTGTATATAAGATTTGGGTTGTAAAAGAAGAAAAATTCTAGGGATCTCCTACACAACACTGTCTGATTGGAAAGAAAGGAAAAGTCTGTGGGGGAGGATAAGCCAGAGTTCCAGTACCCGTGAGACTTTTGGGAGGATATGAGTGTGATCCCAGTGGAACCTCATAGCAGTTGGGGATATGGTGCCTCAAGTAGCCACTGTTTTTCAACCCCAAATTTTCCCTGCCTACAAGATGTGCAGGGATAGAGATTAAGCAGTGATCGAAGGAATAGCCAACCAATGATTGGCCCAACTTGAGACCCGCCCCACGGAAGAGAGCCAACCCTTGACACTCTAATGAAACTGCTGTGCTTGAAGACCGGAGTCTAGAATCGCTGTCATCTGAGAGGCTCCATCCAGCAGCTGATGGAAACCCACGCAAGACACACAGCCTAACCTTCAGCGTAGATCAGAGAGTCGTGTGAAAGCATAGAAAGGAAGGATTGAGGGAGCCAGAGGGGTCAAGAACACCACAAGAAGACCTAGAGAGCTAACTAACATGGGAATATGGGGCTACAGAGACTGAACCACCAACCAATGAGCATGCGTAGACTGGATGTAGGCTGCCTACACATAAGCAGCAGATGTGTAGCACAGTCTTCATTTGGGACCCCTAACAATATGAGCAGTGACTGTCTGACTGGGACTCTGTCACCTGCTCTGGATCCCTTTTTCCTAGCTGGCCTGCTTTGTCTGGCCTCTGTGGAAGAGGATGCACTTACTTCCTGATGCAACTTAATGTGCCATGATGGGTTGGTATCAGGGTGGTGGGTTCTCCTTCTCTGAGGATAAGGGTAGGGAGGGATGGGAGAAGGGGGTGGGAGAGTGGGACTGAGATCAGGGTGTAAGTGAATAGATAACATATTGAAAAACCTTGACCCTACATTTTACTATCAGATTTAAACCCTTTTATTCATAAAACCATTTTTCCATGTAGGGAACTTCTCCTTTGACAGAAACAAAATTTTATTTGAGGAGCTTCAAAATCAGAATGCAAGTACACAAATGACTAGGAATCACAGGTCATAAAAGACTAGGAATAGCTACAGAGAGATAGATGATCCTTAGTTCTGCTTGCTCTATCAGAGATACAGAGGGTCATAAGGTGATGACTTTTAGTAAAACCCACAGGTTTAATAGAAGCACACACAGCAAGGGCAAGACAAACATCTCTGAAAGGCTAAAGTAGCTTGAAAAAAAAAAGAAAGAGAAAGAAAAAATGAGAAGATGGATGGGCAGAGACATGGAAATCCACCAAAATCAGACACAGACACATTCTTTCATTGTTTAAAAAATAATACAGGGAACCATGCGAGTACCAAAGACATGACCCCAAGTCTCCGAGGAGCATACAAACAGAGCTGCGTAGGTCTCTCCAGTTTCCGTGAGAAAATCCTGGCTGGCAGGACCCCCTGATGAAAGAAAACTGACTCTGTGTGTGAGATTTAAAGCGATTCTAATTTGAAAGCAAACCCAATTGCATACACTATACACACACATGCCATGTGGAAATAATAAATGTATTTATGGTGGAAATGTTTGCTCCGTTTATTATACCAGGAGATTTTCCAAGAAATGGAAACAATTGTTAGAAGTGACATTAAAATTTTAACTGAATTTCTATTTTCTTTTTCTTAGTATTTTTTATTAACACACATTTTTAAATGCGACTCCCACCCAAAAGGCATATACTCATCGACTTGTGGGAGTATTTTATTATTTAAAAATGAGAAATAATTTTCCAAAATATACATTCAGTGTCAGGACATGGAACAGGTGGAGGTTACAGCTGAGTTCTTCAAGGAGTTTGCACTGGTGTGATCACACTAACTCCTAACCCTGGAGATGCGATTTTCTACTTTAGAGCTTTAAGGAAAGGCTGACCTAATTAACTGGGAGGTTGTGTTGTGACATGCGTGGTCTGATGGACTTAAATGTTCAGGAAGAACTGAGAGCCCTCGTTTTGCTATGCATACTTCTAGACTAGAACAAGACCACTTACAGAAATACCTCTTCTCCTAACAGCACAGTGAGTCTTTATCTTCAAGTCCTATACTACTCCAGGATTCAATATGGTCGTAGCTGGAAAAGGAGCCTTTCAGAAACAGTTAATTATGGGGGTGAAGACTTGCAATGAAATTGGTACCAATATAGGAAAATATAGCCTGCTATCTCTCTCTCTGCCACTCAATAATTAAAACATAAGACATATGCAGTAAATATTAAAAGGATGATTCTGTTGTTATCGTTCCACGGTCTTACTCCGCGGAAGCTACTCTCCAGTGAAGAGCTGAGCGCACGGACTCTGTAACATGGCCCACGAGCCTCCCTCTCCAAGCCATTCCCTTCCCAGGCGATTCACTCTGCCGGCTCTGTTGCATCTGTCCAGGGTGGATGCGACCTTCCTTCCCTCCACCCCCTGGCACAAACATGACTCCAAAGCCTGGTAGCTTATCAAGCAGGTTTATATATTAAATTCTCAATCCACAAACCCTTTACACAATAAGATTACAAGCAATGGACAAAGATACAAACTGCCCTTCTATATTAGATAAAAAGACCTATAGAAAACCTTAGAAATAATAACAACGTCATCAAGCGAGAGCTGCACCTCGGAAAAACATAACCATCTGCCTCCATCTCCGTTCCTCCTGGAATCTCCACCCCCTCTCCTCCTCTTCCATTTTCCTTAGCCTTTCCCCACCCACCTCTCTACTGTCTAATCATGTGCCACCTTAACATCAACCCACAGACATACCTCTGTTAATAAAGAAAAGACCCACAAGAAGCACCTGGCCAGGCTGGCTTTCTGTCCTTGCAATTGCATCCTCCAGAATTTTAGAAATGAATATTGATTAGTAACCCAGTCTCTAAAATTACATTATAGGACGACATACTAACAAAAGTGCCATCCATTTCTATATTTATGAATTCTACCCTAAAACATCCTCAAACTCTACTAGGATATAAATGTCATGTGAAGAAGTATTCTAAAATTAAGTAACTAAAGACAATAAGCTCTAATTGACTTAGTGTATTGTTCATTTGTGTGGTTGGCTATGCAGCCAGAAGACAATAGTGGTACTGCCTATGTTCTCTCATTGTGTGAAGGTTGCCTAGAGCATTTTTTCCATGGACAGCCTCTATTTACTGTACATGGGATCACCATGGGTTTGTCATATTTGTTTTAGTGGTCAATAAAAGTTCCAGAATAGTAAATTGTCCACACGACTAGTACAGTTCATTGTTCCTGAGAACAGAACATTTGAGGACAATTCAAAAAAGTTATATTTGATGTGTTTCCAGAAAGTCCTTGCATCAAGCACTTAAACAGACATCACAGCAGTGTGAGTTTGTGGCGCCAGATAAATGTTATTTGTTGTGTGGAAGGAGCAGAGAGTAGGGCATGCCAACTCTGACCTGACTGTTCTGATTATATGGTGCCACTCCCAATCAGGGTGGGTGTATATAGTCAGTTAATAATCTTTGGGAAGGCTATTCATAGACATGAGTAAATCAAACCACCCATTTATCCCTTAAAAGATGGAATTAGAGAGATGAATATAACTTTTTACCTACAATAAGATAGCAAAATACTACTAATCTAAAATAACACATACAGAATTTTATCATATATTAGGAGACATAGACAAATGCTAATGAATAGTGCGTTTGAGTGATAGTTTCAAAAATTAGCTTTAAATTTTAAAATGTATTTTTAAAAATCAACTTAGTGATTCCATATGGCACACGAAATCTAACAAATCAGATTAAGACATTCTATTGTCTACTTTGGAATATTGATAATACTTAAATGAGAAAGAAAGAAAAGTTTGACCACTTCAGAAAGTTTTTCTTATTATCAGATGAAGGGTTGGGATTAATAAATATATCCGTACTGGATAAATAAATACATATATGGAAATAGGTCTCAAAACAGGAAGAATGCGGCTACCTTGCTTAGGTTTGTCTCCTTGGTAGATTAGCAGATGGTAACAAGGGGAAGGTACAGAGATGAGAAGAAACAGGATGTTTTGCAGAACACGTCCATCTTTTGCTCTGCGGAGTGGTCAGCACGAAGTGCTGTTTTTATGAAATCCAACTACCTGTACTTTGAGTTTTGCCAACTTCTCTCTGGACATATCATCTATTAGCAAAAAGTTTCCAAGTGTGTTATCTTGATGTATATGCTGTAGCTCAAGATGCAGTTTTCTCATGTTTTACTTTGTGGCTTCCTTTGTTGCTAAACATTTATGGGGGCTCTTGTTTTTCTTGCTCAAAATAGTGCTTTGGCAGAGGAATTCTTATGTGCATTTTTTTCCTTGCTTCTCAGAATAGGTTCTTGGAAGAGGAAACATTTAGCCAAACCACATGGAATTTAACAGTGTTCTTGTACTATTATATATTTTCTGGGATGATGCCAGTTACATTCTCCACATGTAGATGACTGAACCCTGGGTTCAACAGTATCAGCTGTCAACAATGGCAGCATTTCTTTAACTTTCGTTTATCTGACAGATCAGAGGTTAAAAGGCCTAATGTATCATCATTTCAATTCAAATTTCTTTCTTTCTTTTCTTTGTGAAATCGGCCATCTCTTAAGTATAGAGCTATATTCAGTTTGAGAGTTCAAGGGTCAGATTGCAGGAGTTCAAACCTTGTTTGTGAAACGTATGTACTGCATGGCTCTGAACTTCTTATCTAACCCTCAACCCATGTTTCTACAGTGGTGTGCTGTGAAGGGTTATTAGGAAAATCGAATACGTTTATTCATGTGATGAGCATAGAGCCTTAGTCTTCTGACTCTCTGATTCCCTCTCACCATTGCATACAGTTTGTCTACAGGATTCTTCACATTGCAGCAGTATTTGATACACTTAATTTCAAAGGGAGAATGTCCTTATTATTGATTTTAATTATTGAAGAATTATTGATATTTTTGTAAAAATAGGAAAGATGGAAATTTAAATGTATTGCAATCTCTTTTGCAGCCCCCTATATATAATTACCATTGTCCAAACTATTCTTAGGTTGCTTCAATAATGATTTTATCATTTACATTAATGGTACTACAAATAATGAGAAAATTTGACATTAGTTCTTTAACTTATTACCCTGCAAACTGCATCTATCTGATCATTGGTTCTCAACATGTGGTTCCTGATCCCTTTGGGGGGTGGTCAATGAACCCTTTTGTAGGGTTCCCATCAGATCTCCTGTACATTATATATTTACATCATGATTTATAACAGTAGCAAAATCACAGTGATGCAGCATCAGCAAAAATGATTTTATGGTTGGGGTCACCATAACATGAGGAACTATATTAATGTGCCACTCATTTACATGAATAATACAGAGTCCTTTTTATTACTGCCAAACAGAGTTCTTTTGAATGCAAGTATTGTAGGAGTTTTCTAACTTTCTGCTCAGGTGAACAATGTCATATGACGGATGTCCATGTCTTGCCTATTTCTCTCAGAGTACATGAATACTTAGTAATCTTACAATATTTTATTTTGTGGCATTTAACATTATTTTCTATGCAGTTTTTTTTCTGATAAAAATATTTTCTATGAGATCAGATTATCTAGGTTTGAATCCTAACTATGATTTATTGATGACATGACCTTGGGCATTATTTTTATATCATGTCACAGCCTTTCTGTGATAAGGTGAGGAATAATATAAACATACCCTAAAGGGCACAGGAATCAAGTCACACCTTCCAAACGTGATGCTTGGCATGCATGTGCTCAACGCACTGCAATGTTAGGAACTGTTGTTATCTCAGCAAAAAAAAAGTCTGAAAGCTTTTATCCACGGCTTCCCCTGTTTCTTGTTTAAGATTTTAAATTTACTTTGTCCATATATTTCCATCAGGCTGCCCTTTATTGCCTCCCATTCCTGGAGGACATTTATGCAATATGTCCTCATGTCACAACAGTTCTACACAGAACAAAACAGCAATCGAACAACCACGCTACAAATCCTCAGTGTCGCGTTTCTTACTTTCTTCTTGTCAATCACCAATTCCTGCCAAGTTTTTATGTTTTCTTGGTGCATTTTAAGTCTGCTGCTTAGACCATCACATCCCCAGCCCCCTGGTGTCCCCTCTGAGACAATGGGCTTGTACTGCAATATTTTCCTCACATGAATGTCAAATAAAAATCCCAAGCATTTAACAAGTCAATTTGTGCTGCTGTCAATTTGAGGCTGGGTTTTTCATTTGCTGAGTTGGAACTTTTTCCTCTTCCCACTTATTTTCTCTAATGATTTTTGGGGTTAAATTATCACAAGTTATTCTTTTGGTGGAGAATTGTAGCTTCTATCTTTTTCCTTTGACCCTTTAGTCACACAAAGATCATATAATAAATCTAAAATCCCATTATAATGATAGCATGCCCATGATCCAAAGTAACCACACTTCCTTTATATACAAAATAGAATTCTATTTAGCTGTGGAAAAAAGTGAAACCATATCACTATGGTTGCAGAGACAAAACCTGGATAATCGCCATACCACGTGACTTATCAGTGTAAATTTCGCAAGGTCTCATCCTGAGATGTAGAGCGACAAACATACAGTGGCTACTGGGAGAGAATACATTTCCTGTAGAAAGAAGCTCTCTGTTGGTTTTTACAATTCTAAGGGGTCAGCCATAAGGGTCTATACATAGGCATAAACAGGTATATATGTATACACACATATATGTGTATATACATAGGTTTAACAGTAAAAGACTATATACATTGTATGTGTTTACATGTGTGTGTGAGACCATGTGCACATGTTTATGAGCAAGTGTGTAAGTAATAATAGTTATAGGAGAATTCATGAACTTAAAGGGAGTAAGGAGTCAAGGGAGTCAGAGAGGGGAGAAAAATAGTGGACACGTTGTAACTATGGTATAAACTTCTAATACAATAAAAAAGTTAAATGATCAAAGAATAGTTGGTTACTCCCATAAAAAAAAAAATCTTTCTGCTGTTACACAGGCAGGGACTGGCAGTCCATTACTTTAGCACACAGGATTCAGAGCTGAGTAAGATCACTGGTGTTGTTTTCCTCCTAATAATTTGCCTTGTATTTTCCCGCATGATTAAAGCTACTTATGAAGGAAACCATTTCTTATTAAGCTCAAGTCTTAAAATAATAATTGTTGTCTTCAGCCATCATCTCCTTATGATGGGTAACTAAGTAATCTTAGTTATGATAGGTAGCAGTGATCTATCTTGGTTGGAGATCTTCCCAAGCCTCTTTGACCTACAACTTACAAGGAAAGAGGGAGACTGGGCCTGGGCCTGAAAATTTCATTCAATACCTTGTCTTCTGGAAGCAAAATCATTTACTTTTCTCAATAACTGTGCTTAAAATTTCTTTTTAAATGTGCTTTTATTAGCTTATAAAATAGTCGCGTTTCCTAATATTACTACAGAAGTATTATTCCTATTCAACTAAAATTATATTTTAATTTTCTATTTGTTACAATTTAGCAAGGCAGATTTCACAACAGCCTCTCAATCTCAAGGAATACTTAAATCCTAGAAAATCTTCCCATTTGTAAACATTTGATAGTTAGCCTTCTTAACTCCTTAATCACACTCAATACCCTTCTGCTCCCAGTTTGGTAAATCAGAGCAGCTACACCACAGCCCTCTCTCCTCCCTGCACTCCTGAAACAATCATCACAGTATTAACAGAGAACTTGGGAACCTGACAAAGCAGAGTCCACTAATGAGTGCACCAATGAAACAGAACATGAGTAAGTCCTTCTTGATCTGCCTGGATATAACTTAGAAGCTTTGAGAACAAGAAACAACAGAGGAATTAGAAGTGAAACTGTATTCTAGGCAGGGTTACTTTAATTCAAGAAAGGATGGAAAATTTTGACTCAGGATATCTGGCCTAGGTTCAGGAAAATATAGTAGAATTCCAGATCGCGTGCATGACTGCAAAAACCTCCGTCCTCATATACCAGTCAGAAAGATTCAGTGATCAATCCCTAAAGAGAATTAATGTCCCATACCACACATGTTATTTAGCTGGAATATGAATGAAAAGACAGGATTCACCATTATCTATTTCCAAAGCCCTGGGAGATGAATTCTCATCATAAAGTAGTCCAAGTTACTCCCCTTGGAAGAACTGAGCTGGTGAAAAATGGATAATGAACAGCCATCAGCTCTGTCCATGACAACTTTATTGAATCAGAGAATTTATTTCTTCAATAAATTTAAGCAAGTCACGATTGCTCTTTTGTAACATGGGGAGATGGAGTTAGATAATCTCTAAGGTCTCCTCAAATTTGACAGTAATGTTATTAACATTACGCCCAGTGACTGGGAAGCATGCACATCCCTTGGTGGGTACTGAGATTGCAAGAGAATCAGGTTCTTATTGTAGAAATTTCAGAGGAATTGTGAGCTGTGAATGGCAGCTACAAGATGGTTAAAAGTATATTTACTACAGCACTGTGTTTGGTTACAGTCCTTCTCAAAGTGAAGTCCAGAGTCAAGGAGCTTCAATGTCCTAGAAATCAAATACTTGATGTTTACTCCAGACATAGAGTCTCGGGATAGGCCGAGAGAATGTGCATTCAAGTCTGCTGTCCAGGTAATTTCTATGTCTGCTGTCATTTGACTTAAATATCTCAAAAATGCTCTGTTACTTGTATTTGTCCAACCAGGGTCATCTACTATTTGCCAAGATCTAAGGTAAATTCTTAAATCCCCTGTTTCAGTTTCTTCACCCACAAATGGAAAAATGACATTTTACTTCACTAGGTTATAAGCATATAAAACAAGATGACAAATAAATAACTGGGGGGGTTATGAAGAAAATAAATATTATTGCCCCTGGATTCCTTAAGAAGCAATGCTATTGGGAAAACCAACCACTTTGCCCAAGATGGAGACTTTATTATTCCTTAAGAATAGCAGATCACTTCAAGCTTCAGGAGCCAGTGGATGTAAAAATAAGCTACAGATCAGACAGACTCTGCATATTTGATTCCCTTCTCACAGAGTCTGTGGGCATAGCCCAGGAAAAGATCTCCAAGACTGTCAGTTTTGTTGTAGGGTACAGGTGACCCCATTCCCGTGCTGAATTACAGAGTCACAAGTATGATCGTGCATATAGGAGAAAAGCTAAGGTGGATGTATGTATGAAACCACACAGAAATAGCTATTATATTGATTCCCAGGTTCTTTTAAAGCAGAAAGAAGCCATATATTCTTTCAGTAATTGAAGAATGAAACATGTACAGCAAAGTGGTCCAGAAGGAAAACAAGAGTTGTTTTTAAGACTTTTCCATTTCATCACACACAAGTGAGTGTGTGCTGAGTTTGTGGGTGGTTTGGGAGTGTTTTGCTCTGTGTATGGTTAGGAATGACAGATCTGATAGGGTTATGCCTGCCAGTGAATAACCCACAAATTCACCCCATAAATGAAAGGGAAGACTGGGAGAGTTTTCCTGATCTGTCTTAAGACTTTAATCAGCTAGGAGCCCAGGTACAGAAATAATCAGCTTAGAAAATAATGCGCTAAGACATGAATACTATCTAGACCCGTCAGCACAAGAATGCTACAGCCTCCAAGATTTTTTTCTGGCAGAATGAGAAAAATCCTTTATTTTTCTCAAGTCTTCTGCTAAACTATCATTTAAAGCTAGCAAATGTACACACATACTTTCGAAACCTAATGGAATATCTCAACTGGCAAATACTTTTAAACATGATGAGGCTCCATCCAATGGGAAGGAAGGCTACGCAGGACTTACATTTATCAAACACCCACAAAGTCCACTACTGATTACACAAGAGGGAGCAACTATATCTTATTTGATACCATTACAAAGGAAAAATGAAGAGTTTAGCAATGAGATTTTTCTTTCTAGTATCTTTTCCCTCCTGACATTGATACATACTGACACCTGGCTCCCAGAAATCATTCTGGCTGTGTCTTACCTCATTCAGGTGAACCTTGGAGGCTGGGAGGATTTAATTCTAATACTCCTTGCATGAAAAAGTAAGACAAGAGAGAGAGCTGAGCCATTCAACTGGTCTTCCAAATCAAATTCTACTTGCTGAGGCTTGAAAGGAAACTTGCTCATTTTTTTTTTCAAACAATTGAATGAAGCCATTTGTTACGATGTGTTTATTGGGCTTACATAAGTGCTCTTGCCCAAAGAGCACTTACTCACAAGAATCAGGAGCAATCTGTAAGATCTCTGGCTCTGCTGCCTTAACATCATAGTGAAAGGGCTCGTCAACATGCCTAATTTTTAATTTCCACAGAGGACAAAGCTGCAGAGTAAAAACAGGTTTGTAAGATTACATCCTTAGGTTTTTTTTTTTTTTTTTAATGCAATCCTAGAGAAGACTGGCCACTTCAAAGTATAATTTCAGGAATCCAAGAACACTAAGTCAGACAAAAATTAGATTGAGCAATGGTTTTGAGTTTAGTCCCCAGCACCACTGGTAAGTTGAGTGTGAGCCAAAAATGTATTGTACTCAGCTACGAAGGAACCAACAGGTGATAAGTCTCATTCTAGGAGAACGTGGAGAAGCTGAGTAAGTACTAGAGGAATGCTAAAACGAAACTGGAAAGGTAAACAGTTGTTTCATGTGCCGTGGGTGAAAATGATATTTTGAGTTCTGCTTTTTTTTCACATGAATAATTTGCATCCCTGCCAGACAAAGATTTAATAAGCTAATAAGTAACTCAAAACAAACAACAACAACAAACAAGCAAACTGGGCTTCAATCTTTGGTAAGAAGCAATTCGAATACAAGACTAGAATAAGGGACCAGATAGTAAACTCTTAAGGCTCGCCACGTGGCCTCTACTTTACTTCTGTGGCACAGAAAGGGCCATATATAATACATAAATGAGTTAAGGTGTCTTTGTTCCAATAAAATGTATTTGGGAAAGCACACATCAATCTGGTGTGCCATGGTTGCCATCCTGTCTGGGAGAATGCAAGGATCCTGGCTCTATGTGTGGGTATTCTAATAGGACTTTGAAAAGACACCAGGTCCTTGGCATTATTCTCTCGCTGCTGTGCTGCTTAGCATTGCTTTGAACGATAAGAATAACCACAGGTACACCCAGGATGGGGAAGGAGAACTTTGCTCTTCACAAAGGAGTAGGAAGCAGATGACACAGGAAGTTGAAAGAGATAATAGACACACAAGGACTGGCTCCCTGTGAACTCCTCCCTCCGTCTCCGCCCTACAGTTCAGCTTCCAGAATTTCTCCAGATATCAACGCCAACTGTGGACAATATGTTTGAATCAGAGAACATTTACATTCAAACCATAATAATGCTTTCAAGCTGTCTTAGACTAGGCATATTTAATGAGATGGTTTTCTAATCATTCATATTGTTTTTTTGAGTTTCTTTTCCTGCTGAATAAGGTCACGTGGAGGAATCTTCTGAGTGTAGTAAGCATTCACAGTAGTATTCCTGCCAGTCTCCATTATCTCTTTATACTGAGTTTAAAAGGTGACAAATTATCTCACATTATCTCTCCCAAAATCTTTCTGAGAAAATGAGTTCACTTGCCTGGGTCAGGGCAGGGACCACTTGAGTTAAATAGCAATAAGCTCTGGAGTAAAATAACATTGTGTCTACAAAACTTTACACCAGTTGAAGCATAAAAACTCCTTCATGAACTATTGTTTCACTTACCCAAATATGAAATGAAATCAGTAATGTTGATCCTGCCTCCTCTTTGCAACAGTACTGGAGTTGTGAGAACAATTCTGCAAGCAGGGAGCCCTAATGACTGCCGTAAACAAACTACTCGGAACTAGTAGGTTGCTGTACTTCCTCAAATCTGGGCAAACTGATGACTTTGAGCTATTAATATGAGAAGAGAGGCCACATTAATAGGGATAAACATTAACTAGGTATTAGCTCAGGAAAGCAACAAAATCTATTTTACATTTTGAGAGAGATAAATAAGAATTTATTGAGTGATGCTTTTAAAGCACACATTTCTCAGGAAGAATAATTTAAGGAGAAACACAATGATTTATTTAGACATTCTGGTGAGGTAGGTACCCACTGAAAAAAACACTGGGAAGTGTGCTACACAGTACAGCCAAAGCAACTGAGGAAGCAGTTTAGGCAGAGATAAAGAGTTGAACCTTACGAAGAGTAGAGATCATAGCTGACCCCATGTGGAGGTCTGAGACTAGATTTTGAAATTGTCCCAAGGAAGTCAAGGTGTCATAACAGCAGCTTCTTTAATTAATTGTGTGTGTGGTCACAGTCTTGGGAGAGGCAGTTCTTGGAAGCTGAGGGAAATCCCGACAAGGAAGAAAGCTCTGAGCCATCAGTACCCATTGTTTCTGTTCCCCGGGGTGATAAATTATTTCTGAAATGTGTCTGCTATTCCTAACCTGTATGGACAGGGCTTCATACTTTCTCCAGTTCACTCTAACTTTACAGTTAAAAATTATACTTTCTTATGCTAATTGCTGTTTCTGATTGCTGCTTTACAAGTTCATAACAGAGTCTGTTAGGTGTCTATTGGTATTTTGTTTGCTTAAACGAAAAAAAATTCCCATAGACTCCAAAATTTGAATACTTGGAGGAGGGGGGGTTAGGAAATGTAGACTTGCTGAAGGACATATTTGTCATTGCAGACAGCTTTCTAGAACGTAATCCCTTGCTTGACTTCCATTTTGTGTTCTCTCTCTCTCCCTCTCCCTTCCCCCTCCCCTCTCTGTTTCATGCTTCTGTTGAGATGAGAACTCTAAGCTTCCTATTCCAGTCACCATGTCCAGCTAACTGATATTATTTTCTATAATGATTTACTTCCAATCTGGAATCCTACAGCAAGAGAAAAGTAATACAGACACATAGCAGAGAGAGAGAGAGAGAGAGAGAGAGAGAGAGAGAGAGAGAGAGAGAGAGAGAGAGTGAGAGAGTCAATGGCAAATAAATAAAAACTTCTTTTTTTTTTTTTTTTGAGAATGCAGACACGGATTTCTGGGTTCTACCTATTTAAAGTCCTTCATAAGACTGCTGTGAAGGTGTCTGACAGATTCTGCCAACTCACGACTCATCAGGAGGAGATCTACTCTCAAGATCTCTGAGTCAGTCTAGGAAGGGTAATCAATGCCTTGCCCCCTGTTGCTAGTTATAGCCGTAACTTCTTGTATTGGAAGATCAGTTAAACCGTTCATAGGGACTTTGCAGATGGCTGCATCAGTACTAGTGTCTGAAGGAGGGAAGAAGAAAAAGAATCCAGTATATAAGTCAACTATTTCCATAATCTCATCTTTTAATGAACACCTTCTCATCATTTCATCTGTATTCTGGTCATTCATTCAAAATGGCTTTCCTGATCAGTCCACCCTCTTGTGGGGAGGATTTGTACAGAGCTTGATGCTAATAGATAAGTATCTTCCAGGACACCTCAGATAGTTCTCATTTTGTAAGGAATTTAAAAAACGAAAGCTCTTCTGAAGGGATTTATTAAAGACTGTCCCAAAACAAAACCAACCCTACAAACCTACAGAAATTTGAATAAGAAAATCAGAATAGGTTCTTAGTCGCTCCTGTAGGATAAAGAAAGAAACACCTATTTATTTGTTGAATGTTAGATCCAACTTGAAATGAAGTCTTAAAAATACTCACTATTGCTTGACACCCAATGGGCTTGACCTGAGATAACATTTGGGTGGTGAAGAAGAATATTACTCGCCCTGGAGGAACATGAGAAAATCTGATTGTTCTCCAGTGAACAATAAAAGCCCGTTAGAACAGCTCTCACCATTTGAGCCACCCCAGCTAGAGAAGTGAGCCAAGACTGGGGGAGCAGAGCACAAGGCAGTGAGTTAGAGTCTGGTACCCCATTTCCCTGTGTGACATTTCTAAAAGAGAGGTAGGTGTCCTTTTCTTGCTAGTATAATTTCCTAGTCTGAAAAACGTCATCAACAAGGACTCAATGCAATCTCTAGGCTACTGTTTTATGAAACAGTTTCATTTCTCATTAGACAGATTGGTTGCTAACTACAGCTTCACAGAGCCTTTCCTTCTAAATGGCCATTGAGACAATTTTGTGGAGTCTGCAGTAACCTTTGTGGCACTACCTTGAAGATTAGTTGGGATCTTTTGAACATTCAGAGTTCTTTCATTTTCCCATCATGTTCCTACCTTCCCGCTCAGTGTAACAATAACTTCTCTTGGATATATAGAAATCTAACATGATTTTGTATACTATGTACTTTATATACAGTGCACTCATGAGTATTTAGTTCAAATGACTTTTGTAGACTTTCCCATTGTGACTATTATTGTCAGAAGAAAGTATGAAATTACCATTTAGGCCCTAAACATTTGCCAGCTGGTTTTTGGATGGTTGGTAGAGACATGCTGAAGGTCAGTATCCAGAGAAATCCTAATATATCACAGATCTCTCTCTGTCTAATTTATAGAGAATAATTTAGGGAAATATTGTAATGATAAATACAATTAAAACAATAGGAATACTAGCAATTGGCAAATTAACACACACCCAGTGCATTGAGAGGTACTTTGCATTTATTGTTCCTGTTAATCCTCCTGAAGAGTAAACTTACACCTCTGAAGGAGATGTGAAGTATCTTCACTTTATAAATAAAGTAGTTGAGGTTTGAAACACAGATAAATTACTTTGGTGTAGCTGAAGTAATTAGAAAGCATTTGGTGAATCTTGGCTGTGTAGACCTTCCCTCAAATCAGGCTCACTAGACAGAGATGTGGGAGTCTCTGTTTAGCAGCATGGGACTTGTGAATGAAGATAAGAGCTATGAATATTAGCACCAGTGTTGCTATTTCAGGCAACTCCCACAATGCCTCTGCTCTGTTTGCTCTGTTTAGCATTAGTTAAATCATCATTGTAGTACTATGGCTCTGAGAACAAGCAGACAGAATACTTCCATTTGGAGGAAAAAAAACAGCCAAGATGTGACTTCTTAAGTACGTAGAACAGAGCTACAGGCAGGGTGACAGAGAACAGGAGAAGGCATTGGTACCTCCAGATGCTGGTTTTGGCTGGCTGTCAAGATGCTTTGCTAAGAGCAGCAGAATGGGTTGGCTGTACTCATTACTATGAGAGTGCAACTCCCTCTGAAGATGCAGAGCTATTTGCATGGTACTTAGAGGAACTGGAGCAGGCTGAATAAGAAATAAGGTTCAGTGTTCAGGAGAATATATTCTGTACTTAGTAATATCTTGTAGGAATATAATACAATTTATTTTAGCTATTTTGATTCTTATAATATTGAGTTTCAATTCCTTAGGATGTTAGTTTTATAATTAGATAGGAAGTAGTTTATGCTATTTATTTTTGATGGAAAGGATGCCCACAGCTTGCATCATTATGGGCCAACTGATTAAATTTGGGCAGTACTTCCAATATGTGAAAGTCATTTAACTTAAGTCTCTACAGATTGCCTCAGCTTTTCACTTAGTTCTTATAATTTTATTTATGGCCGATGTACTTATGTTTCTTCTATGTATTAATATAAAGTATAGGATCCCTCCACTTAGAGCACAATGTAGCCAAGCCCAGGAAGCACCAGCTAAACTCTCACCATCCTACAGGCTAGGAAGAAAAATAAGTATTTTCCCAACACACACCAATGGCAATGGGTAAAGATCAGTGTCAGGGATCTGAAATTACCCGAAGAAATTTCACTCAAGTTGTCATTCTGTCTCTAATCAATATATAGTATTTAGCCAAATCAGCACACAGGTACACACCTATTCTCTCACCTGGCACAGATTTTATTCCATCCTTCAGAATCACCTTGCATCTAGCCTTCTCAAAAGCCTCAAGTCATCCACAGTGCATTGGGTTTAAAAAGAACCCTCTAGAATCAGTAAACTTTTCTTCATTTTTGAATGACTCAATCGTTGTTATCTGAATAGCAATGGCATCTCAGGATCAGTTTCTATTTCTCCTTTTAAGATAAAAAAGTTACAGTTTCCTTTGCCAAGATGAAGGTGGGGGTTAAGGAAAACACAGTTGGAAATAGTGGTGATAGTGCTCTCTTGAAGGTGTAACCTTGAAGAGAAGATGGAGTGGGCAAAGGACACAAAGCATTGGAGAGGGGGCACAGCCAGTTCTTAGGGAATGCAGATGTCACAGAGATCATTTTCTGTATGAGTCTTCAGCGGTATCTTCTTTTCAAAGGTTTTAAGTAATCTCTCTCTTTTAGGGTGTATGTATGTGTGTGCACACATGTACATGTATTCGTGCTCATTAGGGTTTCTTTAGAAATTTTGTTTGATTAAGGGGCAAGAATTTATTTGTGAAGGCATAGCATCATCAGCAGAAAGGTAGAGAAAGCCAACAAGTAAGGAGCTTGGTCAGTAAATATGCACATTGGGTTTCCCACAATGAGCAGTTAGTTTCCTTTAGGGAAATTTAGGAAATAAAGTTGGGCAAACACCTGGAGGTAATTCTTTCCAAAAAGGGGGAAAGCTGTGGGCTTTTCCATCATTAGTGATACTGATAATTTTGAGATTGCTTCTGGGTTATGGTTGGAAATGCTAATTCTCTGACATTCCCTTACCTGCCTTTACATGATGAGAATAGGACTAAATAGATACAGAAAGATTTAAACCCAATCCTCAGGTTCTACCAGACCTTTGATCATTCTGTTCCCAGATAAAAAGCACCCAACTTTTATTATTTAAAATAAGCTGTAAATGGCACAAGAGCCAGGCAGACATCTGCCCTCTATGCTAAATAGAATCTACTTTCCTGTAGATAACCCCAAGTTATTACTATGATTTATCTGTACTGCTCTTAACTCCCATTGGCCAGCTCTTAGGGCCACACTTTTATGAACTGACCTAACTTATAGTGGCCTCTCCTTCCTCTTCACCTTTTCCCATGATTATTTCTTGACCCCCACCCCACCCCCAGCTCAAAATGCCCAGGATCCCTAAAACCTATCTATGTGTCTTCTGCCCAATGATTGATTGTGGACATCTTTATTTACTAATCAGAAATAACTTGGGGGCAAGGTCACATAATCCCACTAGGGACTATTTGTGGACTCTTAGATCTCTGAGGCAACCAGGTCTTGGGGACCCACACTTAGCATTACAATACATAGCAAAAGATCAAACCTGAATATAGATATTGGACATAAAATGACGAGGGTAGGGTGAACTTTTGTACATGATTTTGGTACAAAATTGTGCACACACATGCACACACACTCATGCACACATATACCACACACACACATACTCACATGTGTGTGTACACATATATGTGTGCATGTGCATTCACTCACAAACAGAGAAGAGGTGCTCTAAGTTAAGACTACAATGTGGTTTTTGGAACAACGTATATATGAAAGAAGTTAAGGGACAAGAATTCTAGAAAAATGATATATGTACACAACAAAGTGTATCAAACTGCTGTTGATTTCAAAAGTGGTCTTAGGAATTACAAACTGCATGGCTGAACGCTCAAAATACTAATTGTTCTTAATTGTGATTCCATATAGAGAGACCCAGTGAGACATACCAGGATTCCCCTCATCTGTTGATGGATATTTGGTCACACTTTGAACCCCAGGTTTACGTTATTTACTGAAAACACCTGTTTCTAGTTGTGGTGTGAATCAGCACTTAACAAACCTTTCTGGCTGGAAGGCAGACATACCTTTAGTCCCCAACAATGAAGGTAAAGTTAGTTCATAGAAGGAAGCAGCCATGTTTAAAAGTGATGTCTAAATGTGTGGCAAAGTGGCAAATCTGAAAAAGATGAGACAGAATAGGATCTACCCAACTCTCTTGAGTAGCTAGGGGAAATGGAAGTTACTCAGGAGAGCAGCACCGAGTAAAAGAATGAAGCAGTTTTATGGGGAGAGTTTTACAGAGATAAGTTGAAGATAAAACAAGGTAGACACAGGTGAGGACAGAACAAGCCAGAGTTTGTCTGAGGCTAAGTAGAACAATTCAGGAGAAGCTGAGGAGTGAGATTGAGTCACTCACTTAGTTTGGAGAGGAGTTTGAGCCAGAACAGCTGAATTGATCATACAACCAGAGTTCAAAAAAACTAAGAAGGGTTGAGCTCATTCAGCCGCAAGTCTCAGAGGCTGAAATATTCTAGGCCTACATTAATTGTATAGAAGAGACTAGAAGATCCTAGGACTAGGACTAGTTTAGCAAATGGAGGCAGTAATCCCCGAGAAGGGCAAATCACCCAAGCGACCAAGCGAGTAAAAGTTACATTTATACCCATCTATATATCCTAGGCCAAAATGGAATTCTGGTCATCAAACTGGCCAAAAGGAGCAGTTTTCTGGGAAGTATCGGGTTTTTTTCTTTGACTCATCTAGAAGGTAAGATTGCCCAGGGCAAAGAGTAGAGTCTGAGCATGTGCGTTTCACCACCAACTTCATGAGCTGGCTTCTCACACTGTTTCTCTTAAGCTTCAGTATGCTGTGGAGGCTCTGTATACATCTCTGTTTAATTTCAGAAGTTTGCTTAAAACTGAATTGTCTATGTATGAGAGTTGAATTTATAATCTACTCATAAAACATAAACTCTGGCTCTATAATCTTCAAGTGCTTCCCTATTAAGCTTTTGGTTTGGATGATTTGTGATATATTATAAATTCTCTGAGAGAGTTGGTGTTTAGCACACTAGGAAGAACATGACATAGCACCCAGGAATGTCCTTGTGTTCAGTGGGATCAGAAAACAGTCATGGCACACCAGCCGGTAATTAAAAACATCAATGACAACTTAAGAAAAAAAAATCTATTGTTCCCAAGACAATGAGCTTCCTCAGTGTTGACCTCCTATATCCAGCATTCGACTTGTGCATAACTCTTTTAAGTCAGCTTATTTATGATAGCATTTCTCAACTTTCATGTTTAAGCTACTGTAAAAATGCTACTTGTTATATGTGTGTGTGTCCTTTCAAAAGTTATTTTATGTGTAGGTATGTTTTGTGTGAACGTCAGTGTGAGTACAGAGTGTGTATAGTGCCTATGGAGGCCAAAGGGCATTGGTTCATCGAGGACCACAGTTACAAAGGACTGAGAAGGGCTCTCTAGGTTCTGGGGATCTGTTTCAAGGCCTTTGAAAGGGAAATCGAGGCTCTTAACCAGTTAGTCATTTCTCCAGCCTCATAGATTTTAGTGAACAATGTTGGCTTTAAATTTATGAGCATATTCTCTTTTTTAACCAAATTTATTTTATTTGACTTTAGAGAGTATAATTGCAACATTTCTATCTTCCCCTTTCTTCCCCCAAATCCTCCCATACCACTCTCTTTAAAATGTATGGCTTCCCTTTTAACCAATTTTTATTACATGTATCTACATATGTCGAAACCTCTCTTACCAATAGACAGACCCTCACAGCAAATTGTAATCAAAATGCACAGTAGAGGAGCCCAATCCCAATGGATACATCTACAACACACTCTCTTACCTAAAGCTTATATAACATTGTGGCAGAGGGGGCAGGGTTACTGTAAGAGCAAGAGGGTCATGGAGTTTGTTGTGAGATTTGGTCTCCTAGTAATATATCAGAGGCTACACTCATAATAAAGTTTCACCTACATGACTACCAAGTAAGAGACAACAAGGACAGTAACAATCGACACAGCAAATTAAAATTTCAGGAGGACTATAGTCTAATGATGAAATCTGGGAGCAACAGAGGTGGTCTTTCTCCTCTCTTAATTATATGATTAATTGATTGGTTGATTGATTGGCACAAAAATCAGTTAATCTGTGCCAAATGATCAGCCCTGATAAAAGACATGAAAGTAATATTATACACAAACAGGTTCTATTTTTGTCATATTCTCTTATTATTTACCATTTGTGGGTTTGTGAGTGTAGCACAGTATTATGTGTGTGTATGCATATGTATGCATATATGCAAGGCTATTTTCTTTTGTGTGTGCACATGCAGAGAGAGGATGCTCGGATGTTCTAGCCTATTCATCTCTGCCTTGTTTCTGTCCACTAATCTTGGGGATTGTCTAGCTTCCAACAAGCCTCAGTAATCTTCCTGTCCCCAGTTCTCACAGCTTTGGAGTTAGAGGCATGACCAGTGTCATCCTCAAGGATTTATGTAGGCATTCACATCTGAACTCAGGTCCACATACTTACATGTGAAGAGCTCTTAGCCCCTGTTTCATCTCTCCAGTCCTATCTTTAATGAGTGAGCACACATTAGAAATCTCAGAAGCTTATTGTGGACTTCTCACAGTCGGCTACTGAAGCTTTATTAGGAGTGAATTTCTTAAGTGGGAACATTTATAGGACTTTCTTACACATAATAGCAATACCACTTAAATTCCCTTGTCTTCCAGGGGCCCTGCAGAGGAATCTGGAAAACACTTGACAGCTACTCTCTGTTTTAGCTTTAGAGACACACAGTCAGTATTTTGAACAAAAACAAGACAAGGGTCTTGAGATGTAATAAAGGTTGTTGGGAGATGACTTTATGTGTCCAGAAGGGATAACAATATGATATGCATTATTTTTTGCTATAAAATATTATAACAGATAATGTTGGTATTAGTAAGTTTTTAAATGTTAGGCTGCAGAAAAAGATAAACAGTGACATTTGATGCATGTACCCATAATATTTAAGAATAATTAAGTGGTTTATAAAGTATTGATGTTCAGAAGCTATTGGTGCATCCTATGAAATATGTATGGTGCGGTCTGAAATATAGTTCTTCAAATATTAATAATTCTGGCTTTCTAGTTTTATGACTGGACAGCCATGATAGAACATGTACATCTATGGTCATATCTTTATGGTTCACAATCATGTGTCATTTTCCAGTTACCTCCTGAACCTGGGCTAGTTTTCTTTAATATTCTCATGAAACATTTTCCAATTGATAATGCTGTCAACTTGACTTCACTGAGGATCAGCCATAAAATCATGTCTCTAGGATTGTCTGTGAAAGCTTCAAGTAATTCTTGTAGGTATTTTGAGTCCTCTGGTAAAGTATGAGAACTTTGACTAGAGGTCCATGGTTTCCTCATATTCACAACCCCCAAATTCACCAGTCAACAAATCTTTATGCTCAGTAAATATTGAGGTAAAGCTTGATCTAGAAGATCACAGTTTTCATTTCTTTTGATCTGATTTTTTTAAAGGCTCTCATTCTTGTCTTAGTTTCTACTCACTATTACTCAAGACCATGTAGTTATCAGAGCACCACAGTACTTAGTATTAAGCTCTTCTTTTCCCCAAGTCAAAAAACATTAGCAGATGATGCCAACTTGCTCTATATCACATGGGATTTATATTAATGCTTTGCTTAGAAAGTCTTTTGGGATCCTGATATTTCACTTGCACAAGGCTTTGGTGAACTATAGTATTATTATGAATCCACAACATGATCAAATTGTAGTTTCCTCTCCATGAGTACAGATGAAAAGAAAAACCACACAGAAACAGAAACCATCTTCATCTAAACTGCATTCTCTTGATCACAGCACACAACTGCTTTTTGCAGAGCAGCTACAACATACAGAGATACACTACTCCACCTCTAACTAACAGAGTATTTCCAAAGTTATAAAGGAGAGGAACAGAATAAGGAGTATAGCACAGCAGTAGTATGAACACATGAACATGCTGACATGAAAGGAATGGGAGACTCATCTCTTCATTTAAGTGGCCTTTGGAAAAATTATCAAGGACCAAGAAAGAGACAATTTGTCAGTTTTGGCATGATCTGTACTTTTGACTCTCTGAGCCTGAAAGAGTATTGAAAGAGCCTGAACAGCATGGATAATGTGTAACCCTGATGTATTCTCTGCTTATTTTTGCATCACATGAATGGAATGTTGGCACAATTAAGCAACTAATTTAATTTTGATTCTCTTTTGAACCTATGATGTTACATGTAAGCCCCTCAAATGAGACACATTTTTTTTAGCAATGAAAATGAGGGACTGTTTCTGTAATTATACCAATATTAGGTTTTGATAAGCTTCTTTTAATTAAAAAAATCTTTGATGCTTCATGGCATTTTTCAATTTTATGGAAAGGTTAATAACATGGAGGTGCCCATTTGAAATTGGCCATCTAATCTAATTTTCAAGCTTGTCATCTTTGAATTGATTTACACATCACTACCGCTTATGGAGGTGGGAGGATATTATTGTATCCATTTTGCAGATGAGGAAATTGAAACTTGGAGCTTTAGAGACTTGTCTAAACAAATGAGAGGTACCCACACCAGGACTCCTAAAGATGTTTCTACGCAGCAGTAATTGCAGTAGTTCAGTTTCCATGGCAGGTGCTTTCTGATTTTCAGCACTTTTGATACTGTCACAATGTGATTCTTGATTGTGAGGTGCTGCTCTGCACACTCTAGGATTTGGGAAGTGTCTACTACTTCCTTCTATTAGATGGAAATATTATTTTTCTTGCCCTACACACATACTGCAAATCCTGTTAGGAAAATCAAAATGGTCTTCAAATGACAGTGCCAAATTTTGACTAACTTTAAGAAATCACACTTCAAAGCAAATGGCTTTTTCTACATACCTAGTCACAGTGGTAAGACAAGCTACATGGTACCAAGAGCCATATCTGTATTTTACCCAGTAAACCTTGCTTCAGTCCATGGCAAAGAATCTACTGGAGACAGTCATAGCCTGGATATTTTTTACAATTTGAAAATCTTCAAAATTTCATCCTCCAACTGTCTTTTCCTATGTATTTATGAGCTGATCTATATATCTGTGTATCTATGTATCTATCATCTATCTATGCATCTATGTATCTATCAATTATCTATGTATCTATGCATATATGTATATGTGTATGTATGTATGCATGTATCTATTTATATCTATATACATTTGTCCTAAGCCTCTGGCACTCTGAACTTTAACTGATGTGACTTGTCAGCAGAAGATATTTTCCACTACTCTGGACTTCAGACTTGTTTTCTGAAAGGGACCATGGTCTGAAAGCTGTGAACAGGACTTAACAGAGCTATGATGAAGACACATGACTTAGAGTCCTAGACCCCACACCAAGGCACAAAAGATGGATTTTCAGTTGAGAGACAACTGGTTCTTCCTGGAGCAGTTCCTCTATGTTCTTTAACAACGATTAGAATTTTACAATATATCTGGATTTATTTTATTCTTTAAACAATCTGCTCTTTGTTTTTGGTTTGTTTGTTGTGTTGAGATCCTTCAATATCAACATGCCTAATATCTTTATTGTCTAATTATCTGACATGTTTCTATAAATTCATATTTAGAAATAAATTCTCATCTTCCCCATTTATCTCGCTCTCTTGCTGGCCCCTTACCTCCCCAATAATGCTTATGCATAAATAGGAGAAAGTACATCTAGGAACAAGGAGATGGCTCAGAAGTAAAGTTGACCCCAAGCCTGATGGCCTGAGTTTGTTTCCTGATACATACAAAATCAGGAGTAGAGACACTCCGATCCATTGTCTTCTGAGCGCCATACAAACGTGTTCATAAACAAAATGAACTAATAAATAAAGCGATTACTTAATAGAGGAAGTGAAAGCATATCAAATAGAATATAGAACAATTTGGTGCAATTAAAGGTATAGGTCTTGATTATCATAGCTATTTTAAACTTTTTATTTCAAGCAGAAAATAGCAATTCCTATTTATGACTGTTTTATTATTTATTTTCCTACAACTGCACAAACATTGTACTAAAATCACTTAAAAGCACTTTTACTATTTTAAGATGGGAAATTGTATTTCAGTATTATATTCTTTTTTCCTTTTAGTATTATATATGCCTTTGGCATCATACCTCTCAATATGAGTCCTTCCTGTTTCCTTGATCTCATGATAATTTGTAGGATATTTTTCTTGAGCGTTATAAACCTGACTTGTGATGAGGATGTTAGGATTTCTGTAGCATGTACACAAATATGTTGCCTGCTTCAATCTCTCCTTTGGCTCTCTTCACTGGATAAGAAACCTTTCCTCGTAAAGCTATATATGTTTCCCACTGTAAATTACATTACTGAATCACACATATTCACTTCGAAAGCTTCACTTTAAATTGCATTAAAGAGTAACAATGTGTAATTTATATTGTAATAGCAAATAACTGTGTGATCCAAGTTTAAATTATCTCTTGAAATACAAGCCAGTTCTCCCTGCCCTTTGTCAAATAACTAACATTACTGATTTCAAATGTTTCCTTTGACATGTTTAGTTTTTTTATGTGCATTTTACATAATTTCCAGATTCTGTTATGCTCTATTGAGCAGAATGCGTTATTGCACTAATATCATTAAAATGAATGAGTTTTTCTTATTATGGTTATTCCTTTATGCCAGTTTGAATCTAAAAACACGTGGAAGCTTTCAGAACTCAAAGAAGGTGCTCTCTCACAGTTGTCAAACATGACCTTTTCAAATGATCTTTCCACATGAGCTGTCACGGATAAAGTCACTTTTTAATTTTTATTTAATCACTGTACTTTTGAAAATTTATGATTACTATATTTACACAAATTCCACACCCCATTTCTTCTTCTCTCTTTTACTGTGTTTACATCATCCCATTCAAATTCATGACCTATGTATTATCAATTGCTATTGTCATAAATATATATACCAGTGCATATCTATCTGCATATACACTTTATATAAAAGTGACTGAATCCAGTCCATGTTGTTATTTCATACATGTGATTATGGTTTGGATAATATATCAGGGAGCCCATCCATTGAGTATGCCGATTTTCCCTCTCAGTAGCTGTTGGTAGCCTGTAGCTCTTGATATAGGCATGGAGCCTTGGGAAACTCCTCTCTTCCACATGTGCATGTCAGCTGTGTTTTTTATGAATCACATATTTAGGCAGTGATATTGTTGAGATTTATGGATTCAGCTCTCCTGCCATATCTAGAAAACAGTAGGTATCATGAACCTTGACACTGACCGCATTCCCTTTTCTGTGATTTACCTAGAGCCTTGGGTGTAGGGGGGTTGAGCAGTAGATAAATCAATTGGAGATGGGTCTCTCAAGGTCAGTTGTTGTCTGTGTTTTCATTAATTATACCTTCATCCAATGGCCTTTCTGTTGCAAGGAAAAAAAAAACTTATTTGATAAAGGGTGATAGTTACCCTTATCTGTGGGTCTAAGTATTTGCAATATATTTAAAAATTATATTGGTTTCCATAAATGACATTAGTATGAAATGGCATCTCCTTCTGGGTCTACATCATCTATACTCAAGTAGAGTTGGATAAAGATCCAACTGCTACTGCCTTCCGCGTGCTGGGATTAAAGATCACAGCATACAATATATTCTGGCCATATTCCATTTCCTATTAGCAATACCCACTGTTTACAAGAATTCTCTGTCCAACACTTGGTTATTATTGTTTTGTTCTTTATATGTTGTGAATATCAATCTGCTACCAAATATGTAGCTGGCAAATATTTTTCCCACTCTTTGTGTTTCTTCTTGATTGTTTCCTTTGCTATCCAGAAGATCTTTAGTTTCATGAAGTCTGTGTAGGGAATCAGTGCCCTAACTCCTGACTTCTTAATGAGCACATACTTATTCTTTCTTTGTGTATGACATTGTCACTCTCCAGTTGAATACACAATCTTCATTTGTCTCCTGAAAGACTTTTTATATACCACTAGACATGAGGTCCTACTTCTGACCATGCTGGAGGTAATGACCTCTTTGCAGAAATGTAATGCGTGGTGAAAGACCCCGAGTCTTATAAACAGTATATTGGGATCTATCAAGGTAACACAATGGTTCTGTGATGAGAGACATCTCTGTTGACCTCTGAGGGTCATAGAGAAGCTGTCACACATTCTTACTTTTTACAGTAATGTCCAGGGCTGTGCTTTCCACGATCTCTATCTCAACAGATCTGAATGAATGAACCAATCAATCAGTTATGGCTAGAGGTTCTGGCCTTGGCTGTGGGAAGCACTTTGGTTTATGGAGCCTTTAAACTTCTATTATGAGGAGCTGTTTAGACAAGTTACCTTGTAGAGTTTTACTTTGGGGAGGAAAGAGATTTTCCTTCAGTTTTTATTCATTACTTATTGCAAAAGTGATTTTGCAATGACTGATTTCGACATTTCTTCCTGGGCTTCTAAACCACCCTGGTGTTCAGCAAGCCCAAGCAAGTTTTCAAAAGCAGGGCTTTCCCTTCAAGTCTCACCTCTCAAGCTGCTAGAAGGAAGCTTTGTGTATCTGTGTATGTGAAGGGCACAGAATTGATACAAGAATGAAGGAAGGGCTGGAGGAGTAGGTGATGGATGTGTCCTCAGAATTTTGCCCCTCCTTAAATACTTCCCATTGATCAAAAGTCTCCAGTTAAGACACAGGCTCTGTGGCTTTCCTTGCAGCTCAGTGCTCACAAGTCCTATTCTGTGCTTCTTTAGCACAGTTTCCACTGTGTGATTTCCAAAGCAAAGACATTGAAGCTTGTTCCAGAAATGCCCTCTTCAATAATTGTGCAGCGAAACAAATACACAATAATAATAATAATAAAAAGCAGAATGGGGGAAATGCTGAGTGTTTGAGTCATTGGGTAGTTTTGTCCTCTTCTGTATTTTTATTAGAGTTTTCTTTTATGATTATTGATCTCCATTAGCATTATAATTATAAATACTTGATAAGTTTCTCTCTTTGATCTGGCCTACTTGTCATTCAACAGTCTTTTAAATGATGGATTCTTTCTTTCAGTCTTGACATTTGCTATTGTTCTCCCTCAATGGCTTGCTTGCTGCTCTCAAAAGCAGCCCAGCATCACTGAGAGAGTATATTGCAGTATCAAGTACCATGGCTTCAGGCTCTGCCACAGCTGCCCACTTTCTGAAAGCTCTCTTTATTCTTTACAACTGCAATTACTCAATTGAGACTAACAAATGTCAGCTCTATCCTAAGTTTCATGCAAGGGGTGCATGCACACACGCGCTCAGACACACACACACACACACACACACACTAACACACAGGCACACACACCCTGCAAGTGTAATAAATCCCTACTTCTTTCTGTGCAGTGTGCATTAATACACCTTGTAATTGCCTTTCCCTGTTGTTTTTAATCCTTTGCCCCTTTCCCCCTTCCTTTATACTTCAGCTTCCTCAGCCTCAGTGTTCCCAGCCTTGAAATCAAAGTTGCAAATGCAAAAAAAAGGCCCACCCATTTAGGAGAAATTGAATGTCTCTGATTGCAACAAACATACTTCGGTGTGGTTGTGCTCATTGAAGCACTTGTAGTTTGGCTCATGAGGAAGCAGTAAGTCTTTGGTGTTTTTTTTTTTTTTTTTTTAATTTATTAGATGCTCTCTGTATTTACATTTGAATTGTTTTCCCCTTCCCCCACCCCACCCCATCCCTCCCTGCCCCTCTACTTGTCTCCATGAAGGTGCACCCTCTCACAATCACCCTCTCCACTTCAGTGCCTTGGCATTCACCTACATTGGGAAAATGTGCCCTCACTGGACCAAAGGCTTCTTCTCACATTGATGCCAGACACTGCTCTCCTCTGCTACATGCAAGTCTTAAATTCAAGATAAATCTCTGAGTGAAAAGCACTGTAGGGGAAAAAGGGAGAAGGTGAGTGTTAAAGAACATTCTATAATAAACACAGTATATATTATGATAGATGTGTTATGTAGCTACATATAATATATTATTTTCACCAGACCCCATACACACACACACACACACACACACACACACACACACACACCACATGGAAAAAATTAGAATCTTCCAACCCAATGTGAATTTTTTTGGCTCTTTTTCTGCCTTATATAAGTAAGAATGGTTATTAGAGATAGCAATATTTTGCTGTCTGGAATTAAACATGAAAGTAAGAGTAGACAGTTTCCAAAAACATGAAGGGCAATCTATCTTCAGTGAGTAAAACACATTTGCTGAATGATTACTGTACTGCACTTCAGGCTACTAGGTAAGGATCTAGGCTTTTCATACAAGGCTAGAAGTTTCCTGAAGACGTATTTATAGTTTCATAGAACAATTTAAAGGACTGTTAAATTCCTATGGACCTGTGAGTGCCTGTGTTCCTGTAAAGCTATGAATGGGAATTCTCTCCAAACCTTAAAGATTCAAGAGGTAGGTCCTTCTTGAGTAGTAATATTTGCATATAGAATTTTTAAGGGTCCTTCTGGAACCAACATTTTATGACTCCCTGCTACTGTCATTTATTTATTTATTTATTTATTTATTTATTATCTATCTATCTATTTATTTATTTATTTATTTCTGCATAAAGAATGATCTACTGACCTTAAGATGCTGCAGGAGACATGGTTAGGAATGCCACCTGTTGCCTGAGAGTCTGTACCACAGGAGGTCTAAAGGTGACTCATAGACACATAAAAACAGAGAAGTCCAAGGGCCCTAATCCTTTTATTTATTGAATAATAAACTAATTGTCAAAACATGAAATGAATTCCCAAAGTCACTACATGAATTTACAGTTATGACAATTAGGATTGTATTATATGAGTCAACTATTCCTTTTAGAGTCTCTCTTTCCTGAATGTTTGGTTTTATCATTGATGTCTTAGGCTTGGCATGATACCCTAGACATTTTCTAAATCACCTGCATCAGGACCTTCTTCATTGGAAATGGTTTTATGAGTGCATCACACTCCAGGCAATTTCAGACACTATACATTTGAAACAAAATTGGGGCTGTTTAGATCTAGAGGAGAGGACCCAGAGGCTAGTGAGGTCGCTACCTTCATTTTGTAGTGATGGCTCAGCTTTAACACTGGAAGGGGCACTTCAAGGCTTTGGTTTGGATAGAGTGGAATATAGTAGTACCTACTCTTTTATTACAGGAAAAATAGATTATATTTGTCTTAGTACAGTAATAATGTCCGAGAAAAAGAATAAAGGTTGTCATCTAAGAACTTGGAAAAAGAAGTGCAAGAATGTTCAGACTCATCTGTGAACTGAACAATGTTTAAGAACGTGTATAAACAAGCTAGTGGTCAAAGATGCCAGAAGAACAAGGTTCACAGAACCAACTACTCAGTGATCAAAGAAACTTCTGTGACAATCACAGAGCCTGCATGGGTCTATGCCAGGTCCACTGCATATATGTTATGGTTGTTAACTTGGTGTTTTTGTGGGACTCCTAACTGTGGGACTGGGGTGTTTCTGACTCTTTTATCTGCTCTTAGGAGGCTTTTCCACCTTCTAGTTTGCCTCACCTCACCCTAATATGAGGGTTGCGTCAAGTCTTTTTGTGTCTTATACTGCATTCATCCTACATTTCTGGGAAGCTTGCTCTTTTCCAAAGGGAAAGAAAGAAGGGATGAATCTTGGAAAGAAGTGTGGAGGACAGAAAAACTGAGATCAGGATGTATTGAAAACCAACAAGCAAAATAGGGAAATAAAATTAAAAATTGAAACATAATCAAAATTCTACTTGGCCTCTGAATTTTTCGAGAGGCTTGGTGGGTAGTTTTGCCACTACCATATCTCTGCTTGTTTAGTCAGGCATTGTGTCTAGTGGAGACTTGTCAGTGATTTGCATATCATAAAGAGTCCGGGAACATGGTAGATGTTCTGGTAAAAAAAAATGGCTGAGTTTTCATTGGTATCTTCTTTTCTGCTCTTTGCTGAACTTGTAACTCGGATTGCTTTTTTATTCATTTTTTTTTCCAAGTCTGGTCATCATTCTTACACATCAGATTTTCCAACATATATTCACACTAACTGTGAATATATACATACTCACATGTTCATATTCAACTATGAATATAGCCATACATAAACAAATATAGAGCCAATCCATAATTCCAGCAGAACTATTAAATCATAAACCAGGTATATGGATATGAAGAGCAATGTGGACTGCAAGTATTAGAGGCTTTGTAATTCCTTCTGTATTCCAGGCACTGCTGATGATGGTACTTTGATCATTTTTTAAAGATCTAACTTTTACTTTATGGGCATGAATGTCTGCCTATATGAATGTACACACTACATATGTGCGTAATGCCCACAATGGCAAGTAGAAGCTGTCAGATCCCTTGGACTGAAGCTATGTGTGTGCCGAGAAGCAAACCCAGGTCCTCTGCTAGAGTTGTATGTTCCCTTAAGCAGTGAGGCATCTCTAACCTTCACTGTGCTCATTTGTCAACTACTGACATGAAAAATTCTCTCCATTTTGTCATTGCAACAATCTAGAAAGCACAGCTTGGTTCTGGTCTACAGCAGAGGTTTCGGAGTAAGTACTGGGCTGTAATCTCACCAGCGTACCCACAGTGAGCTACCTGAACCAGCCAGGCCATGCTGGTTCTACAGTCTCTCAAAACAGTGCTACCCCAGGGGAGCAGGAGTTGGTTGGTAGTTAAGGAATAAAAGGAAGCATGAGCGACGCCACACAGTGACGTCAGCGTCAGTACGTGATGATGGAATTCAATAGGAAAAATAACTACTGAGAAGGCAATCACTTATGATTATCAGTATTTCACTAAGGAGATAACCATTCCTCTGAGGAAAACTGAAATGACTTGCTGATGGTCACTAATTACAGCAATAAATATTAAAAACAATCTCTCATTCACACTTAAATTTTAAAATTAAACTAGCCCCAGGAATGTTTCTTGTGCTTTTACTCTAGTGCTTTTTCTTCTGTGTGTTTTGTTTTATTCTGATTTTTAAAAATTTTATAATAATAATAATAAAAACTAGATGACTGTATTCTAGTGAAAGAGAGAAACAAGGGGTATAGATTTGGGTGGGTGGGGAGGTCCGTGGAAGAGTTGAGGAGGGGAAACTTCAATCAGGATATATTATATGAAAAAATCTATTTTCAATAAAACATTAAAACTTGCCATTAGTGTTTGTATTGTTCAATCCCTTTATTAGAGAACCTACAGCAGTCGTCTGTGGATGTGTGAGAGGAAAGCTTTCTGTGGATGCAGAATAATTCAGAAAGTGTCCTGGTTGGGTCTCTGTCACCATGACTACATTGGCTGTCCAATGACTCTCCATACTTTGATAATGGGTCAGTGCTGGTTGTTCTAGTTATACAAAATAAAAGCCCGATTTTTTTTCCTTGTTATTTTTCCAGAGTGTGGAATCTGTGCATAACACACTGATGACACCTTGCTCTAATGGTGTAGAATGGCTCTGTGAGTACGCTTGCTCTGCAAGTCTTAGGAACTGACTTTGGATCACTCGTGTAAAAGCACAACATGGCTTCAAGTTCCTTTAACTCCTGAATGAGACAAAATACGTAGATTAGCTTATTTCATATAGAAGAGATCAGCAATACCATTAAGACAGACTGGCATACTATTATTTAAAGGATGCTTACAGAATTTATGTAACAAATAATGCTTTGCAACAAGAAAAAGGATAATTATGGTCATGGCATTGTATGGCATAGACCCCCATCTGTAGAGGCAGTGATTCATGACTTTAGTTGTTATTAAGTAATATCAGTTGCTTTTCTTGCACAGAGGCTGTGTCCATTCAGTGACACTGTATAATAGGAAAATCTAGAAAATTCACATTTCCAGAATGCATGAGTCCCCCTGGCATCCCACTTTGGCTGAGAGATTCTCTACTGTCAATAAGAAAAACCTTCTTAGACAAACAATGGTCTAGCCAACTTCTACTTAGACTTCTTTCCTTTATTCTCTTCTTTGTAGAACTGCATCCTGTAAGGACTGACATCTTTTGAGCTCTGTTTCCTGTAAGTAGTGTTCACATAATAGAAACATTACATGCCTAATCACACTTGGTATTTATTCCTTAGAAAGTCTAGTAAGTCTTATATGTGAGCAGTGGCTAAATGTAAAGGTTTGCATATACCTTTGACTAAGTCTAAAATTAATATACTCTCTGTTGATTATTCTGGTACCATAGTTAGCTGGGATACCCACAGGGGCCTAAGAGCTCTGTATTTATACTGAGAATGTGAAGAAAAAAAAGAAGACAAGCTGGGGCATGGTTGCAGAGCCTGCCTGCTTGCCAGGGTTGTGGAGTACAAGGACTGAGAAAGATAAAAACAATAGTTGATGTGCCCCTCCTGGAGGAGCTTGACCAGAAGTCACTGGACCACAGGACTTTCTATCCCTGATCAGGGCCTCCAGGAAACCAGCCCTGGCAAACACAGCCACTTTTAAGGCCAGGGCCTTGGGTTGAAACTTGGGAAGGAATGCTTTTCTCACCCTGAATGACAGAGCCCTCCCTCCCGTTCTGTTTGGTATCAACCTCTGATCTGAGCTGACCAGAAAGGGAGCAAAGAAGCCATTCTTTGAAAAATTGTTGCCAAGATGAGAATGATGTCCAACATTTTCACAGCAAGATTGATGTGTGTAACTGGCCTCACTTAAGTCTAACGTAGCCCTCCACTTGGTTGAACAGCACGTATAAATAGCAGGACAGTATGGTGTAAATGACTCATTCCTCATTTGCTTCACACAAATACAAGCACAGCACTAGGCAGACTATTCCTCTGTTTGTTTTTTTTTTCTCTAGGAATTCATTTGTATTTTGTCTACTTCACCTTATTTAATCAGCTCCCTTTAGGTCAAATAGGGTGAAGTTGTGCTTGGATTGAGGGAATTGGGAGGCGGCTTCATGGGTGAGAGCTTGCTCTGTAAGTATGAAGAATTAAGTTCAAATCCCTGCCATCTGAGTACAAAGCATGGCAGGGCTTCAAGTATCTGTAACCCTGGAATGAGCTGGAACTCAGGTGAACATTGGTGGAGCCTCAGAGTTCTCTGGCCAGAGAGTCAGTCCAAAAAAGCAGGTATTTGATTCAATGAGGGACACTGTCTCAAGGCAACATTGTCGTGTGATGGAGAAAGACACATGATGTCCTGCTGTGGCCTCAACATGTATATGTTCTTGCCCATTCATAGGTACACAACACATATGCTATACATGTATATATGGGTTTTCCCCAGGTTAAATATTATTTCCCAAACTTTAGGAAGACGGTAAACATCTCTTGATATTGTTAACATAACACATTCTAACTCAGTTGTTCTAAAAAGTGGAAAGGGAACAGATTAATTCTATTAGAACTGAAGCCCCAAGGCCATTATCCTCAAACTGGACATGCCTCAGCATTCCTTGGAGACGTTGTTGAAATGTAGACTTCTGGGCCCTGTACCAGATATCTTGATTCAGCAGGTCTGCTTAGAGACCCATGTTTCATCATTTCTGGTAAATTTCCATGTAATGTTGATTCAAAATGTCCATGGGATGAATATATATATATATATATATATATATATATATATATATATATATATATACTTTATCTATATCTATATCTACATCTACATCTACATCTATCTATCTATCTATCTATCTATCTATTTATCTATCTATCTATCTATCTATCTATCTATCTATCTATAGTTGGTGTAAGAGTTCAGGAAAACTATTCATTGGATAGAATTTCCTCATTGTTTCTAAATGTATGGGCTGCTTTTCGTTGCTGCCACCAAACTATTGGACATAAACAACCCAAAGGAAGAAGCTTTATTTAGGGTAACTACTTCAGAAATTTCTTCTTAACATGACAGGGACAATGTGGCACAGCTGATCAGTTTCTATCATGATAGATGGGAAGCAGAAAAGGGGTATTTAGGAAGGGACTATCCCCAAGGACACAACCGAGGTACACATTTCCTTCATTTAGGCCTCTCTTACATTTTCTGACTTCACAATATGCTATCATATTATAAATCAATTATGATTTATTAGTTCATTAGGTAAAAATCGATGTTTCCAGAATCTATCTGTTCTTAGACATGCCACTTCTGATATCCTAAGATATGTGGATCTTTAATTTATCTAGATGATTTCAATAATGATTTTTAACCACCACTTTAAACCCAAACCTTCTGGTTTTACTCTTAATTAGCAATTAATTACATATACATAAAATACTTTAGTACTTTAAGTTAGGACAAATTCATTTTATTCTCAAATTTAACTTTAGATACAAAGGGAAATGCATATCATATATGAATACACAATCCAGCATACTGTAGGTCAGGGAATGAATGAAAATAATGAAAGATGCTGACTATATCTATTTTGGGTAAGATCCCTGACTCAGGGTGGACATTCTGTGACATCCCACTCTTAGTTCTTCTCATCATGAATAACCTTAGTTTATTAATTTATACTGCTTGCAAATATGCCAAGGAAACCATAAATCTCTGAAAATATTGAAAACAACAAGGCATCCAAATTCTAATAAGAATTGAGACCTGTTTTTATGTAGAATGACTGTGAAAGACTGGACATCTTTATATAATACAATATCTCTTTGTGTGTTAAGTTCTGGAAACTAATGGATTAGTCCATTAAACATGTGGTCTCATACAAATTTTGTACCAAGCTAAGAAACAAAAGAGAAAGCTGAGGCTGGCACCCTGTTCTTAGACCAGTCTGTCCAAATCTAACGCATTAACTACTGCATGTGTAGCTTGTAGATCAGTTCATCCACACCATCCAAGAGCTAGTTAGAAATGTTGAATTCAGGTTCCACCTTCTGTCTGCTTATTCTGTCTTATTCAATGAGCTCCCACCGAATCCTATGAAGTTAAGGCCTTTCTCTGGCCCTTTCTGACACACTGCCTCTTTAACAAGACACGATTTCTGCAGAGTCATTTTCTTTATTGGAAATACTTTAGCACAGATCCGGTGAGACATCAAAGACAGCGTTTTCACCACTGGCAAAGAGGTGGTTTGATTGCTTTGGGAGGAGGACTCTTTGGCAGTACATCAGAGTTCTGGGGAAGCTGCATGTGCTGACACAGGCAACTCCTGGCTTTCCTAGGCAGTACTTGAGAACGGACTGCTGTTCTCATCCACAAGTAAATTGGATCACAGAACACAGCTTGTTTTCCTAGAGCCTGTTTGGACTAGGGGTTGTTCGGCATCTTCTGCAAAGGTCTTCAAGATGGTGGAGGTAGAAGAAGGAGTGGGGAGGAATAGGACTTCACTTGGTTGCTTTGAAAGACAGCAGCGTACAACCCCCCAGCTCCAGGTAAAGAAACTCAGTGAAACAGGAGCTGCTGCAAGATAAGTGAATACAGCAGGAAGACCCTAGCATAGCTGGTATTGAGGGGTAGTCATTGAATGCAAATAGCAATTATTTAATCATTTTCTTACATGTTCCACAGCTCTGTGGCTGTCTCAGTCTAAGAAGGCTTGAATGAGGCTTGCTTGAGTCTCTGTTCAGTCCACCAAGACAGTCTCAGCTGAGACAATTCTGTATGGTCCAGATGTCCCTCATCCTCCCAGAGGCTAACATGGGCTTAGTCACTTGGTATCTCAATAAGATTCCAACTAAGTTCTTAGAAGCTAGAACAAGGTTTCCATGCTTAAGGTTACCTGACTCACTGTCACTTCTGCTATGTGTCACTCACCAGAGTGAATTAGAGTGCTAGGCTTTATTTACAGACTGAGGAACACACTCTTCTGCTTAATTGGAGGAATTGCTAGGTCTCGTTACCAAGAGCATGTCCAGAGATGGGCTGGATAATGGGGCTAGGGTGCAATCTGCTCTGGCCCTACTAACTGTATCCCATAGTTCCTTAATAACATTAATTTTTAAAATATGCAAAGTCACAGGTTTGGTTGTAGATTTTTCATGCATAATTTTTTTTTTGTTGTTTCTCTCTACATCTCTCCCCCAACTACTTCATTTGTACCCTTGTGCCTTCTCTGGTCCCTTTTCTACCATCATCTCTCATAAATTCAATTACTCTTTCCTCCTTCATGGTCTTCCAGCTGGTTTTACTATATATTTAGTAATTTGCACATAAGTAAATATATATAAAGCTGAGAAGCAACAGCACTTCACATGTAAACAATAAAGCATGCTATATTTTATATTTGTGTTTTGAAGTATGCAATTCTCATAAATTATTTCCAGTTCTTTCCCCCCTTTTTACAGAGAATTTCACAGATCCAATTTTACTTATAGCAGGATAAGTTATATACAGAAATAACATCTCATTATCTATTAATCTGTTGATGGACATGTTGGCTGATGACACTTTTTCCTGGTTTTACTGAATAGACCAGCAATGAATACAGATGTATTGGTATGCCTGTGATGGGATTTGTATGCATATTGTATATATGCATATATAATTCTATATGTATATATTATATATAATAACATACACACACACACACACACACACACATATATATACACAATCGTTTTGGAAACAACCATTAGTACACTGGATATCACTAAATGATGCTATGTTTTGTTGCTGTTTTACCATGTATAATTTTGGGGCCTCTGAATAAATGTAAAAGCTCCAGTTGGTTACCTAAAAAATAACTGCAATCCATGTCTTGGTGTGTGCTGCTATAGACAGTCTCACTACAAGATAAAAAAAATGAACATAGTTTTTTGATTTCTTCAAGCCATAATATCTTTGTCTATACCTGTTGGTATTTGATAGAATTGCAGGCTCCAGCTTCTTGAAGATATCTGCAATATTATCTGCCCACTAAATGTGAGAGTCTCCTCTTTGCTCCGGAAAATAATTAAAATTGAGCTTATTCCCCAGATGCATGGCATATGTTTTTATTGTAATTTACCGGAATCACATTCTCCATGTTGTTTCCAAAAACACCAAAAGTAACAATAATTCAGGACACTTACTCCTTTCGCTCCTTTGGAATTCAGGATGATATGCCTAAAATGGTTACAACACCATACGTCACACTATCATCATTTTCTAAGCTTTGTTTTCCTCTTGACTTGGCTGGGGATTTTGCTGTTTCTGCATTTTAAGTAATCATTAGCAGTACTGTGGAGAAATAAGTTCCTCGGGGGACTTAGAACAGTGGGGTTATTACTGTAATGAATTTACCAAAAAAGTATGAAAACTGACTCTATCCAATTTAAGGACTTAGAGCCATTCACCCTTCAGCTTCGAGCTTCAAATGATCCCAGGGCATACATGAATGACTTGGACAGGAACAGCCTGTCCTGGCCTTTGACGGTTTGCGCCAAAAGCAGAGGCTGTGTCACCGTGGGTGGCACAAGGCTGTCGGAAATCCTGACGGCAGCTTCTCCTGCATCTCATTCTCAAGCTCTTTGCAGCCACCTCATTAGATAGAGTGGTTGGGAAGCAATTTCAGAGAGGCTGGGAGAGTTGGCTGCTCTCCAAAGCTGCTCTTGACAGCAATACTGTGTGCCTGCATGCACCCGTGCACACTCGGTGTACACACACACACACACACACACACACACACACACACACACACACACACACACTCAAATTCCCACATTGCTGATTGTTACCTAACCTATAAGACTCCCAGGAAGCCACAGGTTTGGCATGAGACAAAACACTCAAAGGGGCTCAGTAATATAAGGAAGCTGACTTCATCAAATCTAGAGCCTTTCTTAGACATTGACCCAGATCTTCCACATACTGATCTAAAGATAAATATCCATTTAGATGCCGAAGGGAACTGGGGTATACCACAATGGTACAGCACCTACTTAGCATGAACAAAACCACTAATTTAAAATAATGAAAACAGTTCCGGCTATAGTGGGAAAGGCACTGTAGTGCTGATGCTTTACTGAAAGTTAGACTCCACTGACCTCTGACATTTGGGAACTGGGACCTCTGACGGGCAGTAAGATTGGGACTGGTCTTCATACTCTAACCACAGACTTCTTTTTTACCCTCTTTCATTAAAGTCCATTAAGGGGTTTCACCATGAGTATGCTTAGTAATATCTTGAGGAGCGCAATGAGGCTGAGTTAAGCACCATAGAAGCAAACAGGAACATAAAAAGGCCTGTGCAAAGGGACTGGGGTAGAGTGAAGGTTAAATGAGATAAGATGAGGTTCAAGGCTTGAGTTTCTTAAGTATTTATAGATCAAAGGAAGTGAGAAAGAACTTAGAAGGAAATGATTGGAGATGATTTGGTAAAACCATGTGTTTGCCAAATAGTGGGAGGCTATGTAACTTGATCTGTTGAAGAGTAGATATAATTTCACTCAAGTTATGACTAGACACCATGCTCAGTCCAGTGACTGTCTGAACGGAAATCACAGGTGTTACTTCGGCAGGAGAGACAATGGTAAACGTTTTCCTGTTTGGTGGGGAAACTGAATAAGACAGGCTAAGAAACAAATAAAAAGTCAAACAGAATGGAAGCAAGAAGCTCAAAGAGTGAAATTTAATTAATGCTTCTGGTGAGCTAGATGGATATGGGAAAAGGGATCTGTGTGTTAAAGTTGGGAAAGGTGGGTTCCCATTTCTTAAATGCACAGTTTCATGAGAGTGTCTCTCAAGGTTCCATTGCATAGGTGATCTGAAGTATTCAAAAGAACAAGGAATGCAGAAAATTGAAGGATTTTCAATTTTTGTTTTCCTTATGGTTTGGTGATACTGAGTGTGTTTCTCTTGGCACTCTTCTTCTAGTATTTTACAACTAAAGAATCATCTGTGCTATTGAAAAAGGCAAGCAGAGACAGAAGGTTCCTTTGAACAAAGCAAACATGCAATGCAGCAGTCTTGACTGGCCTACTGAAAAAGGCCCCTCAAAGTCACACAAAGAATGTGTGTACAGGCCTCCTCAACAATGTGTTTCAGCAGGAACTGGCTCCCATTCTGAGAGGGGTCTCCTGGGGTGTGGGGTGGGACCAGGGCACTTCCATGTCTAAGGAGCTCTGTGAAAGAAGGTTGGATACCTAGCAGCTCTGTTCAGTTCTGCTACTTCTGTGCCTTTCTCTGGAGCAGCAAGATTCCAGCCGCCCTCCAAACTCTGTGGTCTCTTTGCTGTCAAGAAATAGTAAGCTGTTCTAAGCTGTGTTAAGTTAGAATCTTATTATGTAGCTTTGACTGAGCAGCCTGGAACTTCTAAACCTCATTGTTAACTCGAAGATCAACCTGCCTCTGCCTCCCAAATACTGCCGTTTATGTTGTTATAAAATTCCAGCCTCATTTCTACCATCATCTCATTCTTTGTTTTGTCCTTTCCCTTTTGAACTAAGAGATGTTTAGTACCTTTCCTGCTCTTTCCCCACAGAGCAAATACACGTGTGCAAAATTTATACATATTAGTGTCCAGACTGGTTTGCTAAATTCAATGTGACACTCTTTCCACTTCTACCTGGGAGTTCCCCAATAGCCTATGTTTTCTACACGGTCAGAAAACTTACCCAAGATATCATAAACAAACCATATGAAGCTCAAGAAGAAGGAAGACCAAAATGTGGATGCTTTAGTCCTTCTTAGAAGGGGTAACAAAATACTCATGGGAGGTAAAGGTGGGAGGGAGTTGGGAGGAAGATAGGAGGGGGACAAGAAAAAGGGGGCAAGAACAGGTATGCGAGGAGACTAGGATGACATATACAGGGTCTGGAATTGAATAGAGGTGTGTAGAAATAGGGACTGGGGACTGGGCGTAACCACCAGATGCTAGGAAAGCAAGAGACTCCCAGGATCCAACAGGAATGAGATTAGCTGAAATGCCTAACAAAGAGGAGGGATAACCTGTAGAGACCATTTCCAGAGGTTAGTTAGGCAAGGCCTCCAGTTGGGGGATGGGACAACCCACTCCTCTCCAAATTTTTAACCTAGAATTGCTCCTGTATAAAGGAAATACAGAGACAAAGTGTGGGGCAGAGACTGAAGGAAAGTGCATTCAGAGGCTGTCCCATCTGGGGGTCCATCCCATATACAGACACCAAACCCAGACACTATTGAGGATACAAAGAAGTGCTTACTGACAAGTGCCTAATATAGCTGTCTCCTGAGAGGCTCTGCCATAGCCTGACAAATACAGAGGCAGATGCTCACAGCCAACCAATGGACTAAGCATGGGGTCCCCAATGGAGGAGTTAGAGAAAAAAGAGATGGAGCTGAAGGAGTTTGCAACCCCATAGGAATGAAAACAATATTAACCAACAGACCTCCCTGAGCTCCCAGGGACTAAACCACCAACCAATTAGTACACATGGAGGAACCCATGGCTCCAGCCACATATGTAGCAGAGGATGGCATTATCTGGCATCAATACAAGGAGAAGCCCTTGGTCCTGTGAAGGGTCTTTTCCCCAGTGTAGGGCAATGCCAAGGCATTGAGGTGAGAGTGGGTGGGTGGAAGTGGGAGCATCTTCATAGAAGAAACAGGGGGAGTAGGGATTGGAAAGGGAGGGAACCTGGAGAGGCGATAACATTTGAAATGTAAATACATAAAATATCCAATAAAAATGCAAAAAAAAGGAAAAATGAAGACAATTTTTTAAAAAAAAAATCATCCTCCCACACATTGCAACTCCAGCCCCAGTTGTGGATTTAACACTTGTGGCCATTCCCTTCAGCCTATAGCAGAAGGACTGCTTTCTCTACATCCCAATTGAGAAATTTCATCTGGACTGAATCTGCCTTGGAATGAGCCAGAAGCCACTTGAAATATCTGTGAACAATTGTCGAAACTTTACAGTGCACTGAAGCATGAGCTCACACAAAGAATGCACATGTCAGGTCGAACTAAGGGTGATGATATTCTGGCTGGGGAGAAGCAAGTTTTATCTTCAGTTACACATTTTGAAGTGGAGAAGGCTACCACAATATCACAATGTCTACATTTCGAAGACTCTCCGACTTGAAAAGCAGTGAGATGAATGCAGCACAATGTTAAAATGTGTGAGACTCAAGGGGGAGCTGTGTGGGGTCCCCCTCACCATCTGCTTGCATTTGCACTGGAGAACTTCCATCAGTAAGCAAAAATGAAAAGCAGTAGTCAACAGAAATCACAATTTCAGGTTCCAAAATCTTGAGTTACACTAAAATAACTGTGCATTTCCCATTGTTTATGAGATTATAGACTTGCTTGGTTTTTAACTTGTCAACTTTTCTAAATTTGATAGTTACTCAGCTCTCAAGTAGTGGTGCCTCCCTCTCTTCAGAATGTTGACAGGCTTGTCTAACTGCTAGGGTGTCAGGGACTGCAGCTTTGAACTGCAAGGAACTCTCCTCACCCTTTGTGAAAGGTGTCCTTTGATACTGGGTTGGAAGGGCTATAATCCTCTGATCCTTGGCAGCAGAAGGTAGGAGGAGTCTTGAGCTTGGCCTTGCTGGTTCTGAACTTGAAGCAGCTGTAGAGATCTGGTTACAGGGCATGCGGACAGATGCCTGCTTTGCTGTCCAGGCTTTGAGGACTATAATGGGGAGACAAAAGAGTTGTCCGTAACTGTTCTTGGCTACTTCATGGGTTCTTTCTTCTACCTATCTTCACCCCCCTTTTACCCACCCTTTCAGTCCTCTAACACTAGCTAGGAGAGAACAAAGAATAGAGAAGAAAGAAAAAAGATACTCAAATAAAGTCAGGGGTTAGAAAGAGGGAACTTTATCATGAGACTAATTTCTACTGATTGTTGGGGCTATCAAATTCCTTGGGGCAAATTTGATTTTTACTATCAGGATATCTAATTTATTGTTCTTATTGTTTCTTACTCCTGCATGACTACTTAACAAACTTCTACCAATAGCAACCAGTTATCACTACCATCAACAACCAACAAGAACTAACAACAACCCAACTAATCTCTTGGAACACAAGAATTTCCATGAGCTCTGAAGAGTGCCCAGAGTTCCAACAGTCACACAACTGGGAAAAAAAAAAAACTGTCTACAGCTGGCAAAACTTACGTCTCTTCTAGAGCATAAGGAAAATCATAGTCAACTGCTGTGGACAATCCAATGAAAACCATACAGGGTCCAGATTTTATTTAGTTATTTAAGCCTTTTCCCTTAAATTTGCACCCATCATTTGATTGAAGTAAGAGAAAAAAAACATAACTTGACATCAGCATTTTAAAAATATTTTCCATGCTATAGATAATGCAAATGAAAAAGAGTAAAATTTAATCATAGAAGCATATCTAAGAGCATTTAATATGACTTAATCTATTAACATTGAATACGGTTTTTATATGAAATCTTTGTAAAGATATATTTGGCTACTCTGAACAGAATGGATAGTTCAACTGAAAATGTCATTGATTTTCCAAAATGAAGTTCTCTGGATATAGGTGATAAACTCATTAGCTGAGTGCTTCGAAGAAGCCAATGGTTATTAAATTTCAGGGCCTAGTGCTTTCTCTGATTTTAGAAAGATTAACAAGGAATCACACTATTAGTAAATTTCTATGAAACACAGATAACAAAAGATGATGGAGAAAGATGAAGCTACCCTTCAGGTGAGTTGCAGACATGTATGGCTGACATGGTCCAAGCTAGATGTCACCGAGAGGAGCCAAAATCACAGATCTGTGTCCCACAATTTGACTGACATTAGATTCACATGAGTGGTTTGAAAATTCCTATTGCTTGAACTCCAGCCCTGGTGAATCTGATTCCACTGCCCTGGGGTGTGGCCTGAGGACCCGGGGCTTGTAAACCTTCCCAGGTACATCAAATATGTACCAAGAGTAAGAACAAGTGTTTTGAAGTGCACGATCACTTCCATCTGGAGACTCTGGCATCCTGGACAGGGTCCCATCCCTGCCCTTAAGGGATGCTCTCATTCTTTCACTATTTCCTTTCCCCTGCCTCTTAGCATTTGTTCCACTTCGAAATTTTTGTCTTTCTTCCTTGAAAGTGAACTAACCACAACAAACAAAAGGAAGTAAGTGATTATTACATCCAGGCAGCAGACAACCGCCACCAACGATACATATCTAGTTTACGTAAGAGACTCTGTAAACATGTACTGGATTTAAAGCCAAAGGCATGCTCTTTCCCTCAACCTCTGGACAAAAGCTCAGCCATATGTCAGTTTTGGTCTGAAGGGCAAATCCAGGACATTCTTCCTAGTGGCTGTTACTGTCTCACAAAAGACTTTAGAAGGAACATTCAGCCACAGTTTGTTTTGTTGGAATGTTCAGTCTTAGTGTAGCAATAGTCTCTATCTGTTTTACTCATTTTTCTTCACCAAGCATGAAGCTTTCTAAGTGATTCTGATCCACGGTGTTCCAAGGAAATGAGACTGTGCCCATTCTGAGCCCACTGAGCTGAGCCTTCAGGAAGACTTTCAGACGTCAGCTCTATCTCCTAGAATCCCGCCTTAGTGTTAGATAGTCTGTGTGATCCTGGGAGACCAACAGCTCAGCCAAGTCTTTCACTTTGGAATGATCCACCAAACCCAAGGAGCAAAATTGTTCCACATTGGACTTGACCACAGGAACATGGATGAAGGTGATCAAGACCAAGAGAAGGCTACAGAGCTAGATAGGTGGTAGAGGGTGTGCCTACGTGTGCAAGGTCCTGGGTTTCCTAAGACTGAAAAAACAAACAAGAGTAAATGATACTCCAAGTGAGCTCAGTGTGAATAGTCAATTTACAGACCTACAGACATATGGATTAAACAAATGCTTGGCATTGAACCCATTTGGGAGTGGTTCAAATACAACAAAAGATAATTAATTTTACCTAGCATTAGGAATTTGGCCCTAAGTCTTATGATGGAATTTCTTTCACTTACTTTCTTTTATTGAAATTAGAATTTTTTTTATGTCTGTACACACACACACACACACACACACGTTGTAAAGATATGTCGCAAGAAAGCTCCATGATGATTTAGTGATACTTTTTCCAAATTTTAAGAAAGCAAGCAGGAATATAACAAACAGGTTGGTTTTCAACAGGAGCCAAATCCTTAGGTTGTACATATAAATACGTACTGATAGCTTCTTTAGGTAGAGAAAACTGTAGTGTTTAGTGTATTTTCTATTACTTTCACAGGATAGTGTCAAGCTATTAACTTGGAATTTTTATTGTAAAGTTTCTTTCTGCCCAAAACTTTTAATCCGAGTGGTTTGTGTGAAATATTTGGGTCCAATCAAGCATCCGTTCTTTTTTGATGCTACTGAGACTTATATACTCCGGTGAACTGAACCGCACACTGCTGTGCTTTAATTTCATCTTAGTATCTTGGCCACATGTGTTATTTTACTCCTTCTCTGCCATCTGTCTTGTCTCACCAGACTACACTCCAGGAGAGATTAGGAATCCTTACTCATCATGATATTCCCACACCCCAGTGCTAGCAAATGGAAAATGTCAATGGATGTTCCTTTCATTAGTGCTGTATTCTTGTTTCTCTTAGAAAGGACAGGGATTTATTTACACTGTAAGTACTCGATGACTGACTGAGAGATACTTGAGCAAATGCAGATAGAAAAGGCATAAAATTTGTAGAAGCCAGGCATTTTCAGTGAGCACCTTATACAAAATACCTGCTTATTCTTTGTCTTCGCGTGTGTCCATATTTCTATTATTACACAAGAGACCATGTCGCTCTGTCACCAACCCTGGTTACAAAGAGATAAGCAGGTCCCTGTGGCTGTTTTGGAAACAGAAGTAGATGAAGTTTTTTTCCATTCCGTGGGACCCAAAACAAACCACAGCCCAACATGTCAGCAGAATTTGACAGCGGGGGTTTAGAAGGCCTGAAATCTACAAGCTCTGAAGACAGCCAATTAACAAAGATTAAAGCCCAAGCCTGACTCATACACCTATTGGAAATGCCAGGCACTGTCAAACAGTATCCAATCTTGTTTTGCAACCCAGCTAATGCTCTGTGCATTGTGGGGGCTGGAGATTGGAATTTCATTTTTAAAAGAAGCATGTAAAACACTCTGCTTCCCATCATGAAGGGTAATGACTAGGTTCCAACTATGCTCTCCAGTCCCAAATGATTGAACCTGCACTAGGTCACAAAATTGGAAATGTCTTAACATGCATTAATTGCTTAATGACTGTGTTGTCTGCCTCAAGAGGGTGGGGTGGTATTTAAGTTGCTTAATGACTTTACATTTTCCCATGGCAAAATCCTTGTGATTTGGTGATACTATAATTAGAGAGTTACATAAACAAAGCCTTTGGGAAGGAACAGACTTGCTTCCTTCTCTGGAGAGAATCTTTGGTCAGCTCCAGCTGCTGAGCGTAGTATCCTAGAACCAGAGGAAACTGCTGCCCCCAACAGCAACTCTCTCTCTAGGGTTTACAAATCACCTGTTTTGAACTCTGTGTTGCATTTCATGTAGGCTTTGAGACTGGGGATACTTAAAAAATAACCATCTTTCATTGGGAAATGTTTCAAATTGTGTTAAATATGTGTAATAATTAGGAACACCTTAAGCTGAGAAGGGGCTAGGTATCCCAAAGTCAAAAATCCCAGTGATGAGTAGCCCCAGGGGAAGAAAGGGATGTGCCCAGTAAAATCAGTGTGTTCAATGTTCATTATTGTTTAAGAAGAACCAGTGAACTCATATGATTTGCTCTCCTGTGAACCAGAAGCAATATTCTCCAGGACCAACCATGTCAAACTCCTTACTCACAAGTCTCCTAGAAATGAAAGGACTCCTAGTCCTGCTGGGAACATGGTATTATAACCACAAAGCTGAGCAACAGTAGTCCAGAGGGATTGGGAACATCTTAGCTTCAGGACACTTTGGACAACCTGAAATTCGTTTCAGGTCTTCTACGACAAATTTCTTTTTTTTTCTCTCTCTCTCTTACAAGAGATGTTTAAAAGGCATTTTGATATAACACTATAAATGACTTCAGCTATAGGCAAAGTGTCCCCTAACTTAACAATATGCATTCATATTGGCCTGCCTTTAATTTTCTAAGTTTTAATGTTTTGCATGGTGTCTTCTTTGCTCCATTTGGTGGTAAGTTATTATTTTCAGGGATCCAAGTTTCCCACAGAGAATTCATGGCCCATATTCAAGCAAAACCAACTAATTATCAGTATACCTGCTCCTTCTTTCCTTCATGTATTTGTGGATTTTTCAGATATCAGGTGTTTAAAGCCAAGATGAAACTTTGATTTACAGATCACCTGACAGTGAAATCACCTGGCTTTTTGATTACAATTACTGGCAATTTAACTAAATCTAGAATGACAGGAGAGGACCTGGGACTACTACCTTCCCTAAGTCAATTACTTTGCACTCCAAGTCTCCAAAAGTCTTCCCACAAAAGGACAACTCAATTTCCCATGACCTTAAATCTTGACTATGCTGTCACTTGTATAGAATGTTCAGAATTGATTCTGGACCTGCTAGAAAACCAGACTTCAAGAAATCTAGAATGCTGCTTTATTTTCTCTTAAAATTTACCACAGCTGACATGTGGAAACAGTTCAGACTAGATCTTTTGAGAGGAAGAGATACACTAGGTGATTTCTGTAGTCATCCTTGTGTAGTAATCTACACACTGTTGACCTTACATATATGAGAAACCAATCAAGGTAATCTGGGATGCTTCCAAGGCCACAGATGACCATATGGGCAGCAGTAAGTTCACCAAGATTAGCAGAACCTCTGTATGACATGCAGACTTAGGGGTCCTGAAGGGTGTCTCTGAATCCTAACTTCATTTTTATAAATTCATATTTAGTGCACAATACCACCTAGGAGTTTGTCAGACAGTGAACATCCTGGTCCTACCTTAAAATTGCTGACCCAGAGTCTGGAAGAAAGGAAGAGACACAAGTAGTTCACCACATCTGAAAATTGTTCTGTGTGAGCTTCAAGCTGGTATGGAATGTGAGCCACCAAAACTTGAGGTCAACTATTAATAACTTGTTACGATCACCCTTAATACACAGGGGCATATACGCATCCATGCACATTCATGTACTAACACACACACACACACACACACACACACACAAACACACACACGCACGCACGCACGCACGCACGCACGCACGCACGCACGCACGCACGCATGCACGCGCATGCTGTGAGAACAATCCAGATCTACCGGGTTGTTTTGTAGACTTAAATTTGAGGTATGCATGTTGGCCCTCTAGCTATTAATTTGAGCAAATTATATGATAAAAGCTCGTATGATATTTATTATAACTTGGCTGTTCTATGTTCTGTTTTATTTAAATAGTTTAGAGATATTCTCCCCTAAATATCAGAACACACTGCTTTGTTTCGAGATAAGAATCTAAAGATACTATGTTGATGAGCACTTCCCCTGTGGCTTCCCACCAAGGCTGGAACATGACAACTTGGGATATTTTCTTGTCCAGTAGGCTATGTGCTAATTCAGACTTAGTAGCTTTTGAACCAGTCTCACTCCCTCAGATTAAGGAAGTCATATGTCAGGGGTATTTTTTTTGCCTGGGAGAGTCTTGATTTTGCCTGTAACTCTAGAATATTTATTGATGACATCCCTTTTCAAGCTCAATGAGTGATGAGTTTTAAAAATGAAGTACATGAGCATGTTAGCTCGGAGCTACAGCAGCCTTAGTTGAAGAAGAAGAAAAACAAATATTACACATAAACATGTCATAAAGAATTAATATATCTAAAACTGCTTTTCTTCTAGATCATTTCAGGATCTTACACTTATTTGCCTTTAATTTTTCTTTTTTTTTTACTGTCTCTTCCACTAGTTGGAAAAAATAAAGCTAACCAACACATGGTCTTTCTTTAAACAACTGGTAGCACTCCATTAAAAGGTAAATGAATAGCTTTAGTAAAATCATGATGCTTAACTTATACTAAGGTCTCAGAAAAGAACTAACCAATCTAATGGTGATATTCTTCCAAAACTCAAATTAGAATAAATAATATTATAATATGAAAATATCTTGAATAAGTAGTCTCTAAACAACAGTCTCCCTAAAATTGAGGACAAAGTCTATTGCCCATTAAATAGGAAACACATAGATGAACAGAAGGGGTTGACATGGGAATTGTGGGAAATCCAGGGAGGATTGTCACTGACACGACTCCTGTTTTATGAACCCATCAGGCCTTCTTATAGGTATTATATACATATATAACTTTGTAAATGATGAAGCTGATTCAGAAAGATTGAGTAACTTAACCCAAGTCATGTAGATTTAACTGCAAGAACAGGATTTTAGACTTAGATCTATTTGTAAATCCATATACTTTTCAAGACCCATTAAGGTCACAGGTTTGTTTGTTTATGATTGCACCCTACAGGTTAGCATGTTGCTGCCAGGAGACATAAGATTTATTTCAAGATGTATAACACAGCAAGCAGCATGTGGTGCTTGTGAATTTGAAGCACCTGGTGCTTCTTGTCCTTAGGATGATGCTACAAGGTCTGATAAATATCTCTACATAGAACAGTTTTTGAAAATGAAAAGTCTATTCCTAGGAAATCAAATATATTATATTGGTAGTAACCATGTCTCGCGTTTGTTCCAAAGATATTATCATCTTACCTTAGGACTTGTCTTTGTTAGAGTTTTATTACTGTGAAGAGACATCAGGACAAAATTAACTCCTATAAAGGAAACCATTGAATTGGGTCTGGCTTACAGTTTTATCATCATGGTGAGAAGCATGGCAGCATCCAGACTAAGATGGTGCTGGAGAAGGAGCTGAAAGTTTTATATCTTGTTTCACAGGCAGCAAGGAGAACTGTCCCACTGGGCACGGCTTGAACATATGAGACCTCAGAGTCTAACTCCACAATGAAACACTTCAAGAAGGCCACACCTCCTAACAGGGCCACTCCCTTACAGGCCAAGCATTCAAGCACATGAGTTGGGGGAAGGTGGTTGATCATACCTATTCAAACCACCATAGGACTCTAATAATAATCCCCATTTGCTCCAGAGGGAGGTCCAACACTCATCTGAGTCAGTTCTTTATGAGCACAGCTAGAAAGTCGTGCACTTACTGACTTTTATCACACTATTCAAGAAATGGGAGAGACCCATGGAAAAAATTACCTCTAAGAAGTATCTCTCAGCAAACCTCTTTGTTCTAGCTATGGCTTGGTAGCAAATAGTTCTATGTTTAGTTCTATAAAGCCATATACATTTTATTATGTCCTGGCATGCAGTGCTCAATACTTTAGGCAGTATGTAAACATGATTAGGACTTTCTGTCCCAGTTGTGGTCTCTGGCCCTCAGGTAAGAGGATGTAAATGTCTGGGGAACATAGAACCCTGCTTGACTTGCTTCTAGAATCATATGGAACTTTCTCTTTGAACATGTCTATAGCTGAGATGAGATCACTTTAATACTGAGCTAAGCTGAGCCTCGCTCTCTTTCTGAAGCTTTAATTATTAATGTGTTCCTCTATAATGTTGTCTTATTGAAAATGATTTTATACGTTATATTTTATCACATCTTCACTTAATTTCTCCTATATCATCCTTACCTTCTTACCCACCCAACTTTATATTATTCCACTATTACCTAAAAAAGAAATCAACAAACAAAACAAGAAACATACACTTAACCCTTCCACACAGAAAAAAATAGAAATAAAAATAGAAAAGCAAAAGACCAGGGAGGAAAAAAAGAAATGCAAACAAAGAAAAATGAGACAAAGTCTCCAAAAACTACTATGTGGTTCATTTTGTGTTGTCTAACTATCTGAGTCTGGTTCATATACCCAATAAGTTTCCGTTGAAGAAAACTAACATTTCTTTTGCCAGTGGATATTAATTTCAAGCAGCTTCCTGGTTAGGGGAACTTCTGAACACTTCCCACTCTCAGTTCTGGAACTCTGGCTTGAAATTGTATAGGTTTTGTGTATGGCCCCATAGTCTATGAGTTCATATGTGTATCAGTCATGTTGCACCTAGAAAATACAGTATCATCCAATGCAATCTTCCATTACCTTTGGTTCTTATGATCTTTCTGCCTCCTCTTGTGCACAGATACCTGAGCCCTAAGGTGGAGGACTTTGAGGAACTTATCCCGTTTAAGATTGAGTGCTCTACACTCTCTCACTCTGAACGTTTTTTTATTTGTGGTGTTTGTATTAGTTTTTCATATACTGCGAGCAGAAGTTTCTATGATGGCTGAGTGAGTCACTGATCTCTGCATGCAGCAGAATGGGTGTCATTAGGAATCATGTTATTATTATGTTTCTTTAACAGAATAATAGCAATTGGGTTTCCCCTGGAAACATAACCTATCTAGACTCAGGCTCTTGGTCACTTCAGCAGTGTGCAGTTTATGTTGTAAGTGCAGTCAGAAAGCGGTTGGCTACTCCAATAGAGTTCCTGTCACCATTGCACAGTATGTATTTCAAACAGGTCGCTATTTTTTAGTGGCAAGGTTTGTAACTAGGTCGAGGATTATCTTTCTCCTCTGCTATCATGCAGATTGCTTTTCGGTACCATGAAGAAAAACCAGTAGGCTGAAAAAGAAGTGAGCTTTTCTCTTAGGCAATAAAAAAAAGGCAGATACCGATTCTGGCTATTATGAATGAAGCAGGAATAAATATAAATGTGCAAAAATCTGTATCATAAGATGTAGACTCCCATGTGGACATGCCAAGGGATGGTACAGCTGTATCTTGAGGTAGATTTATTCCCAGCTTCCCGAGGAATGAGGATGCTGATTCCTATAGTGGTTGTACGAGTTTGCATTCCCACTAGCGATGAAAAATTGTTCCCTTTTACAGACTCATTTCTGGCACATGTGAGCATTTGTTTTATTGAACTTGGCCATTCTGACAAGTGTAAGATGAAATTTTAAAGTAGTTTTAATTTTCATTTTCCTGATGGCTGTGGGTGTTAAACATTTCTTTAAGTGTTTCTCAACCATGTGAGTCTCGTCTTCTGAGGACTGTGCTTAGTTGTGTGCCTAATTTCTAAAACTTGGGTTATTTGTTTTCTTGATGTTTAATTGGATTTTTGTTGTTGTTTGAATATTTAAGATATTCTATATCAGATGTACAACTGCTAAAGCTCTATTCCCATTCTGTAGTCTGTCACCCTTCCTGAATTATAATATACTTTGCTACAAAGAACTTTTACAGCTTCATAACATACCGTTTTTTTATCCTTGTTCTAAGTGCCTACCTACCTGCCTAATGCTATTGGCAATGAGTTCAAACACCATATTCCCCATGTTTTCTTTCTATCATATTCAGAATACCTCACGTTATACTGAGATATTTGATCCATTTAGAGTTAAGCTTTGAGCATGATTTACATGGATCAATTTGCATTTTTCTACAGAGAGCCATCTCGTTTGGCCAGCACCATTTGATAAAGATGCTAGTTTCTGTGTAGTGTGTGTGTGTATGAGTGTGTGTGCATGTATGTGTATTTTGTTTCTTAGGCAAAATAAAACAAGAAAACAACCAAAAACCAAAACAAAGAAACCAAACAGATGTCCATAGATATGTAGATTGATGTCCATGTCTCAGTTAAATTCCACTGACCAATGTGGGAGTTTTTATGCCAAATCTAAGTCTTTTTCATTCCTACATCTCTGTAGCACAAGTGTAATCATGGGATAGTGGTGACTCCAGCAGTACTGCTGTCGCTCAGGATAGTTTTAGCTGTCATGTTTGTTATTGCCATGGCTGTTATTGTTTGTTTGTTTGCTTGCTGTGCGGCTGTGTGTCTTTGTGTTTGTGTGTATGTCCTTGAGAAGACAAATCTTCTTTGGTTTCTTGGGAACACAGTGCTGGACTATTGATGGGAACTGCCCTAATCTACAGACTGCTTTTGCTAGTACAGCCTTTTTTTGCTGTATTAATCTTACTGACCCAGAAGCATGGCAGATATATCCATATTGTATTTTGGTCAATAAGATATTCATCTTGGTATTTTGGGAACAAGATATTCATCTATATCCTGGGACAACCAACTGACTATGTAGTGCCATGAAAAATAACTGAGCTTTTCTTTTACAATGTCTACATCAGCTTCTTCATTTCACATGGCAGGATGGCTCTAAGAGAGAGCTAATCCGTACCTACACTTTTACAGTCCAGGTTCAGTTACAATCAACTAGGTTCTAAAGATTTCTGAAATAAAAGTTCAGAAGCTCCCAAGTACATCTTGATCTACATATTATGATGGAGCCCTATACATTTCTTTTCTTGAAGTCCCTTGGGTTGTGAAGCATTCCTTTGTCTAACATGACCATTCTATTTATAGTACCTGCATGGCAGTTAGGCATCTGACTAATCAGATGAAATGTTCATCAACAGTACTGGTCTTGGAGTAATCTTCTTTACCTAGGTTTGGTCCTAGAGTATAAAAATAATGATGTGGTAATTACCTTTGAGATAGTCTAACATGGAGCCCAGATCTTGTACTTACTCTGTAGTCCCATTTGGCTTTCAAATTTCAACCTGCTGCTTCAGCATTTCTAGTTTTGGGATTAAACACCTGTACCAATAATGCTACTTTAGATGTTTTAATCACTTGTGCTGTAAAGTGTTCTTAAAGTGCAATATGTAGATTGCGAAAGAGAATATATTCACAGAATAATGTTATAGTTATTACCTTTTATTATTAGTTACTGTTGATGCTAAGTAAGGATCTTTATGTTCAAAATAAAATCATGACCCCTGTCTTATCACGTGTCATCTCTGAAGATGTATGCACATTAATGAAACCATCACAAATAAGTTGCAAAATGCAACTGTTTTAAGAACAGCACAATTATTTGGCCATATTTATCCTTATCATGAGAGACTTAGGTTCTCTAAGAATGCCTCTCAGATAAGATGAGAAAAAAGCAAAATAGATTTAGTTCAAGAGGACACTTGACACTTAAGTTATGGAAGTTAAGATAAAATATGCATTCTGCAAATGTGAGAGAGGACATAAAATGGGCTTGGTGAATTTGGATGTGAAAGATGATAAATAGGAAATAAAGGCTTCAAAGGTCAGCATAAACTGCTGGATTGCAAAGCTGTAACAAGAGCCTTGGCATTAATAGAGATGAGGTGCTAGAAGAGACTCCGGAAGATGATAATGTTGTATTCATGGTCCTTCTGTATTTTAAATAATCATTACAATAATTAGTTTTCATTGGTCAAGTGATTAGGACTGAGGCTTGAGCTCACCTATGTTCTCTGAATTAGACTACATTCAGTATAATAATTTCCCAGACAAACATCATAGAAGATAATGTATGAAAATGAAATATTATGTAATAATGTTATTCTATGCAATAATTCACACTGGTAATAACACACATAGCATAAATTCCATCCAACTTTCTGTAGACAGTGGTTGACTTATTTTATTAAATCTTGCCCACATTTAAATGGATGCACATTGTGCCTATGTGATACAACCCTGGAACATGTAATTTTGACAGACAGCTTTTGGAAGTAACAAGATGCCCTCAAATGATTACATCTGCAAAGGTCCAGCAGCAATTTCTAAATAATGAGGTAGGATTTCTTTCTCCAAAACTACTTCCGAGATCACGTTCTAGCAAATAGATACTTCAGTTCCAATATCCCTTTCCCATGAGAGATTCTAAGAGGTCAACACCTAGAATCCCACCACGTAGGAGAATATGATCAGACTATTTAATGGATAGAGACAACATTGATAATTATACATCCCTGTGTATAGTTCTGGCCAGCAGTCAAGGTTGAGGAAAACCACTAGTTTATAGTAGTAAGTTTCATCTGAGACAGACTTGTTTGCAGAACCACCAAGGGGGGTATTTATAACAAGGGCCTTTGCATTTCTCATCTTCTCCCCACCCCCATGAAGCTTAATGACCAAATAACCACATCTCCCTTTTGCATGCTTTTAGGCAGCAACTAGACTCATTTTGAAATCTCTGGATTATGAATACTTCATACTTTCTAGATCTCACATTTGTAAAAATAATGAAGCAAGAATCAAGCTTGACAACTAAAAATTAAACCATATGCAAACATATCAAACTTAATTTTATCACCATTCTCCTCATTCTGAACAAAGAAAATATAATGATTTGCATGCTCATATTTTTAAGAAATCATTTTTATGAATCTCAGCTATATAGAGTGTTATTGATCTTTTCAGAGAATAGATTACTAAGATATATTAAAATGCTTGCCTCTGCTCTTTGGATTTCTTCTCTTTGTCATCTTTCATTTTTTTCCTAAGTATATTACATTTCAGCTTAGAATTCTAGATAAGGGGCAGTTTTGCTTTGTCTGAAGATTCCTCCTTAAATAATAAATCCTAAGCCAGTTATTTTCTTGTCTCCTGACCACATTGCAATGGAAGGATAATCAGTCAGAAGCCTATCTTCATCTCCCTCCGCTTTCACATTGTACTCGTTTTGCATTATTGTTGTTGATCTGCATTGCTTCGTGAAACTTCTCTGAGAAGGTCATTCTTATGCATCTCAGAACTCATCAGAAGTCCTGGCTATGTGATGTCTTAGGTTTCTACTGTTGCCACTTCATTAAACACGTTCTAAACCCCATTCATGCTTTCATTCGAGCACAAAATCTGAACAGTTTAGGTTTTTAGGCACACATCTCATCTCCTAAATTCTTTTTCTTATTTCCAGCATTTCCTTTGCTTCTACTTTGTTTCTGAATTGTACTTTCAGTATTTAACTTTTGGCTCCTGGGTGCTGAGCTTGTAGGCATTAGCCATCACACTGGTGGGTAAATTTGAGTCCTGTCCTGGTTATTGCTACTGTTACTGTGATAAAAATGCCATTACCCAATTAACTTGGGGAGGAAAGGATTTATTCAGCTTACACTTCCATTTCCCTGCTCATTATCAAATGAAGTCAGGACAGGAATTCAAACAGGATGGTATCTGGAAACTGGAGTTGATAAGAGGTCACGGAGGGAGGGAGGGGTGTTGTTTCTTACTGGTTTTCTCACCATGGCTTGCTAAGTCTGCTTAGTTATTGAACTCACAACCTCTTGCCTAGGGAAAGCACCAAAATGGTCTGCGCTGCATCAGTCACCCGTTAAGAAGATGACCTATAGGCTTGTGGATAGCCTAATCATGTATAGCTATTTTCTCAATTGAGACTTCTTCCTCTTTGGTGACTATACCTTGTGTCAAGTTGACATAAAACTAGCCAGAATGCCTACCAAGTTCTTAAAAAGAGACTTTTTCTTGATTCTTTATGAATTTCACATCATGCACCCAAATGCCATACATCTCTCTGTCCCCTCACATCTAGTTTCTGCCCTTTTAAAGCCAGTCCCACAACAATATAAATAAATAAATAAAACTAAATAAAGGAAGAAAGAAACAAATGAACAAAATAAAACAAAGTAAAACAAAATTAAACTGAACAAAACCAATCTCACCATGGAAGCTGCAATGTGTAACTGTGTGTGTTACACAGTATGCCTTTTTGTGCAAGTGTGCTTACTTGCTAATGATCATTGCAATGAATCATTTGGCTGTAGAGACTTTGAACCCTCACCTGGACTCCTCTTGTGTATCCTGCTGTTGCTCTACACAGTGAAGCTCCTGCAGCTTTGATTCTACAGGACCAGCCTTTCACGTACTGGAGAAGTTCATAAATGAAGTCAGGCATTGGGGTGGGCCAACCCAAAGGCCTGAATGGGTCAGCCAGCCAGTTCTCCTGCAACACAGCACCGGAGCAAGCGCTGCCCCAGCTAGCTCACTCAATGCTGCTACAAGAACGGGGCAGCATTGGCTCCCCTGTTCTAGTTCCCTCAAGGATGGCTCACTTATGGCCAGTGCCACCAGCGTCAGCTTTACTGTGCTGACCAGCCGAAGATCAGGAACAACTAACTCTCTGGAGAGCTGCAGCCAATGAGGAACAGGGCCAGCTCAGCACAGCCCTTGGAAATCAATATGGTCCCAGCTGAAAAGCTATGCACACCCACGGCTGTTGGCCAATTAGATATGTGGAAAATGATGAAAGCCAAATTTCTAGTCTGTGAAGTCACAGAGAAGAAGAAAGGCTCCATGTGTCTATGAGAAGCATGGCTGATGGAGATTGTTACTACGGTGGGTCTTGATGATGATAACCTGACCCTACTTCTAGTCCCTACCTGCTTCTTGTCTGTCCCCGAGTAGTGACCTGCCACCTTAGACCGCTGCTGAGATAGACCAATCAACTCCCATTGCTATTCCCTGACTTGATGGATTGATAAACTCTGAAACTATGACCGAGAAAAAAATTCCTTTCTCACTTAAGTTGCTTCCGTATCAATTTATCTGTGACAACATGAAACTGAAAGACATGATGAGATAACGGATTAAAGTTAGAGATCTCAGTGCTAATACTTTAAATAAAGGAACCTATAGACTATGGGATAAAGAGATGGCTCAGGAGTTAAGAGCTGGTTTTGGAGAGGATATATTCCCAACAGCCACAATGTGACACGTGATTAACTGTGACTCCAGATCCAGGATAATCAGTATCATCTCTGCACCCCATGGGCACTAGTGGCTCACACTGTACATATACATACACAGAAACAGAAAGTTCTTACACAGTAATTGAATAAATCAACCCCAAAGTTTAAAAACATAGATAATTACATTGAAAATATTTATAGAAATTACCTATATATGATAACATTATACAAGTGAACAGGTTATATTTAGCAATATATACATATATATATATATGTATATATATACATGCATGTGTTCGTATAATAACAATTGATGTTTAAATAAAAGTCCATGAATTTGAAAACTAGTAGAGAGAGTGTATGGGAAAACTTATAAGGAAGAAATGAAGGGACGAAATTATGTATTAAATTATAATCTTGAAAAGATTAAGAATCACATGGATTTTTTCTAAAAAATTAAGAACAGGAAATTAAATACCATTTTAAAGGATTAAATTACAGTAAATTATTTTTACTAGCCCACAGTAGATAGAATATGCTCATGAGATATGAGTTAATTGAAAGAGTACCCAATAGCCAATGCTAGAGCAATTTAAGCAACATGGTAGGTAATGCAATAAAATATTGTAACCAAAAATAAAAATAAATATTTTGTGGCTCCATGGTGATATTAATAGATGATTTATTTCATATATAAATCATAAAAATAGATGAGAATTGAGAAATCTCTCATGCCAAATAAATTCAAATTATTTATATGTGTACTCCACCCACAAGGGGTTGGGATATGGTGCCTCATTCCTTAACTATGAATGTAAGTTGGCAGTGTAGATACTTGACAAACACTTCAGGTAGGTCATAAAGATAAATATCAATGATGTCATACTGATACCATGCACTCTTGGTATTAAGGCAGCAAAGACACTGTACTTCTATAATCTTTGATCTTTCTCCCCAAATCCACATTATGAGAAAAACATAAAACAATAAGAGAAACTTCCTACAAAAATGAATTAGAATTCTGTAGCAAATGCATCTTGAAACTAACTTTTTTAATGGCTGTATGTCCTTATAGTCTAGAATGTGTAATTCATACAAGTAATTATTATCTTTTGTTTCTACCATCTTTTCTTAGTTGTAGAGCCCTATATGAGGCACCCATGTGAACCTAAAATAAATATTATTTAATTATATATATTACTATTATACATACATCCAGACAGAAAAGTTGACCTAAGGAAATACTTTTCTAACCAGAATAATAACGGAAGTATTTTATTAAGATTGTTGTAATAAGTCTTTGTTTTCAGACAAACCATAGACTGTATGAAAACCTCAAACTAAATAAGTAATTAAAAGAAAAGAAAATCCTCTACAAATTAAATAAAATGGGCAACAGATCTGAACAGGGAGTTGTTAAAAGAAGAAATAAAATGTCCAAGAAATGTCTCTAAAAAGTCAATTTCCCCTAGCAGTTAGGACGATGTAAATCTAAACAACTTTGAGATTTCATTTTATCTCTATCAAAATAGCAAAGATCAACAAAACAATCAACAACAAATGCTGGGGAGGGAGTTGTGGGGGAAAAGGGAAATTCATACACTGTTTATTGTACTGCAATGTAACCCATGCACTCTGGAAATCAGTACACAAAACCCCTCCCCCAAAGCTAAAAGTAAATATCCCATATGATTTAACGACATCACTACTTGGCACATGGTCAAAAGACTTGAAATGATACTCCACAGATACTTGTGCTTAGCCCTGTTCAAAATAGCTAGTAGATGGAATGTTCTTCAACTGGAAAATAATCAAAATGTGGTATGTCTTCACTATGAAATGCTATTCATCTATCAGAAAAAAAAGAATAATGATGTTTGCTGGTAAATGGCAGTAACTAGAAAATCATACTGAGTGAGGAAACCCAGACCCATAAAGATAAACATCTCATGCCTGGACTAGCTGCAGACACAAGGGAAGTAAAAGAAAGCATGAAGGGGCAATAGAGGGGAGGAACAGTGTGCATGACATTTGAAGAAGGAAGTAAGAAAGGACACTTTAGGGAGAGGGAAGACGATTAATACATAAAGAGGGAGAACATAGCATAGATGTCTGAAAACATTTTAAGCAGCCTACTATATGTCTACTTAAAACTCCATATAATGCATATAAGTTTATGTGTACATGTACATATATCATCGAAATGAAAATTTCCCATCTGAACTGTTTCCCCCCCAAACCAGAGATTATCTAACAAAAGCTCCAACATCAGTCATGAGAAGTCCTCCTTTTGAGTTGTTTTTCAGAGTTGTGCAAAGGCCTCCCCAAAGAAATCTTATTGCTTGTTTCCCTTGCTTTTTCTCAGAGATTGAAAAAAAGCCCCTTTCTCAGAAGACACCATGTACTTTGAATTCTCAAGACAGGATTTAATCTGCTTTGGACCTGCATGCTCCTCCTTGTGGACTAGTTTTTATGTTACTAAAAAATACCTTGCAAACTTCTAAAAGAAGGAAGCTTCCAACGGTTCTACCCATCTATGATTTTTATGAGCTAAAACAACACTGCATGGCACAATATCCCTAAGGGTAGAACGTCACACTCAGTCCTTGCTAGAAACCAACAGCTCTCTAATTTACTTAAAAGGCATGCTTAACACGAGGGAAATCAAATGTGGTATTGGAAACCTGGCCAGTTAGTAGGACCTAGTAAGGTCATGAATTTTGGAGAATAATGTATTACTTTGACGTAACTAACTGCATTTTAAATACTTTCTTCTTATAGCCACAGAAAGTATAAACCCACTCCTTATCAAGGAAACTCTTTCTCTGAACAGAAACCCACAACTAATCAAAATGTAGAGAACAAGTAATTTTGTGGTACCTAATCCCAGTTGATATATCTATAAAATCTAGTATTTTTAAAAATCTACATTTATCCTTGATGTTATTAATAAACTAAAATAAATTATTTTTTAAAATAGATTTACATAACTGGAAAAAATAGAGCTAAAAGCATTTGCTAAGAATAACCATATACATTGTTTCTGCTGTTACCATATATCATTAGTTTGGAAGGCAGGGGACGATACCATGTAAGACAGAAGCATCTACTGCAAGATAACAATATGTGTTCTACACTTAATGATTATCAAGATGTCCCAAAGTTTCCTTCATTTTCCCCAAAATATGACTTAAAAAACTTTGAAATTTTATTTTATATTTATAAAATATGTATTAATATTTTAATAAAATTATTAAGTATATAACATTATATTATTTTCTATAATATATAATATGTTGTATATTATAGAATTATATTACATAATATAAATTAATTTCTATAATATAATATATGATAAAATTGTATATATTAAACATAATGTTTTATATATAACAAAATTATATATAAATAAAATTATAAATGTTTTATATTTTAAGTTTACAGAAAATTTACAATTATGCAAATATAGTTCTGATGAACACCATATTCAGATTCTCTTATTTTGAATATCTTGAGTGTTATACTTTTGATCCAAGTAATAAAACAAAAGTGATATAGTACTATTAAGTAAATTTCTACTTTGGTTAGCTCTCTGTCATCTTAAATGGTGTTTTACTTTTGTTCACTGAGGCTTATGTGGGTCTCTTGGGTTGTGAGAATTTTTCACATCTTCCTAATCTTTGCTCACCTTGTAAATTTTGAGAAGTACTTGTGGGGTAGCGTTTGCACGAGCATTTATCATTACTAGACTGAGATCATGGGATAGGGAAAAAGAACGGAGATAAAAATGTCATTTTCTCATTACATCATATCAAAAGTATGTGCTTTCAACATCACATGTCACTGCTGATGTTAACTCTGCTGACCCACCTAAGGTAGTGTTTGACTACCAGAAATAGTCTGTTTATTTCTCCTTCCCAGTTCTAGTACTCTGGGGAAGGTACTCCCAAGCCCTTATTCAACACTGTCACTAAAGGACTGAAAGTTATGTTTTTCTCTAAAGACAGAAAAGTTACATAAATAAATTGAATTTTTCTGGAAAGAGTTGTCTGGTTTTCTTGCTTTACTTACTTGGTCAATTGTTTATGTTGTCAGGAACTCTCAGATTTTGTTTTAGATTTGAGTTCAGTCTCAGCACACACACACACACACACACACACACACACACACACAGGTTTACAGTTATGTGTAAACCCAGCTCTGGGGAATTTAATAGCTCCTCGTAGCTCTGAAGAAGCAAGGCACACACATGATGAATATACATATATGAGTCAAAGCTCTCATACACAAATATAAAATGTCTTAGAAATATTTATTGGACATGCCGTGTGGTATTCATTGTGGTACAGAGTTAAGAATCAACTAATCAGGGCTCATAGAGACTGCATGGGTCTGTGTTGGGTCCTAGTCAGAGATCTTATGGCTGTTAGTGTCCTGTTTTGAGGAGACACTTGAAAATGGGTGTGGGTATGTCTCTGACTCTTTTGCCTGATTTTGAGACTGACCCTTTTACTTCTACTGGGTTGCCTTGTCCAGCTCTAAGGTGATGGCAGGTGCCTGGTCTCATTTTATCTTGTGCTGTGTTCAGCTGCCACCCTAGGGGTTTACTCTTTTCTGGGGTTGGGGGTCTGGAGAAGAGGTAGGTCTGAGATTAGAGAAGATTAGTGTTGTGGGGGAGGGAAACTAGGAGGAGTGAAGAAAGTAGAAGCTGCAGTTGGGATGTATTGTATGAGGGAAGAATAAATAATTTTTAAAAATGAAAAATTTTGTAGTTTTGAGAATTTCATACCTGAGTGCAATGCATTTTTATCATATCAACACTCTATTTCTTCTAGTGTTATCTCCCCAAATTCTCCTCTCAAATTCCCATCTTATGCTAGAATTACCATTACTGAATACATATAACTGTATGATCTAATTAAATGTTTTCTAACATATGTAGTACAGGTACCACTGAAAACGTGGGAGAATGCATGGTAGAATTCTATTCAGCTGCTAAGGAAAATGAAATTACAGAATGTACACATAAATGGACAGAATTGTGTTTTTTCATTCGAGAACTGTCAGGTCTGATCATTGCCCATTTAACTGGCAATTTCAGATATTTATGTATTTAACATTTGCAGTCTTCTGTAAATTCTATAAACTAATTTTATATGAATTATTTCTGAAAAAGGTGTTTCTCCTATTAATGAGCCCATTCGTCCTATCAGTTATTGCTTTTGCTGTGTAGAAGTTTTTTAATTTCATTTAGAAGCTTTTAAATTTCATTTGGTCCCATGTATCAACTGTCAAGTTTGTTTCCTGTGTAATATCCTGGAGTGTTTATGTTTTTCTTTGACAGTTTTACTGTTTCAGATTTTATTTTATTTTGGTTTCAGATTTTATATTAAGCCATTTGATTCATTTTGAACAGACTTTTGTCCAAGGAGGGATGTATAGATCAAATTTTGTTTTTCTTCAGAAATAGTCAGAGTCTCCACACATTTGTTGAAATAGCATTTTAAACACTCCATGTAATTTTTTGTTCGTTTGTGTGTGTTGTTGTTGATAGAGTTACATATGTCCAGGCACTAAGATGACAGCATGAAGCAGAATAGTTAGCTACTATTATCTCTCAGAATAAATACACATACAGGAAAAACCTTCATAGGTGGTAAGTGTGCGGCTTCTTGACCGTCCACAAGACACTTATTATTGGCATCCTGCACCACTGTGCAACCGAAAGTCTTCCTTTAACCGAAGCCATGAGAGTTCTAGGCTACAGAGGAAAGAAAATAATCCCAAGCCAAGGCTGTTAAAACCTATGGGAAAAAATTCTTTTTTTATTTTTTCCTATTACTTGTTAGGGGGAAAAAACAAGGAAGTCATGTTCATTTTGTTGGCACAACTCAAACTGCAAATGTAAGAGAACAGTGCTTGATAAATCCATAGCAAGATGTAGAAACATAAAATTATAGGGTTTCAGACATCTCTTAGGGATCTAAAAACCTATTCCCAGTAGATAAGGTATCGGTTGCTCTATTCTTACACAATAAAATATTATAGAGTGTCTAAAAACATCAACTAGCCCATATGTAAAAATGTTCTGAGAAGATAAGATGTGCTGAGAGGTTAAAACAAAGTATGAAAACTTTCTTTGTAGAATTTCCCTGTCATACTTTCAGACCATGCCTGCATGCAGGTATCTGAAGCATCAGAAAATGGAACACAGTAAAGGAGGATTTCTGCTTTATAGTTTATAAAACCATCATCGTGTGGGTAATGAGACCAGTCATTTTTAAAAGTTCTTAATAGAAGTAGAATTATATCACTCTTACCGTCTCACTTTTCTTCTTCCAGCCCTTCCCAGCTACCCTCCCTTGATCCTCTTCCAAGCCCCAACTCTCTGACAGTCTTTTTCTCTTTGATGATGCTTTTTACACACACACACATGAATGTGTTTGTGCACAAAGACATGTAAATAAAATCTGCTGAGTGGCGTGTATTTGGTTTCAAGGCTGACCACTCTCTAGTGGACAACCAATAAGGGAGCTTATCCATCCCAGGGAGAGGAATAACCTTCTCTCTTCAGTCAATGGTTTTAGTTCTTTGTGTGGTGGTGAGAAACCCTGCAAAATGTCCTTCCTTCCTTATTAACACGGCCTTGTCCATTGATATTGTGAGTGTTCTGGCCTTGCTCCTGCAACTGTCTCCACAACAGACTGCTTCAAGGAGACTGTTCTGGCTCTTAGAATCTTTCCATCTCATCTTCCTTAATGTTTCCTGAGCTGCAGATGCCTGGGCCATGGTGTGGATATATCTACCAGAGAATTCCATGCAGGCTGCACTTACATTCTTATTTTTCTTGTCTTGTTAAACTGAGTAGGATCTCTAGCCTGGCAGTGAATACGTGTCTTATTCCAGATGTTAAGGAAACAGCCAATAAGTTTTGCTAAGGATGTTGTTCTTTGGGATAATTTTATACATGCCTAGCAGATTCTTTTTTAATTTTACGTGAACAATTTTTATTTTAATATATTTTTACTAATTATTACGAGTGTTCTTCACTATATCACCATTGTAAATTTCCTTACTTGACCTTTCAATTTTAAACCTACATTGCATTTCTATAATAAGTACAATATTATCTTGATATATCTCCTTAGGCATATATTGTGGATGACTTTCCCAAAAAGGAAGTGGTACAGCTAATATATCTCAATATAACCCCAAATAAGATTTTCAAAGCTTATTTTTGCCTTCTGTCTGTTCTAGCAAATATAATACTAAAGTTTTATTGCTCGCAGCATGAGATTAGAAGAATTGTCATTCTTCTACCTACTTGATCTGTGAAAATCTGTCTGATTTTCTCAAAGAAAAGAAAATCTCATTCTTCTTTTGCAGATAATAAAATTGAGGTTTAGAGTGACGCATCCTGAGGCGGACCTTGCCAGCACGTTCAGTGACTACCGTGCAGCGGTGTGGCCTCTTTCAGCAAGTGCTTCTTTCACCTTCAAGTCTTTTTTTTTTATCAACTTTACCAGACTATGGAGTAAGTATTCTTTATTTCTATATTTGCTATTGCTTTGAAAAGCTAAATTTGTTGACAAGGTCACAGGGTATGCAGAACATCCTGCTTAGTCTCGCCCAGCCTCCATTACCTCCTCTCTCCTCTGTCACCATGTCCTCTTTCCCACACTCCTGTCCTTTGGGTTTGTTTCCTGACACTCCGATTTTCACCAGGACTTTCTCTGTGACCACAGCTGTACATCCATCCACCGAAGCCTGACGGGAGCAGGATTGAGAGCAAGAGAACACTGCTGGTTCTTGAACTGTAGATTCCTTTTCTTTTTTTCATTAATAAGATGTATCTAATGCTAGATTTTTAAATAAAGTATAAGTATTGAATTCCTAAATTAATGAAATATTGATTCATTATACAAGTATACAGGTGTGTGTGTGTTTATTTTCAAATTTTAATGATAGCACTCTGTGTTAGGAAAAATATGAAGAGAGTGGAGGGGTGGACTTTGATCCATGGAGGTGGGGAGAGGCATGAGGGAAAGGGGAAACCTCTGGGGGACCCATGCTGAAAATCCTTTCCCACTGAGGGAACAGCCACACAATAGTATAGTACAGAATAGAGTTTATTCAGGGCATGGGGAGGGGGGTTAAGAGGGTAGTAAAGGCAGAGAGAGAAAAGAGAGGAGTAGAGAAGTAGAGGCCAGCCATGAGCAGGTAGAGAGAGAGAGAGGGAGGAAGAAAATGGAGAGAGGATGGGTAAGACTAGAGAACAAGAGAGAGCAAGAGGCCAAGAGAGTAAGAGAGGGAGAAGGGCACACGCAGCCCCCTTTATAGTGTCAGGTAGCTGTGGGCCAAAGCATACGTGGCATTTGCCAGGTAACTGTGTCATGGGGTTTACAGAATCCCAACACTCTGTGTTACATTCACCTCTTTATTCCTTCTCCTCTTTCTCTTTGCTTGAATGTCCCAAACTTCTAAAAGTTATACTCTTTCATTACTCTCAATCATCTGAAAGTTTTTAAAGTGTATTGAAATGATCAGGAAGACTTTTCTTTCACAGACTGCTGTATTCACTTTGCTTTCTTTCTTTCTTTCTTTTTAATCCTGTTAATATGTGGCTAATTTTATCCCATGAGATTGCTTGGCTTTGCTTTGAGACAGTCAGTCTATATGTTTCATGTGCTTTTGACTTAAGACTTCCTTAATGATTTCCCAATAACATTCAGAGCCATCTATAGCAGAAAGCTGTCACTGAAACCTCCCAATGGTTCTCATTTTTCTGTAGTCATCTATGCTTTCTTGAGAATTTTAAAATAATTTAAACCTATAAATTGAACATATACCATGACAAATTTTAACGATTTGAAAGTTCATTATATTTCATTCAATTGTTGAATTTTTCATAGGCAATTGGAAAGAAGACTTGGGAGAAAGAATCACACTCACGGGGCTGGAGAGATGGCTCAGAGGTTAGGAGCAATGGCTGCTCTTCCAGATCCTGAGCTCAATACCCAGCAACCATATGGTGGCTCATAAACATCTGTGATAGAAACTAGTGCCCTCTTCTGGCCTGCAAAAATGCATGCAGGCAGAATACTGTATACATAATCAATAAATAAATCTTAAAAAAATAATCCCACTGGTATAAGTGGTTCCACAAGCTGTATCACTCTCTGTTAAAGTGATAAACTCGCAGGCCATTAAAAATGAGTAGTCATCTTACAATTGGGGTTAAAAAAAATCTCACATGTTGTAAAATTAAATTAAAAATAAACAATTTAATTCATAGCCAACACTGACAAGGAATCATACACTCAGAGCAGCCCTGACCTTGGTTCAATGCTATTCAGTCCACCCTTCAAATATGAGTGATCAGTAAAGAGGAAGACCTGTTGGTGACCCTGAGCTGCTCTCTGCAGGCTTTGTAGCTTGTCCCCCTGTCCTCCTGGGAGTACTGATACTTCCTCTATGTCTAAATTTATGTTGATGGCCCTAAAGACATCTGCAGAGCTGACCACTGCTCCTCCAGCTAAGAGGAATCACTGCCTAACTCTGCTCTTGCCAATTCCTAGCATTTGAGGCAGATGCAGGTCTTTCAACTACCTGCAGGAGATGGAGGAGTACTCAGCAGTGCTCTCTGCAAAACATTGGTACAGTAGCAGGCACTGCATAGGATTACTATGACTTCTAAAAAGGGACAGGAAGGTGAAGGGGTGCCAATTCAGGCACATGGGATTGACTGGGAACTGCAGCAGGACAGAAATACTATACAGAGACAAAGTGTAGAGCAGAGAACGAAGCCAAGGCCATCTAGAGGCTGCCCCACCTGGGGATCTATCTCATATACAGCTACCAAACCCAGTTAGTATCGTTGATGCCAAGAAGTGCTCACTGACAGGAGCCTGATATGGATGTCTCCTGAGTGGCTCTGCCTTACCGATATAGATTTTGATATTTGCAGCTAACTATATGACTGAGCACAGAGACCCTAATGGAGTACTTAAAGAAAGGATTGAAGGAGCTGAAGGGGTTTGCAACCCATAGGAAGAAGATTAACATTATCAACCAACCAGACCCACAAAACTCCCAGGGACTAAACCACCAACCAAAGAGTACACATGGAGGGATCCATGGCTCCAGTCACATATGTAGCAGAGGATGGCATTGTCTGGCAACAATAAGAGGAGAAGCCATTGGTCCTGTGAAGGGTCAATGCCCCAATGCAGGGGAATGCTAGGTTGGGGAGGCAGCAGTGGGTGGGTGGGGGAGCACCCTCATAGAAGCAGGGGAGGGAGGATGGGATAGCGGGTTCCTGGAGGGGAAACCAGAAAAGGGGATAACATTTGAAGCGTAAATAAATAAAATATTGAATTATAAAAAAAGAAATAGGCTGATTTGGACATAATGTAGATTGATCTGTTTCAGAGTGAGGCTTACGAAGAAATAAGAATTACATGACTTAAAATGCAATGAGTTTCAGTTTGGTATTAATATCCAGGCAGAGCATAATGGGATATGTCAACACTATGAAGAGACTTTAAATTAGAAATTGAAATATTATTTAATGCTGGATAAGTGATCCACCATTTTCATCGTTCATATGATTTTTATTCTTTGAGGGGGCCTTATATATCTACTACCATCAAATTTTATATACTTTCAGATTTAAACTTTTAACATTCTTTCAATAATCAATAGAGAAAGTATTGTCAAACCTATATTAATATCTACTTATTCCTTTATCCATCTGCTTTCGTGTATATCTGTATAACTTAACCGTGAATGTGTAAGATATAGTTGAATGTTTCTTATTAAAAGCTATTCTACCCATTTAATGAAACATCTCAAATTATTTTAACAGAATTCAAATTTCAACAAGTAAATTAAGATTGATCTTATATCATTTTATGGATTAATGTCTATTGCTTGACACAGGGACAATAGATGACCCCATTAAAGCAGTGTACTCATTGTAGCCCAATATTTTTAAAACCCCAACAATCTCTTCTAGCTAGGAATTGAAAGGAAGAGAAATGGAATTTAAGTGTCATGAAGACTTACCCTAGAACATGACTAGGGAGTGACTTGTGGGGATGTAAGAGGGGAACAGACACTGAACGCACTGATGACTCAGGTCAGGATGCAGGTCCTGAGAGGCTACATCAAGCATCCTCTCATCTTTCACCCTTCTTCATTTAGTTGGTTAGTATTGCTTTCTGGTTCCCTAACCCATAATAACACACTGCAGTAACACAGCACTAGACTCTTCATCCTTATTTCTGAGAGCTTAATTTTCTTTAATGACTCCCTTATACATATGTTTCATTTTCTCTTCAGTGTCATAGACACAGTATTAAAAACTAGGGTAAAACATTATTATATCATTCCTCACATATCCTCAGTTTCTACACTTGATGTGTCTCCCCTTAGTTCACTCAAATCATAGCCTCTTAATTTTTTATTATTGTCGCTTATATACGCATATACATACAAATGTATATATATATATGTATATATACACATATATACATAGATATGACCTGTTTAGTCTATTTGGTGTTGCTTATATGCACATGACTTCATAACTGACGACTTGGCACTACATAATCAATTAGGGATCTCATCTCTATTGAATACGAATCCTCATTATCTCAGCAAACATAATCACAGTCTTAAAACCAATACCTTTTACAGAGGCGTTGGTCTATCAACTTCTGTGGCTTTGTACTATAAAGTCTCCTTTCCATTATTATGATACAATATCTGACCAATCCGATGTGATGGAAGAAGTTGTTGGGGCTCTTGATTGAGGGTTTGGTACAGTGGCTGTTTCTGAGCTTACATAAGTAGCCACAGAAGGAGACAGGGAGAGTCAGAGTTGAAACGGACACAGTGGTTCACCCAACTTTTTCTTTTGGGCCCCATATCCTCAACTTTCTACAGCTCCCAAAATAACACTACCGGTATACTTCATAGCACGGAAGTCAGGGCACGCAGGGGTGGGCGGAGACGGGGGAGGGGTGGGGGAGGAAGATAGCTCACATACAAAGTAAAGGTAAGTGAGAATATTTAGGAAATCTCTCCTTTCCTCCATTTCTTTATTCCCACCTAGAAGTATCACGCTTTGTAAAGCAGTCTCTCTGCTTTCATTCTTACATTTCTAATTTCAATAATTCTATATTGAGTTTGAATTACTACTAAAAGTTCACATTGGCATCTCTTTTCCTTGATATTACACCGTATGAAAATAGATAGATTGCTTACTTTACACTTTATCACTAATCAGTTATTTTAAATGAACATCTTTTATTTAATTCCTCTTAAGGAAAATGCCACAGAAGTCTGTTCCCGACCCTTGGGCCTGGCACGGCATTCCTGAACTTTGGCTTAATGACCAGTTTTCTCAAACGACAAAACCTTAACATTTCATGTCTTTGTCAGAGTGCACCGACTTTATAGGAATGCTGTGGAAGGCTTTCCCAGCCCCAGAATGAAACTATTAGTACTATTTATTGTACTGCTTACACTTGGCGCACGCCCTTCCATGCAGGAAGAGAGACCTTTTAAAGCCCTGTCAAGTCTGCAGGTGTGCCAAAGGCTCCTGCTAACAGCAGGAGCAACCTTTATAGCATTTCCTCAAGACTGCTCCGGATCACTTTTCAGCACGTAAAACCGGATTTTCATTAATGGCACTAATGACAAGCTAATGGGAACAGACAGCACACCCAATGCCAGGGGCAGAGCAAGAGAGGCGGCAAAGAGGCCAGCCCAGGCTGCTTTAAGATGAAATGCCACCGGCTGTTGATACATTTCATTTCTTCTCAGATACCCAGGCCCCTCTTGTTAAATGGGCTCCTTTGGAGGCTGAGGGTGAGTAGCTCAAGTTACAGGTTTTCACATAAGGACAAAGTGGAAGGCAGAACAAGCTCAGGGTTCAGAGGTTTGCAAGCTGCAGCTGTTACTGGCAGGAGATTCTAAAGAATTACGAGCTGACATATTACCCTGGACATGACTGGGCACTGACCCTTCAGCTCTTTCTTCTCCCAGGAGTGGTGTTCCAGGCTACTGTTTGACACCAGAGCCACTGAGGACCCTATGAAAGCAGGGGCTCCATCACAACTAGGCACTTAAAAAATACACACAGTCTTTTCTCTCTGGAAACGTAGGAGAACAAGCATGTGCTGCCGGTCCCTCCTGTCGGGAGGGAGCTCAGGCTGTTGGGGATTCCTGATCTCTAACCCAGCTCTTCTGTGGGTCACCACAGTACAGACAGATGCAGCAAGCACGGAGGAGGCAGAGAACCGACTAATTGACTTGCTTCTCATCCCAAGACGGAACAGCACGGGAAAAAGCACACCTTCCACAATTTCCAACTCACTTAGATCTTCTTAGAGAATGCTTGGAGAAGTGCTGACCGTTAAAGCTTGCTTGAGTATCTACAACGTTAGAAACAAATAGCAGAATGTGTTCCCTGCACAGAGGGGTAGGACTCAAACTCATCTAGATGGGCAACAGTGACACCACCGCCGTCACTTTCTCCTCAGTTGCTTAAGCAAAGTCAGTCAGCAGGACCAGAAAAAGCTTGTCTTTCTTGTTCTTATCAGCACCCGCCTTTTTCCGGATGAGGAAAGTGATATAGGGGGAACTTATGCAACTTGCCAAGAACTACCCAAGGGCTTGCAACAGAGCCAGAGCTGAAAACTCGGTCTCTTGATTTTCCATCCAATATCTTCGGGTCTCATATTGCCTGTCTGGAAAGTCCCTTTCAAATGTGTTGGCTACGAAGACTGCATAGCCGCTGTGGCCTCTTTGGTAGTGTAGGAGTTTGGGGACCATTCTACCGTTTAGTAGCTTAATTGTCCTGCTTAATGGTCCACCTGACATTCCCTTGGGTGTCACATTATTTCTTACACAGGCCCCAAGCTAATGGCTGGGACTGTTGCCAACTCTATTCGTGAGATTTCACTGAGATCCACAAAGAATCTAACAGAATCTGTAGAACTGTGGGTTTTGTTCCCCTTTAATGATTGAGTTCTATAATTATGCCCAGTTCTCTGCCATGCACCTGCAATCAAACAGTGTCTTGTTCATATTTATATCATCAAACAATTAAGAATTCTTTGACATTTATTTGTATACAATGGTCATTTTTATGTCAGTGTAGAGTATTGAAAATTTACTACACTGCCATAATCTACATGTTTTGAGGAATAGAAATTTCAATGTTAGCATTGTTTTTTCCCTTTCTGTTCATTTAGATTTTATGTTGTCATTTACAAAGATTGACTACTAGATAGTTTGCAAATGTGCCCCTGGAATTAGTAAATTAGAAGCTTTGTATATAAGTATGCAGATAAAAAATATGTTTCAAAATTTTCTCCTAAGACCCTTGCAATTACAATGTATATTATAGGAAAAATGTTTCCTGAAGATCTGGAGTAAAACAAAAGAAGAGCCAAAGGCATATGGTAGTAATTGCTCAGAAGTAGAATGTGTACTTAGAATCTTCTTTGTCTGTTGTTTGGGTTTAGAGGATCAGATAGGAAAATAAAGACATATTTTAGATAGTATTCCCAGGCTCTAGGTAGAGACCTATCACCAAATTACACATAAAAGTAAGTTTGACTACTGTATCTTAAATTATACAATATATGCACACCACTTTCAGATTGTGCTCATAAAATAGAAGAGAAGCATGAAGGAAACAGTTCGCTTGTCCATGTGAGCAAGCCATGCAGAGACAGAGATTCCCAAACACAAAGAAGGATAAGACTGAGTTAGCTTTTGCAGTCTGCACACGAACAATCAAAATCTTTTCTGGGATGTGGAAGAAGCAATAAGAAAGAAGAATGGAGTATAAGAAAAGATAATATGATGGGTGAATATTACAATGTGTATTAGCTACGCATAAGAAACTTTTATAATAAAGCCCCATTTATTATATAAATTACACTAATAAAAATCATTGGTATATATTTCTTCTAACCATCTATATTCTTGATTCTGAAGTTATCTATGCATTCTGTGCATAATGAAAGATATTGCTTTTTCGCCAATAAAACCATTTGTAGCTTATTTTCTTTATTTAATTAATGTGATTCAAGAATAAAGTAGTATTTATGGGTACTGAACTGGGGTGCATTTTGTTTTTTTTTTTTCTTTCTCTTAAAAAGTTGTAACATATAATGTTTTAAAAACAGCTATTTATTTTTCACTTTCCACTTCTTTCTTTTGTAGTGTTGGGATAAAAGTCAGAAACTTGCATATGCTAAGCAAGTGGGCTCTATTACTGGGTTACAATTCCTGATCTTTCGTAGTTCTTCAATAACTGGATTGTGATACCAATGTTTTATAAGTGGCAACACATATAGACAAATTATAGACTCAGAGGCTGAGGGATTGGCTAAAGATTACACAAGATTTTTCCATGGATCATAAAAAAGTTCTAAAATCATCTAGCCCTAAGAAACACGTATGCCTTAGTCTAGTTATTACAAAAATTAAGTCAGCAAACCTAAGTCTGACAGTTAATCTTAGGTATCTATCTGATTAGCTATGCAGTTTAATGTTGCTTCATATATACATATATGCATATATATATATATACATAAATGTATGTATGTGCATATGTATGTGTATGTATATTATGTATATGTATACATGTACATGTATGTAATGATGGATATATATGTGTGTGTGTATATATGTATGTGTGTGTATCTGTGTGTTTGTGTGTAAAATATTACTTCTATGCTTATCTATGATGATGTTTCAGGGAGGAGATAGCGTTTGAATGAGTTCACTCGGTAGAAGTTCTCCCCAGTAAAGGAAGATATCATTTAATGCTCTGAAGGTCTCAACTGAACCACAGTTGGTTGAAAGGAGCAATGCACTCCTTCCTTTGTACCTTGTCTGTCTTCTGTTCCCCTTCAGATGGAACTTACAGAACCAGCTCCACTTATTCTCTTATCTGTGAATGTAAGTTGAATTATTCTACCAGTTTGCCTGTATCTTACTTACCTTTCCTTTCATAAACTATGGGACCTTTGTGTTTCATAATCACATGACCAGGCATTGTATTTCTATATACCATTAGTCATATAAAGTTCTGTTGGTTGGTTCTGTTTTTCTAGGTAACTCCAAATAATATATTAGCATATTGTTTAGAATGTGTTTCTCCAAAATTTTTGCCTTAGGCATTTTGATATATTCAAAGAGTAAAAAAAAAAATTGACCCAAATACACTTTCATCACAAGGAGACAATCAATTTGTAAGGCAGTTAATATTTTGTCAGTTTTCCAACTTTCCATTGTATCTGTTGTTTATGAACTTGAAATGGGCTATGCGGATTCTATCCTGGAGTTGTTATCTGCTAATTTTCCCAAGTCACTTGTGTGATATACTGCTTAATTAATTTGTCTCTACCTGCTTACTTTTCAAGACTAAGAAAAGAAGAACTGACAGAAATATTGCTATATTCTCTTTGAGGGAAGTTTGAAAGAACTGAATCAGATTTCTGACTATTTCCTTCCATTTATGGCTGAGATTTAGGATGCTACCCCAAGGTGACCCTGACTTAGTCTCTCATCTGTTTGAGTGATTATTGGTCCCCAGGCAGCAGTGGTCAATGCCAATAAAATAAAATAAAATACAAAATAAATCCCTTCATATCTAAGATTGATAACAGGAGTCATCTAAATGTGAAAAGAGAAAACTTGATCAGCACACCCTAGTTACTTAATAAAGCCTTACCACTTAGGCTTATGACATGACCTTAACAGAGGTTTTATAATACAAACTATCGGCCCTCTTCTGTGAAGTAGGTTTTATATCCAAAGAAAACAATGGCTCATATCTATAACATTAGTGCCACTGTTATACCAGTGGGTTTCCTGAAATATCAAAAGCATAAAAGGTAAGTCCCATACCTTAGAAGAATTATCTAGAAAAATGTTTTCTAAGCAGACTACTTATCACCTATCAAAACCATAAAAAAAAAACTAGCAAAAAAATGGATGTCCATGTTAGTACCAACACAATTTCTCTGTCATTCACATCATAAAAAGGTGTACAGAATCTTTAAAAAGAGTTTTACCATCCAATATTTAACCTGTAAAAATGACAAAAACATTTGTTCTTTGAAGGGTCTTAGCAGCCTTACTGGATAAGTATTCATTGGCACCCCATATTATTGGAAGTTTCCATTCAATTGTCTTACAGATTTTTCATCTGTGTTGGATGTCTTTCACATGTAAAATTATTAAAGGCTCCATTAAATCTTTTTCCAGATAATTTTATAGTTCTGTATCACACACAAAGGTTAGAATTAATTATACAATGAAATGAAAAAAGTTAGGAGAGGCTTTTCGCAGGACCTATGGGTGGACAATTTCTCTGAAGTTCCACTAATGTCCATTACAAATATCTGGCAAGTACTTCAGTATGCAGTGGTGAATGGGATACTATAAATGTGTAAGGTCCAGCACACCATAAAAGCATTCCATTATTTGTAACAATTGCTTTGTCAGAAGAGCAATGCTTGCTACAAAGATAAGAATGGGAACATTACTGTATTAAGCTTTATAATCTTCAGTCATTCTCTGTATAGGTAAGCCTTGCTACCTTTTTATCTTGAGGTACTTACTTCCCTTGGGGCCACCACACATATCTCCACCCAGGATAAGCTTTGTAGTGTGGGCTCGTACTGTTTGAGCCAGCCAACTCAAAGCCAGGAGAGAGTACTATCATGTTCTACAAGGGTTTCTGAGCAGGTTTCTAGATTTTAACCATGGTTGACATCTCCCCAATAGCCACATCTGGTTACTTAAAGGGACTTGATGCAACTGTCATGCCAGCAGACTTTTTACCATTGTCATTTACTTCTTATTTGAACCCTTTTCTAAACTGTTGTAGAACATATAAAATCTCCCAGAAGTTACAAACACAGAGTTTGGGCTCTGGCCAACCCTTCCCCCAAGAACTCTGACTCAGCACAAGTTTCATCACATTTGCCTTTGTGTGACCTTAAGAGGACCCCTTATCTGCATTTCTCTTGTTTTGGTTTGTTGTTGAATTGTTCTTCATCTAATACAGAATGATTTAATAACTTCTTAACCAAATATGCCTTTCTAAACACTTCAGACCTTTCAGGGCTTCTTGTAACTCATTTCTCATCATGGGGTATCAGCAAAGCCCTTAAACCAGTACCAAGATATCTGTTGAACCGAATTAACTCCTTTTTCTCCTCCTCCTCCTCTGACTCCTCTTCCTTATTCTTCTTCCACCTCCTCCTCCCCTTATCCTCTTTCCCTTATCCTCCTCCTCCTCCTCCTCCTCCTCCTCCTCTTCTTCTTCTTCCTCCTCCTCTTTCTCTTCCTCTCTTCCTCCTCTTCTTCATCTTTTCCTTCTTCCTCCTTATTGTTCTTCTTGTTCTTCCTCCTCTTCCTCCTCTTCCTCCTCTTCCTCCTCTTTTTCTTCTTCGAGCATTCCTGTTAATACAATCCTATTCAGACTGGTAAAGTAACACAAAACACCCCTTTGTCCATGCCTATCTTTCTATGTTTTCTTCTCATTTCTGATATTGATGATAATTTGGGCCCACAATAACTAAGTGTTCCAAGTGGGTTGTATAAAGGACTAGCTTTCTTCATACTACTTTATATTATGCAGACTTTGTCTTAAGAAGGGAAGTGTAGTTCATATCACATAATTTCTCTGCTTTTGTGACATGACCAAGCAGGGTTCATATGAGCTCAAAGAAACTGAGCAAGCAAAGGGCCTGCACTAGGTCCTCTGCCTATATGGTATGAGTTTTAGCTTGATGTTACTGTGGGACTCTTAACATTGGGAGCTGGTGTGTCACTGCAATTTTTGCCTGCTCTTGGAACTCCTTTTTGCTTATTGGATACCATTGTCTAGCCTCGAAATGAAGGCTTTTGTCTTGTTTAGTTATTGCTCTTTTCTGATGGGCAATGGAAGGGGAGTAAATATAAGGGATAGGGGAGAGATGGAGGAGCTGCTCTTCCTAAACCTGTTTTTGGCCCTGTCACTTCCTAATTGTGGAAAAAAATAAATGTTATTTGTGTCAATGAGCCCTCTGATGATCCAATAATTGAAACTTATGAGAGAAATTGGACAATGGGGGAGAAGCTAATTAGATTGACAATAGATAGGATAGATAGATAGATAGATAGATAGATAGATAGATAGATAGACAGATAGATAGACAGATAGACAGACAGATAGACAGACAGGTAGATAGATAGATAGATAGATAGATAGATAGATGATAGATAGATAGATAGATAGATGATAGATAGATAGATAGATAGATAGATGATAGATAGATAGATAGATAGACAGATAGACAGATAGATAGACAGACAGACAGATAGATAGATAGATAGATAGACAGATAGACAGATAGATAGACAGACAGATAGATAGATAGACAGACAGACAGAAAGACAGATAGATAGACAGACAGATAGCACCTTCACGTATATAATCTTTAATACACATAAAGAAAAAAATCCATGTTTCAGTATGCAAACAAGAACATTACTAGTAATCCAGCACAGAAAAGTGTGATAGTCTTTCTCTTTGGCCTACCAGCTATAAAATGTGGTTAACCAATGCATTCATTTCATCTTTTTTCCTTTCCACATTTTTTGTCAAATCAGAAACTCCTTAAGGACAGATCTATGTTTTTTTCTATCATCATCATTCATTTACAGAAGCAAGTTCATTGAGCCTACTTAATATTGCGTCTCATGAGGGGTTTCAGAGATTATGATATATTCCCTAGACCATTGGTCATTTTGATAGCATCTTCGTATCCTCATGTTCATCAAGAAAGCTTGACACCTCATACCACAAAAAAGAAGGCAGTCATCTTGGGATTCAGCCAAGTGTATGCTACATTCAAATGGATCAAACTTCAATTGAGTGTCTTATGACCTGAGGAGTAGCACAACACTGCCTATACAAGTGGTACACCGTCTCATGGTATATGAGGAAATGTAACCATATTGAAACTGTGCCTGATTGTTCTCAATTTTTGATGTATCCATCTTATTTGCATGTCTCATTGCCTATAGCATGGGTGACACAACTGCCCCTCCCAAACCTGTCTTTGACCCTGTGACTATCTGTTTGAACTCTGGTTATATTAAATCATTCTTTACCCTGTGAAGATATGAACCAATTTCTATTTATCTCAGAAAGAGCATTGATGATAGATTGAAGAATGATTTCAACACAAGTCTAGCTTGGTATATCCTTTAGCTTAATGAAGTCACTCACAGGAAGATAGATGCAGTAGGAACATAAATGTCTCAGGCAGTGGTACCACCAAATATCCCACCACTGCAGAATTATCAAGAATTCACCAAAGAACCCCACTATAATGGGATTCCCTGCACACCTCTAGACAGCTATGTGGAAGGATCTTCTCTCTCCTTACTATTGTGAGTTATGTAACTTCCTAGAATGGTGTGGGGCACCTTCATTCCTTTATTTAGGAGATATTTTATTCTGAAGGAAAGAGATGCACAGCACCATAGAAGTCCAGTCCTGCTGATGGACTTTCATGCTGAGATGGGAAGACAGAATTTTATTCCTGTGCATGCAGTCTATTATTGTTTTTAGCAATAAGACAATGCAAAAATCAACACCAATCTTAGAAAAAAAAATCTTTAATTTCATATATTAAAAAAACTCACATAGGAGAGTAATCCTTATAAAATGGCTTAATATTTCTTAAATGACTTTGGATTTAATTCTTTGTATTTGGAAGGAAGTTGCCTAAATCAATCCAAACCTCCAACTGAGAGTCACAAAAGTTTGATGACATATATAAACATTTGAACGTTGATATACATACTAAACTTTTGATTTTTGAATATTTAAATTTTTTATTTATTTTTTGAGAATTTCACATGTGTATACATTGTATCTCAATCGTAGTTACCTCTACTACCCACCCAATACCTACTGGATCTCTTTCCAACACCTCCCCTCCATAGTCATGTTCTTTTATTATTATTTAGTATTTCTATAACACTGGGGTTACACCACAATTTACTCTGTGTGGTTACAAGAAGTATGCCAATGGAGGAGTCTTCACTATTACTCTATAACTCAGTCACAGACACAGATGACTAAGTCAGTACATTTTTACAGTTAAAACGAGCTTAATGGTTGAAATAACCTCAGGTGATATGAAAAGAAGAAAATAATAAAGAAAGAGCTCTGAAGGCTATAGCTGTAATCTTTTAGTTTCTAAAGATTACTAGATTGAACTTGTTCTCTTAATCCTCAGTAAAGCATCTAGTGAGGAGGGTTTTAATGCAAACTTGTTACAAGCTCCAAACATTCTTTTAGTCTTTGATGATTATCATTTTTGTAAAATGATATGTTTTCATATGAAATACATGATATGAACTTTGTAGCTGCAAAGTCATTAGAAAACAAAAAGTATGGTAGGGTTGCATCACAGTAGGAGACACCATATGAAGACTTGGTTTGCTGCGTAGTGAGAGAAATCAAAGTTTAAAGTGCTAGAGGTATGGATTCTGTGATTCTAAGCCCTTGTTTAGAGGACCCTGCTCTGTTTACGGATACTGTACAAAGAAGCCGAGAAGATACATCCTGGTGACACTCATAGTGGAGAACGTGGCCATCTCTGACACTCTCCTTATATACATCAAGGTAGACAGTTATTAAGCACAGTAAATACCATCCTCTTTGAATTTAAAATTCTTCATTTAAAAAAATCCAAATTAATCAAAGCATTACCAAAGCAAGCACACAAACAAAAACAGAAACAAAAACCACGAGGAGCTGGGAATATGGCTCACGGGTATTTGGCTCAGTGGGAGAATACTTGTCTAGCAAGTATGATGCCTTGTGTTTTACTTCCTTTATCACCAAAAACACCAACAAAAACCTAAAATAAAATCTCCAGGCTATTATTAATTTTCCTGAATTCATAGTGTACTAATTTTTTGTCTTGCAATATGCATATGTTATATATTCATATGTATGAATATATATTTAGAGTTGAAATTAGTAAATGTTCTAAAACCTTTGATAATTAAGTTGCAGAAAAATCACTTCATAAATACTTTACTGTGAATATCTCTCTGATAATATGTTGACTTTTCATGTAACCAACAAGCAAATATCAAATTCAGAAAATTTTATAATAATTCAATACCATTGTCCAATATATGGTCCAACTATGTGCTATCAATTTTAAATTGTGTTTTACAGCTATGGACTCAGAATGGTTTTCCACTTAGTTCCACGCAAAGAAACTAAATTATATGAAGCTTAATATCTTTTTGTATGGGGCAATTCCTCAACCATCTTTTTCTTAGATCATTAACATGTAAAGAATGTAATATAATTAACGTACATAAGTATTTTTTGTCTCAATTCTCTTGCCAATGTTCTGTGTCTGTTTCATCTTATTTTTAACAACAATTACAGTAGATAAAACAACTTTTATTTAACATATTTAGATTAAGAAGTTCTATACTTTTATACCTGGATAATTGAAAATTAAATAAAAATAACCTTTTACAGTTCCATGTGGTCAGAATGGACCACTGAAATGATGTACTACAAAGTGGACAAGGAGGGTAGTGGGACTCTGTGATCTCATGGCAGAAGTGAAGACTCCAAGCTAATGGCCACAGAGGCAGATTGTGAGGTTTGGTCAGTTGCACCTGTGACTTGGGGCTAAAAGGAAGAACTTACATGCAGAAGGTAAGGCAAAATACTTTGGAGCTTTAACTGGACAGCTGTCAAGGTATGATTTGTAAGGGTACGATGTATGCATGAACACATGCATACAACTGTCAATCCAACCATTTAAATAAACTTATTTTTAAAAGGTTCCTCCCAACAAGGGAAAACTAGCATGAATCTTAACATCAGATATCTCACAAAAGTGAAACTGAAGAAGGAGATAGTTAACCACATATGTTGGCTTTTGTTTGATGATGAATTCTATCCCTGTCCACAAAAAGAAAGCTAGAAGCTACCTAGTGGCTCTGCTCTGTGGACCAAATATATTACGATCACAATTCTCCTCATTCCATATCTACATTCTTTACATTTTCGCCCCTTTTATGGAATGCAGAATTTAGTAAGTTACACTTTTTCAGGAAGTCCTGACATGTAGCATGGTTGGAAAATAGAAGAAAACAAAGAACAAAAACAAGAGCATGAGAATTCTTCTCTACATTGCCAAAATTGGATAGGAGACACACTAGGAGAGAGAAGACTAAAGTTAAATTTTGCTTTCTTTAGAGATATTTTTGCACACTGTGGTAAGCACCTATGCACTTTTATTTTGGAATTTCATGTGGTTTTAATTGCTTAGCAGGATCTAGACATATCTTCAGGCCAGAGAACAGGAAGTAAGTCAGAATTATAGGGCATTTAGATCATGTTTATGCATTGAAGTGCCTTAGTCTTATCAGTAAAATCTGGTAGTGAATGAATACTGACTGTTGCCTATTAAGAATTTTCTAGCAATTGGCATCTTCTTTAGTTGAAACATCTTATAGTAGGAACTTATTATATGTAAGGAGAGCAAAATATAACAAAAAAGAGTCCTTTAAATATGTTAATGTTTATTTTCTAAGTGGAAGCATTTGATGATTCAACTTATAAACATTAAACTTTCAAATAGAAATTTTTAATTTCCCTTTAAATTGGACATGGCTAGCCTGCCCCACTCCCTGACATTTCAAGTCTCCGAGAAGCCAGTTAAGCAGATTAACTAGAAGAACATATCCCATGTTTGGAACTCACATGAAGACCAAGTTGCACATCTGCTACATATGTGTGGCAAGGCCTAGTTCCAGTCCTTGTATTGTTTTTGGGTGGTTCAGACTCTGAGAGACCCAAGGGTCCAAGTAAGTTGATTCTGTTGGTTTTGCATGGAGTCTCTACCTCTTCAGGTCCTGAATCCTTCCTCTTATTCTTCAATAAGAATCACCAAGCTCCATCCACTGTTTGGTTATGGGTGTCTCTACCAGTCTGAGTCACCTGCTGGGTGGCTCTTCTCAGAAGACAACATGCTTCTGTCTGAAAGTACACCAGAGTATCATGAATAGTGTTAGGAATTGGTGTTTGTCTATGAATTGAGTCTGAAGTTGGACCAGTTATTGGTTTGCCATTCGTTCAGTCTCTGCTTTATTCCCTGTGACTACATTTCTTGTAGAGAGAAGAAATTTGGGGTTGAAAATTTTGTGTGTGTTTTGGTGTCTCTATTGCTCTACTGGGTTCCTGCCTGTTTGTAAGAGGTGGCTTCTTCAGGTTCTTTATCCCCAGTGTAGTAAGTCACCCCCATTAAGTCTTGTGTGCCTCCATTATCATAGGTCATCTCCTATAGATGCCCCCTACCTGCTCGCCCCTGTGAGTTGCAGTTAGGAACAGGATTTCTAATCCTACTACTTACACTTACTCAATAATTTAAATATTATTAGTTTCATAATAAACTAGTCCTAGGGCAATTTCATGTATTTTATACCTGCCTAGTTGAAATTCCAATTTCCATGGAGATCTAGCTAGGACGTAGTTTTTATACCTATATCTTCATTTCTTTACTTACTTCCTTGTAACATTTTTTAAAACTTGTAAAGACACTCACTGAAGTGTTTTTAATTATCACAGCAAATTGGAAACAGTAGAATTATTGAAAGTATTACAGCAAACTCATATTTGTAAACTCATAAATTCATTTTAAATAAATAAGTGTATGAAAAAGTTTTATGATGTTTTATAAAACCATGAAAGAATCCCATAATATGTACTTAATTAAAATTCTGTTCTATAAAACTCTTTCAAAAACACATACACCACTCATGAACACATACACATAGCACAAAAGACTAAAAGAAGATACATTTTTTCTTATTCTAATTTATACATATATTCTCGGAATGATTGTACTATTAATATTCTTTGACTTTCTATAGATATTGAAATTTACATTTCTTTCCCCAAAGTAAAACACTGTATTTTTATTTGCTTTACTCTCTTAAGATGTTGCAAAGTTTCTGTAAACTGTAAGGAATATTCTAATAACATCTAGACAATTAAAGGATATGGCAAGTGTCAAGTAAGTGCTGTGATCATAGAAGGGAAAAACCTTACATATAATCCAGGACATCAGAACTCAGGGACCCTCTACTTCAAGCCCAGGTTTACCTTCTATGAGCTGTTCAAACCCTTTATGTTAAAATCATTTTGTCTTTTTTTTATCATATCCTGTTTTCTTTCCTATATTTAAGCTGGCTATAGGTGAAAGAGGAAATTGCTTCAGACCCACCTCGTGTCATAAAGAATTTCTCTGCACATTTTTATTGTAGGAGAAGTTTTCAAATTTAACTCTGTTCATAAGCCAAAGTTTTGACATTCTTTAGAGCTATACATATTTTTTATAATTTGTAATAGTGGATGGCTATGTAGGTAAGTCACTATAAAAATAACTATTTTGGGTTTATTTTTTTCTGCAATTTTGTTAAGTCTAGAGTGCAGTGTCTTTTAAAATACAATGGAAGTTCTTACCACTAAACTTCAAAAACATAGGCATGTTAATGTGATTTATTAAAATAACAATTTTAGTAGCCAGAATGGCAATTTTTTAAAATCTAAAATTAAAGTCAGTAATAATTTAGTTTGGCTTTCTACTAGAGACCAACACATTCTTGAACCAATCTGTAAGAAATTTTCTTCAAGCCATAAACTGGTTCAGAGCTTCAGAACTATAAAGCAGAGGATGATTTATGTAGAACATCCCAAGGTATTCTATATTCAGATTTCTACCATGAGCTCCTTTCAAGAAACGTGCATTGAATCCCTTCCTACTTCATCTTATGTAGAGACTTTTTGTGTAGTTCAGCTTGGAATAGAAATCCTTGGGTGGCCAAATGTTGAACACAAATATATAATTTTGCTGCCTCAGCTCTCCAAAGGTTGAGATTGTACATATGTCCTAACACATCTGACTTTTTCTTTTTTCTTTTTTTGATTAATAATTTTTAATATTATGTTACCTTTTAAAACTTTTATATTTACCACACATATCAATCTTTCTAACTTTTTGCTTTTGACTTTCTTTCTTTCTTTTTTCTTTCTTTCTTCCTTTCTTTCTTTCTTATCTATTTTTATTAGATACTCTGTATTTACATTTGAGGTGTTATCCCTTTACCCTGCCCTGCTCCTATTTCCCCTCTTCATAGAGGTACACTCCCTTCTTTTTTTTTTTTATAAATTATATTTTCCCATGTTATTGCTTTTAAAATGTATGTTTTAACTTGAAAAATATAGCTCCATGTATTTCTCCTATGCAAAATTATTTTTAAGTATATATAATTTTTGTTGAATGACTGTATCAGTTAAGTAAGATATATTACCTCATACATTTAATTGTATTATACTTTTTATTATTTAAAACAATTTTTTTTATTTTTTAAACGACTTTATTTTGCAAAACAAAGATAAATGTACAGATTTTAAACATTTTTTGCTTAAAATTATACATTTTTGTCAGTACTGTTTTTTCAGACATTAAAATAAATTTTACATAAAACCATGTGAATATGTTTTTTAGTCAGTACTTGATTTTTTTCAAGGGCTTGACAGTATGCATTGAAAACGTACTAGTTGCAATAAGCGTAAAGTACATGCAAAACAAAACGCAACATGGAAATAGTCAAAGTCTTCTTGTTTTGTGAATATATGTATATTTTTTGTTTTCTTTATTTCTTGGACTTCATACAGTCTGTGAGTTGTTTCTGGGGGAGTGCAAGCCCCTGGGGTTAGCATCCCACTATCAGGGTACACTCCCTTCTGATCCCCCTTTTTACCTCATTGTCTTGTCATTCTCCTGCATTGGAAAAACATGCCCTCTCTGGAAACATCTGACTTTTTCATACCACATTTTGTACCTAGAAAATCTCTAAATGTGTTCTACCTCTATATGGGCACAGCCATGTCAAGGACCTAAAACTTCAGATCCATGGGGAAATAACAAGCCTTCTTTCTTAGTTCAAGTGTGAATGTTGACAGTATATGCAAAAACTACACATCAACACCTTCTACCTTGAAGCTTTCAGCCTGAAAACGGCTCCCCAATATAAACTACCCCTAAACTTGTCTCCTTTTTCAGTTGTATGCAATAACCCCACCTCTGTTCTACTGTATGTAATGAATGCACCGAGCTTCTGAGATGGTGTCGTTCATTGTTCTGTAAGAGAGACAGTCTACCCAATCCCAGATTTTCTGTGTTTGAGTGTCTCTTTGCCTGTCTTTTCTTTGTTACATCATGGCCTAGTCAGATCACATCCCTGACACCATGCAAAGAACAGAGCATACCTCCATTGAAAAAATGTCAGTTCTTTAACAACCACAATTTAATTTTTTTCCTCTGCACCTCTTATATTTTTCTATCCAGTTTCAAAAATTCTCTTATATTTCCCCCTACCCCATGGCATGTCTTCCTTTCTAGTCACAATGTATTAGTTTAATCCAATTTTTGAATTTTCCAGATTAAAGCAATTTATTCAATGTTTTCAACTAGCCAGGGAGGAAACTCCTACTTACAAAGTATAAGCTAGTATAAGCTAGAATAAGAGTTCCCATATTACCATATTATGACTGAGCTGGGTTAAAGATACAAGCATCATTCCTTCAGGGCTGTGCAGGGCTGATTCTAAACCTTGCCTTCAACACTTACATACTAACCATCCCTAATAGCAACCCCATCAGCAAGACTCTACAACCATCAGTGCAGAAGTCCCGTCCTTGCTGGGATGGGAAGATAAACACTGATTATGTTTACTAGTGTTTATCTGTCTTTACCATGAGCACCTCTACATGAGCACCTTTTGTACTTTTGTCTGGCTCCCGAAAGTGGGATTATAAATGATGTAAGAGCTCACAGCCATAAAAAGACTATTTTAAGGCAAACATAGTCTGGTTTCCTACTACTTTTTTCTTCATAGGACTACAACAGAGACTTAAAGCCACTCAGCCCCCCCCCCTGTCATTCTAGTTACTGGAATGCTGCTGGAAGCAGGAACATATAGGATGCCAGACAGTGAGTTCCTTGTTTGACTCTATTCCCTGCTCTGAACTATTTCCTTTATCCATAAAATCACAAAGTTTAATTAGTTACAGGTGCCTATATCCTACCATGATATCAAATCCAATTCTTTTTTTTTTCTTACAACTTTATTTTAAAAAATAGAGATACACGTACAGATTTTAAAAAAACATTTTGGCATAAAGCTATATGAATATATTTTATCAGTACTTGATTTTTTAAAGGTTTGATAGTATGCATTGAATTCTTACTAGTTACAATGAGCATAAAGTATAAGTAAAACAAAATGTAACATGGAAATGTCAAAGTTTTCTTGGGGTGTACGGATTAAACGCAATGATTTTTAAAGATCAAAAATTGCCACAAGGCTATCTTCTTAGCTCTTGAGTTATTCATGATACTTGCCACTTTTCTATCGTATTGTCAAAAGCATGAAGTGACTCATGAAACTAGTGAGTCACCCATGTACAAAAGACTTCTCACTGTGATGTGTAAAAGATGCAGCAGAGGGTTGAAATAAGTGATATGAGTTCTTTCTAGATGTGACTCCATCTTACTCTGACAGTGTTTAAGCCATGTGTTTTCCATCATTTTACCAAGGAAGTACCTGATGACCAGGTGTATTCCACAGATCATTGAAATGGGCCATCTATGTCCAGTCTTCTTGGAGGTTAAATTAGAATGATTCGAGTTCACCTATTATGACTAATTTTGTAGGACCTCACAGCCACCAATGTAAGCCTGTCACAACCTCCTAGTGTGATACACTGAGTAGACATGATTTGTATAGAAACCACTGTCTCACCCCCACTATATATAACCTCCATAGTGAAAAGAGAGGGGCCCATAGCATCTCCTTATCCATCATGAGCAGCAAAAATATTTCTTGCCTCTTGGAGTCCATGCCCCTGTGTGATATCCATTCCTTGGTTGTGCCTTGGATTTTTTTTTTCTTCATGATGAAAGGACAACAGAACCCTTGGGTTGGCATTTTCAGAGTTAAAAGATAGTAAATTTCACTACCTCAGACACAAGTAGCTAAGCCAGGGAGAAAGGGAGAGCAGGAGGGGAAAGGGGAGGGCGAGGGGAGGGGAGAGAGAGAAGGAGGGGGAATACAATTGCTTGGTCTAGGAGAAGCAGAGTGTCATTTGTGAGTACCTCTACAATTAGACCAATCAGTCCAAAAGTCAAGGAGTTAACTTTCAACAACTACCAACAAAGGCATCTGGCCCGCCATGATTGCTGATTATGAAAGCAGATTTTTCAATCTTTTATGATGACTTTAGGCCCAGAGAAAGGAACATAGTCAGAGGTACCCTTCTAAAATACTGTTAGATTCCTAACTTAGAAACATTGAGGTAATAGGAAAACTTTCGAACTTGTATTTCAGAGGTAAATCTTATATGATAGTAAATACCTAAATCCTGGTTAAGTGCCCACGTTTGGTTAGATAGTTTAGTCTTTCCATCTAGACAGGGTGTCACTCACAGATCTTATTTGCAGGCACAGTATGAGCATCCAGAGTTACTTGCAGCTGTTCCAGGGTGTCTCTTTGGGAGGAACACCCTGACACCATCTGCCAGTGGGGAGCTAGCCAGCCCATTGTCAGGAATGGTCACGGAAATCCCTTCCTCCATCTTTTCCCTTCCTCAAATGCATGTTCAAGCAGAGCTTCAGCAGTTCAGTCTTGGCAAACACCGCTTCTGTTTCTTTAGCCAAACATTTGCATTTTCTAACTCTTTGCTCTGGGGTGTGCCCAACTGTTCTGTGTACCTGGCCTGAAGCCGATGCCCACATAGAGGTAGAGACAAGTTATTTTCATTTCTAGTTCACATGGATACTTAGAGCACTGTGTGCTAAACTCTCCTTGTGGGAAAAGAAAGGAAATAAAGAAAGGGAAGGAACAAAAAAATAAACAAAAATCTCTTTTAATGGTGTAATCTGAGATACTGGCTTAGGTTCTGCAGTTTGTTTCTGGTTTCTAAAACAGAATGCACATGTCCAACAATGCTGTTTGTTTCACCATCAGCCAACACTTCAGGAACAAAAAGTCACCACTCTACTTGTTTAAGTTATACAGAAAGAAGCAGGAAAATGTTATAACGTTTTTTCAGGAATGCAAGGCCACCCAGACCCAGAAACGATAAACTACTTGTGATCTAAGTATATGGGGAAAAATTTAAAAAGGTGTGGTGAGGACAGAGAAGAGAAGAGAAGAGAAGAGAAGAGAAGAGAAGAGAAGAGAAGAGAAGAGAAGAGAAGAGAAGAGAAGAGAAGAGAAGAGTGACATTTTAAACACTGTAACAGCTGTAACTCCGAATGTTCTCTGTGTCTGCAAAAAGGATGGTGTGAGCTTACTGGGTATTAAAGGGACCCAGTAAGTCACTATATTTAACACTGAGCTCTTCATTCATCTATCTGGTTGGATAGACAGGAATCATCTAGCTTATAGCTCAGGAATGATAGTGAGAAGCCAGCATCTTAGGATTCAGATGTGGAAGAGACTCAACTTGGAGAATGCAGGGATTCGGAGGAGCACTGCTTTACCCCTTCATTCTTCTAAACCTATGTTGGGCCGCTGCTAACTCAAATGTGTTATCTCCTATATGTCGTAGTTTGATTTTCTTCAAAGAAGAGCTCTGACCCAGAATAGAAAACTCACTATGCTAAAGTGACAGGTTAAGAGGTGAGATTGACAGAGATTGTGAAATCAGATCAGTTGCTTTCACCAGAGTTCCCTCGCCTCTTGGTACTTGGATGTAGGATTGATTTGAAGTGTACTGTGTGATAAAGTGAACTCCACTTAGGGAAAATGGCTCCAAGTGAAGTCAACGGCAGAGGAAACCAGAAAGGCATAGACAGACCTTATGATCAGTGTTTCCCAGTTGTTAATTCTACTTTCTAGTTTTACGGGTGTCATAGACCAGAGAGACTGTGTTTTCTTTTTCTAAATATCATTTTATTTTATTGTGAGTAATTAACTTGTACAGGGTCAACCTTCACATTGTAGAGAAAGCAACGCACTGTGAATGTATAAAACTGAGAATTAGGGTTCTCTTAGCAATCCACCTTGGTTTCTAAATATCCAGAGAAATAAGACAAGCAGGGTTCTTCCCACACACACATACGTTTCTTGTATGTGGGTACATGAATGTACTTGAATTATCTTTAACACATTGCAGTGTGTCTGTTTGCCTGTGTATAGGAGGAGCACAGGCACATATGTTGCCATCTATCTGAGGGCTCCAGGCTGATGTCAGGAAACATTCTCGATCATTCTATTTATTGAAGCAGAATCAGTCCCTGTGAGTACCAATAGGACTAGGTTTGCTAGATAGCTTTCTCTGTGAGCTTTTGTCACTGTCTTCCAAAGCTCTAATGACAGCTGAGCTGCCACATCTATCTTTAGGTGTTCTAGGGGGTCTGAACTCCAGTTTTCAAGCCAGCAAAGTGTGCAATTAAACTCCTGGGCTATATCCTAGACAGATAGAGGGTCTACAGATTTGCTTATATATCAGAAAGAGCTATAAGAAAGATTAAAATCAAAAGGTTTAGAGAAAAACCAAGAAACTAAGCAGTTGACTGTGTTTTTTAGTAGTTGCTTCTGTGGTATTATTTGGAAAAAAGTTAGCTTTTGAACTTATTTTAATTATTTTCTTTTTAATTTTAAGTGCATGTGTGTTTTGCCTGCTTTTATGCCTGTACACTGTATTCATGCCTGGTGCCTATGGAGGCCAGAGAGAGAGTTTCATGTCTCCTGAAACTGGAGTTACAGACCCTTGTGAGCCACCATGTGAATGCTGAGTGGTGAACTTTGATTATTTGGAAGACCAAGCAATATTATTAACTCTGGAGCCATCTCCCCAACCACCAAATGCTGCTTTATATTTTCTAATTGCCTGTCTCTGTTAGTTTCATTGCTGTTATAATTCATTATGACCAAAAGCAACTTAGGAACAAAAGGGTTTGTTTCATCTTATAATTCTTGGTTATATATCTTTTCACTCTGTCACTGAAGAAGTAAGGGCAGAAATCTGGGGAGAGAAAAGAAAGCAGAATGCATGGAGTCATCATGAGTCCTAATTTTGTTCCCTGTGTCTTACTCAGCCTGCTTTCTTATACAACCCAGAACCAACTGCTTGAAAATGGTATTGCCCATAGTGAGCTGGGTTCTCCAAATCAATCATTAATCAGGACAATACCCCACAGTTTCCTGCGGGCCAGTTAATTAGGTACCTTCTCAATTAAGATCCCCTTTCCCAGATACACCCAAGTTCATACTGAATTGACTAAAACAAACAAGCCCATAGCCCAAGCTCATAAAGATTAGATGGGACCCAAATGAATAATGTTGGGATGAGAAGAGGAAGATGCTTCCCCTTGATTCTATCTCTTATCTCTTTCAAAGGGGACGCATCTGGTCTCCATCCATCAAGATTCACCCATTTTCTCAGCCAGATTTTATGGAGCTCTTACTCTCCTACACAACTCCTTCCTCTTCTCAATACCAAATAAAGATTTCCAGACATCCATTTCACCTTGCAGTAAGGACCAATGGGGAGATAACACAGTGTGCTAAATCCACTTACAGTTGGGGATGATTGGCTGTTAATGCTCTCTCAAGAACATTGTCCAGTGGTGGGCAGGGACACAAAGGGACACCAGAGGCCTGAAGGAAAATCCATGTGGGAAGAGTTACGATTCTTCAAGACTCATGAGAAAAATGAGTTTGTTTCATCGAGTTATTTTCCTTTTGTTAGACTTAGAGAGGCACATGTACTTCAATTTCAAGGTCTAAGGAAGCAAAAAAGCAAATTCTAAACAAATCTTGACATATGATTTTGGCTCTGAAGCAAGGGTGATATAAAGGGCTCATAATTGGGAACCACACAGACTTCTGGAAAATATTGAATAATGACAAAGCAAATGTTAAAATGAGGGAGTGAAAATTAGATAGCATTCTTTTTGTGTGTGTGTGTGTGTGTGTGTGTGTTACATTGGGTTAGCTGTTAATATGTAGATTTCAGGATATCAGAGCCTCAATCTGAGTTTGTAAACACAGTCCAATCCACCTGGATATTAATGGTAGGTAAACCAACAGCTTTGATATGCAGGAGACCCTACCAGAATGGTTTACTGGGAAGGTGATTGGGTGTTGAAAGTAAACATTTCAGAAGCAGTATTATGACTAATTCTCTTGACCTGCCTTGTAGTGATGGAAAATTTTGAGTGATGATATAAACAAAAGCAATGAAATCCAATTAATCTCTTTTTACCAGGGAAGCTTATTCACACCTGTCAATGTGGGGCAGTTGCCCAGGAGGCAACCTTGGGGAAAGTGCCACAAAAGGATTATGTTTGAGGTGCTATTCCTTAATCATCAGCCCAAGGCCCAGAGTCCTACTTCCTACTGAGAATAATGTTCTCTAGGGCCTAACAAGACCTGTACTCTCTCCCACATGCCTTAGAAACAGGTCAAGATTTACTAAAGAAATTCAGGGTTTAATTCTGTCTGTGAATGGCCAGCACAGCACAGACTAGATTTAGGGCCCTGATGCAAGTGCATCACTTTTCCTGTGGTTCTTTAGATGGCAGGGAAAAGGACAGATACAAATCTTTGGAAGAAGATGTCTTCAGAGTCCTTCTGGACTCCAGCATTTCTTCACTTCTGCATAGTTGCCCACTGTGTCCCTTAGGAGGACTTCAAGGGGAAAAGGCATGAGTTTCTGCAAGTTATGCTTGATAGGGGTATCTGGACACAAGGAAAAGAAAAGAAATCCCAATGAAAGGGAAAGAAACCATGTAAAATTCTGAAGAAAAAGGCCAAAATAAGGGGAGGTCCCCAGCAACACATGACAAAGTGGATCTGAGGTTTACATTTGGTTGAAGGTGAAATTCAAAACATCTGAGGGCAACCGGTTCTTTGCCTATCGCTACTTGTACTCTTAAAGTAAACCTCTTTCTGTATCACTTTGACAATTTAGAATAACTGCTTCCATTTTATTGGCAGCAGAAATGATAATCCACACCTCAGAATCTTAATAAGCCCTTTGCTTATTCATACTGATGAGTCAGGGGAAATAAGATGGAATATGGTCTTAGGTCTGGAAGAATATTTCTATTTAACATTTTTACAAAACAAAAAGTGAAGAATAACATTTGTTTCCGTGCTGCAGTTCTTCTTGCTCTGCATATTCCTAAATATGCGCTATCAGATACATATAATCAGATACAGTCTAATTTTTGCTCTGGAAATAAAGGTTGAGCTTCTGTGAGATAAACCATGACAAAAGTATTTTAGCCAGCATCAAAGAGGGTTAAGGTATCATGGTATACACCACTAATAGATTAGGTGAAAAAGAAAAGTAAAGAAAGGCTAGGGACTGAAAAGGGAAAGGCAGAGGGAGGTAGAGCCTTTTAACTCTTAAAGATCACAGCCTTTGTTACTCTGGAATCATTCCAGTAACTATGGGTCACACCTTTCTGAGGTTTTAATCTATCAAGTACTTTTTTATGTTTTAAAAAGGGGTATATAAATCTTACATAAAGACGTATAATCAGAATGAGATAAGGTAACAGATTTCCAGCCAAAAGCCAAACCACCAACTGAAAATCTCTTCAGTTGCCTGACCAATAAATGTCCACAGAATGCTTTGGCACCTGTATTTTTCAGTATTCAGAAACTGGAGGAGAGCAGCCTATATCTAGAAGAGCCCAGGCTCTTTTTCCTGCCATCTCCAAAGGTACCAGACCCTCAAATTTCTAAAATAATGATCTCTGAAGATGTGTTACAATCATCTGCCTCATTTCAGAGTATGCTGACATTTCAAACTACTTGATATTTCTACATGGTTTAATTGATTAAAAGTTAAATAAAAGGGTGATTCTTTGGTTTTATACCTTTTGAAAGTATTTGTGATACAGCTAAATACATACTCTCTGTTTAATATGTCAAACTATACTGTGAGTGCACCAGAATGGTAGTATTGTTTTAGTTAGGGTTTCTTTTGCTGTGAGAAAACAATATAACCAAAAAGTTAAGTTGGAGAGAAAATGGTTTATTTGGGCTTACACTTCTATACTGTTGTTCAATATTAAAGGAAGTCAGAAAAGGAACTCAAACAGAGCAGGCACTGCAAAGTTGTTGCAGAGGCCAAAAGTAAGTGTGTGTGTGTGTGTGTGTGTGTGTGTGTGTGTGTGTGTGTGTGTCTCAGGAGTAGGGAGTTACTACTTACTAGCCTGCCTTACATGTCTTGCTCTGTCTATTCTGTTATAGAACCCAGGACCACCAGCCTAGGAATGGCACCACCTGCAGTGGACTATATACTCTCCCATCAATCACTAATTAGGAAACTTGACCTTATGGAGGCATTTCTCAACTGAGAGTCCCTTCTTTCAGACATCTCTAGCTTGTGTCAAGTTGACGTAAGAATTGCTAGTACGGTATACCATGTTGTCTGCAAACGACTTGGACTAAGAATTATGTGTTAATGAATCATCTTCACATAGCAGACTGTACTTTAACATTAGGTTGAAACTATGAAGAAGCTATTCCTTTTTATTTCATTACCTTTGAGGTTTTACTTTCTCACTGTGTAGTCCATATTAGCTTCAAACTTACAATCCTCCTGGCCATGATTGTAGAATTTCAGATTTACAGCTTTGTGGCAGCATACCCAGTTCATTCTTTTCTCTTTATATTGAGCTGTCTTTATCCAAATTTTTACTGAGACTATCATGCCTTCTTGGACTAGTCAACTATCAGATCCCATTCGTATTGGCAAGAGTTTTATCTGGATGTCTGAACTGCTTTTCCCCCAGAGCAATATAATATATACACTGCTGATTCTCTTAGTCATAGATGATGCTTTGTAAATCTTGCAAGCATTTTCAACCATGTAAATATTTCTTGTCAGAACAATAAAGTAAAAACCAGGAAACTGACTTTAATCATTAAATTGAATGGCAAACAAAATGGTTCAAGACTATCTGCTGAAACCACATCTCAGGATCAGAGTTCTGTATAGGACCACAGACTCCCTAAAAGTACTTTGTAACTAAGAGCTGTTTCCTTTAGATACTGGAATCCAATAAAGTCACAGATAGCCATTGAGGAAGTAAACAGGCTGTTGTCCTTAAAGAAAAAGAAGACCTTATCATGTGTCCTCAAGATAGAAATTTTATGAGTCTCAAGAGAGAGAAGCAACTCCAGATGTGAGAAGAATTGATTATGCCCTTCCTGAAGACTTGGAAATACCCTTGCACATTGCACACTGCTCACAGCTCTGGTTGGGTTTTATATTCTGTGTCCTTCAGCTGTGAGACAATGAATTGAGAAACAATAAAAGAAACCTTCCAGGTCTGTATGGTGTGAGTCATCTTTACCATCAAAATTTCCAGTCACAGTGAGAAGAGACAACATGTTTTGCCATGGTCTGAGAAGTGGCTTTGCCAAATAAAATGTTCAGGAAAGAAGAACGGCAGGGGATCTGTTGAACTTTCTTATGTAGTTTAATTGCATTTGAACATCTTTGAGTCTCTTTGAGTGATTCTGGAAGGGTCTGTTGATTTGTAAATACTATCAATATTTTTTTCTAAGAGGAATGAGTGTGATAAGATTACTAAAGACTTCCAAATATTATGGAATTCACTTAAAATATTAGAAATAGCTTATATCGTTCACTCTAAAGGTTTAATATATATTACTTGTTTCATTTGTATAACAGGCCAACATAATAGGTATGGTCTATTGTGAAATATTGGCTGCAAGTGTCCTCTATTTTCCTTATCCGAATCTCTTTGCTGTAGAGTTTCTAAATATTCTGATCTTCTGAATCTTAGTATCATGGCTCTGGTCAAAGTTGATTCTTATTCATGGGTAGCCTTAGGCCACACGGCCTTTTTGGCATTTTTTGAGGTATGTCATTGTTCAGCTGTTTAGCCCAGGGCTTGCCCACACGGTGATTAGTCAGGGTCTAAGTAAAGAAACAGAAGTGTAAAGCCCTTTTAATGGCTATATCCTCAGTTGGCAAATCAATACACTTTCATGCCCTGAAATAAAGGACTATAGTTGCCAGTTTATATATAATGAGTAAATAGAGACTCTGCTTATTGAAAGAAGGACAAACACAGGGCTCTCATATCGCTTTGCCTATCAAAACATCTACTTTTTACTCACAGGCCTGAAAGGAGCACACGAGACCATATGGCTATAATATTCAGAGGTAAAAGTGGGTCAATTCACAGATCAACTTTTTATTTTCATGTCGACGGTGAACCAAACTCTCCTTGTTTCCAAAATATCATGGCCTTTTCACATCAATCACCCACAAGTTGAAATTGTTTATTATCACTTTTATTTAAGTACGTGCTTCATCAGCACAGCAGACAGTAAAACTCATTATTGACTGTGCTCCTAAGTTAAGAGAAATGCCAGGTGAATGCTTTTCTAAAGTTGTTCTTACTAGAATTGGATGGGAAATACTCTGAAAATTATTTCTCTACACTCCTGCTAAGCCGTGTTTTCAAATTCAGGGGGAAGGGTGGCAGAGACAAATGTTTGTGTTTCAACCAACCCCTTATGAAATTTGATAAACATCAAACTATCTCTTCCTGCTTAACCTGCCACCATGATCCTATTAGGTCACTGAAATCATTTTATAAAGCAAAATTTTTTAGTCATTTAATTAGAATTGTGTTTTTCTTAAAAAAAAAAATACTCTACTGTGTTACAGCTGTAAAAACTCAAGAAGCACACTTGACCACAGTAACCTGAATCCTTATCTGCAAAGGCTTCAAAATAGCTGCTTATCTCTGACGTTCCCATCAAATTGGTTTAAAAGAATGCTTTGCAAACTCCAAAATGCTCAGCAAGTAGGAGAAAGTGTTACCATTAACTACCCCCCTTTTGCTATACAAAGACTCTAAGAACTTATCCGATGATTCTGTGTAGATAAATCAAAAAGTGAATCCTACTGTTTTCCTGGCCTGTAAGAGTCAGTTGCCTGTGTGCTCTTCCTGAATAGAATTTGCCCAAACTAACTAATTCTTATCTTTGACATATAGCCCTATAAAGTTAGAGTTATGTTGGAGACTTGCAAACAGCCCAAAAGCTGAAGTTAAAGAGTCAATCTTGCTCATGCCAATCCTTGAGGGGCATTGCAAAAAAAAAAAAAATAGATAAATAAATATTAGGCTCCTGAGAGCATTTAATGAACATGTGAAGTGTCTTTTTATAGGCATATTTGAAAAAGTAGTTTTGAAAGCAGAAATACTGATTACCTGTATGTTCTGTGGGGAAAGTTGAAGAACTAGAAATGGCCTTGTAATAGTGCTTATCTACAGAGAAGTAGGATTAAATGAACAACAGGTTAAAAAGAAAATTAAATATTCTCTGATTATGGTATATAGATACACACACACACACACACATACACACACACACACACACACACACACACACACACACACACGCCACATCTGGGAGTCAATTCAGAGTTAGCTTTCTGGGTTCACATGTTATATATTCTTGGTTTTAATCATGTACAACAGATAATATTTTAAAAAATATATTATGTCTCAGGGCTGGGGAGATAACTTGGGAACTAAGAAAACTTGTTCTTTCGGACGGACTAGGTTAGGTTATTAGCAGCCACACAGTGATGGTTCACTTTCATAAGTAACTCCAGTTGTAGGGGAATCTTATGTCCTCTTTTGACACCTTTGAGCACCAAGTACTCACATGGTAAACATACATACATGCACACAAAACACTTATATACATACAATAAAATGAATAAGTTTAAAATTCTGTGACATTATATGTCTCTACCAAATGCATACATACTTTTCTTTTTAATACTTTCTGAACAATTCAGGGTAACTCTTTGTACACATTTGTATAAAGTTGTGTATTACCAGTAATCTATAGGTTATTTAAAGTATATCAGATGAGGAGCATTGGTTATGGATAAACACTATACTGTTCTATAAAAGAGACTTGATCATACACAGGGTTTGATATCCATGAATGGCTGTGGAACCAATATCCTGTTGATACTGAGAGATTGCTATTTACATGAAAGGCAAGAGTGGGACATCATATATTAGAGAGGCTGTCACAACGAAGGGAAATGTTTCTTGCCCAGAAGTAGGAGTGATCTGGGCAACCATGTCACAATTTCAGGAAAGACATTTGTACAATTGACTGCCTGATACCCTTGGTTAGAGAGATTATGGTTACAACATTTATATAAAAAGAATAGATAACTGTTATGCTTTCAATTGTTGCTTCCCTATGAGGTTCATGGGTAATAAATGCTTTGATTGAAATTGTCATCTGTGAAAATGTTAAATAAAAAGACACAAAGATTAATTCATTGCCTAAAAGTTCATTGAAAATACACACATACACATACACACACACACACTTGAAAGATTTCTATTTTTTTTCAGCCACTATACTTCAGAAACCCATGGAAGCCTTCTGATTAGGCCATTCTTGGAGGAGTGGCTTTGTCTTTGCTCCTAAAATGGTGATGGCTTTTTTTTTTTTTTGCTCTTAGGGCTTCAGAAATGCTGGGAAGGAACAACTTCTCAGAAGCCATGTTTGTGCTCTACCCAAGAAGGAAGGTCTGCACTGACTAATATACTTATAAAATGTCTGTGTGAATCAAGTGAGGTCTGCTCCTTTCTTTTTCCTTTCTTTCCCTTCACTCAGCCTTGTTTCATTTTATGACTGTTGGCAAACTGATGTCGGGACAGGTTGAAATGCCTTTCAAGTACTTTTGATGACCACCATGAACACAAACTGCTTTTGGCTCTTATGTAAATATGGTGTCTGAGAATTGTTATAGTCAGCTCGTACCCATGACTCCTGAAGCTCCCCAACATTACAACAGCACCCCAATTCACAGCCTCATGTACCCACAAGATTCCTTAGAGTATCTTTAAGATCCTGGATCTTATAAAACAGCTCCCACTCATAAAAGCACACACAAACTAACCATTGTTGAGTGTTTTTTAAATAGAATCAGGAATGAATCTGTGACCTTATGGCCCTGAGGTGGGAACACTATCTATAAACTTGCCCAGACACTCTGCCTGTCAGTAGGATATTTTCATTGAAAAAAGGTATAAAAAAAGAAAGAGCCAGGATAAGCCAAAATTTCTTACATGCCACAGCTTACTTTATTCATTTTAAACCTTGTTAACATTTGCTAACAAGAAAGTTAAGAACTTTAAGCCATAAAAATAGGAATGTCTTGCTAACTAAATAAATATATGTGTGAAACCCGGGTTCTGCTCCTTGCTCTGGATCAACTCATGATCTTGCAAAGGGATAAAGAAAAAAAAAATGGGGCCAAGCTTTGGCTTGTAAAAATCTCTAATAAGTCCTTGGAGTTTTCCTTCTTTTTGTGTTTCTCAGAGTTTCTGTTGATTTCAATCTTTGCAGGATTCAAATGCACATGGTAGTTTCATTAACCAAGAGTCCAATTTAGAAGATGTTAAAGTGTTGGAATCTTATCTTTAAAGAGCCCAACAACAACACAAAGTAAAAGACTGTCATAAGTTCCAGGGGGTTGATGCAAGTCAGTATTTGGATCCTCATTCCCACTGGACTTCCGTCTTTCCTATCTTCATTACCTTCCATCTGTGTGTGTGTGTGTGTGTGTGTGTGTGTGTTTATTTTTTTTCTGGGGGCTTGTAAACAGCTTCCTCTCTCGGGTTTCCTGTTCTCACTCTGGTTTTTGTTACTTCCTTATAGTAAACAGCTTCCTTACTGACTAGTAAACAACATTACTGCTTGCATTAGTTTACTTATAAATCCTTCATGAGAAAGTGAAGTTTGCTTAAGAAGATTTGCTGTTATTTGGTTTAGAATTTTCATTTACCTTTTCTTCTCCCCAAGGTTTACCTTCCTCTAATATTAAGATTTTGAAAAAATACACCTAACATTGGAAGCAAAAATATGGAAACTGAAAGTAGAAATTTTAGTGAAATCAGAAACACTGAATAGTTCCACGCTTGGCAGAAAATTATTGCAGTGGACTCCTGGGTTAGATTATTTTAGAACTCCCCAAGTCATCAAACAAAGAAACAGTTTCTGAAGTGTCGGCCTCCTGACAGCTAAGTTCAAAAGCCTCAAAAATCACAGATTTATCTGGATTTTGTGAGTTAAGTATGACCATCACCAACCTAGACGATAGTATTATCTTGATTCTGTCTATGACAAGATAGGCTTACAGGTGCCCAAGTACCTCCCTAAAGGCTAACAGATATAAAGTCTCTGAGACACCATTTGAATGTGGTTTTGACCTGTAGATTCCTGCATTATGCACTCATTCTGTGCTTCATGGGGATAATGTGGTCTGGTTTTCAACCCATACAAAAATCTCTAGTGCTTCTTCTAAGCCATGTTGCTGTGTTTTTTTGTTTGTTTGTTTACTTTGTTTTTTGGCTGTTTGGTTTTTTTCTGCCTGGTATTCCAGGAATCATCTGTAGAGCTGCTGAAAATTTCTTATTTCTGCATGGTCTATGGCTCTCGATGGCCTCAAGTCTTCCACCAACTACATCTTATATTTCTACAAAGAATGGTGTCTCTGTTGCTGGCACCCTTCAAACCTAAAAAGAAGCCATGTGCAGGCAGGGCTAGTCTTCTGCATCTACAATTATCTCCTTCCTTCTCTCTACCCCCTTGACTTGAGATATAAAGTCATGTGACCCTCAAAGGATCACAAAAACTCCACCTACTGCAGCAGATACAGATGGTCGTAGGGCATAAGAGAGGGAAAAAGTTAAAGGTTTAATAGCTACCCAGAGAGAAACCTTTTGTTTACTCACATATCCTGGCTTTCTTGCCCTACCATTGGCCGTCATAGAAGCCCAACCTCTAGAGCACAACTCCAAGTATGATTCAGTTTAATGGTATTCCAGATATGAATTTAAAAATCAGAAGTGCACTTTTCCTAATCTTTTTTTTTTTTTTCTGCAACTCTGGTACACTTAAGAAAAAAAAAGGAACTGAAGGGGATAGTAACCCCATAAGAAAACCTACACTGTCAAATAATCTGGACCTGTGGGAGGTCTCAGAAACTAAGCTACCAATCAAAGAGCATACATGGGCTGGACTTAGGTCCCCAGAACATGTGTAGCCAAGAACTGCCTTGCCTGCCCTCAGTGGAAGAGGATGCACCTAATCTGGGAGAGACTTGATGCCCCAGAGCTGGGGTATATGGGAGACACCCTCCCAGAGGTAAAGGGGAGGGGAGATTGGGAAAAGAATTCTAGGAAGGAGAACTGAGAATGGGAAAACATTTGGGATGCAAATAAATAAAATAATTCATTAATAAAAGGAATAAAAGAAGAAAAGACTTATGTTCACAATAACGTGAGGTACATTTCTTTATGGGTCTAGAATAACTTCTTAGGGTATTCTCATACTTTAAAAACATAGATGGCCTACAAAACTTGAATCTGTAGAGGATTGGGTATTAGTTTTATTATACCTTAGACTAAATTCATAAATCAACAGAAAATATAGTATATTTTATTTGGAGAAATTGCCAGAAAAGAGAAAGGGGGTACTTGGCACTAAACAAAAATATGCTGGCATGAAAGAGAATTTGATGACACCTCAAGTCACTGTTTATAAGACAGAGCCATAGTTTACCATAAAGGGTCATTTCCTATGTTGAAACTTCGTTGTTGAGGCTTACAATCCAATATGCAGCACTAGGAGGACTCAGTAAAATGATTTATACACTGATCATATCTCATATGGAAGAGAATATATAGTTATGTAGACTTAGTATCATCTACAAAATGGACATTTAAATGGTAGATGTTTAATTAAAATATAAGAGGAAAATGAAAAATAATTAGTATGCTGTAATGTAGTAACATTTTATTTTTATGTGGGAAGAAAGAAAAGGAAATGGGATATATTTATTTTTATTTATGACTCAATTCTTAATCTTGTTAGGAAAAGGGATCACAGAACTGAAGAGCAGGAAGGGACCAGAACCTCACCCCGTCTGACCCTCTCATCTTACAGATAAGAAAATGGAGACTTGAGAAGATCAGGATCTTATGAACTATGATTTTGGATGTGTTCCCTTCTCTGTGATGGTAACCATATAAAAGACCTGATCAAAACAGCATTTTAAAAAAGTTTTACTTTACTTGTGTGTACTTATAAGATATTCTGTGTCAGGAAGCCTTGGTACACAAAACCAACTCTCCCCAATGGTGATAACTCCACCAACTATATAGCTATGATCAAAGAATCTTCGAGACATTAACTCTATACAGGAAGACAGTATCGAAATTTGTAGAAAAATTGGATGAAATTTGTTGAGAATTTCTAACACCTCCCTAAGTTTCTAGATCTAATTTTATTTATATTTAAAAAAAATTTAGACTTATTTACTGTTTATATATGAGTGCTTTGTTTGCATGTACACCTGTGGACCACATGTGTGCCAGGACCTGTGGAAGTCTGAACAGGATATTGGATTTCTTGAATGGGAGTTGAGAGCTGCCATGTAAATGCTGTAGATTGAACCCAAGTCCTCTACAAGGATAAAAAAAAATGTTCTTTTATTAACATATGAGCCATTTTTCCAGCTCTATATCCAACTTTACTCAACAAGTTTGTCTTCATCATGGTCTGGTAGGTCTTAAGTGTAAAATAAGTGTTCAGCACGTTCTTTCCCAAATTGGAAACACATGAGGGCCTTAGTTTACAGTTGTATAGATCTAAGAGGAATATTCATGATGGGCTTATTTGGTCATCTTATTTTTGTTATTGTCAAATAAATTTGAAACAGATAAAAGAATTCTACATTGGTTTAGTGGGAGAGTTAAGTTAGACGCAAAGTTATTCCCTTCCCCTTAGTGGCAATGATGATCATAATGTCCTAAAAGGAAAGAATTTGACCAGGTAAACAGAAAGATTGTTACTGGTTTAAAGCTGGATTTCTGTTTTCCAGGAAATGCCATTAATCCACCTGCAAAGGTCAATTACCTTGAGCAAGGACATCCATTGGACTAGTCGATATTTGCTTAATCTCCTTGTCCTGTTGACTGTCATATAAAATCTTTCTTTTATGCCATTTTTCTCTTTTTTCTGCCTTGGAAGTTTGATGCCTAACAAACCTTTCTTCATACTCATGGAGAGGTCTAGTTCATGGTTTTACCATGCTCTTGTTTACGAGGTTTAGATATAAACATTGAGTGAGCCAAGTCTTTTTGCTCGTCTTGTTGATTAAAAGTAATTTTCAACGTTTATAACAACCTAATTCTGTTAGTCTTCACCCATCTTTTACCACTACATTATTAATCCCCAAATATATTAGCCAATTTATTCAAGGTCAGCAGAGTGTGCTGCCGCATCTCCATCCAAGCACAAATATATCAATGAGCCCATCTGAAACTAGAATGACCTGTAGGGACCCACATGTGCTTCCTAGTTTGTAAGCTTTCCATTTGGGGGTATAAATGTAACTAAGGTATAGAATATAAGATTGGCTTATTCTGTGAAGTAAATTGTGAATAGGTTTTGGTTGCTTGGGACTTATTCTTGGAATAGATTATATTTTATTACAGAACCATAAAATAATTCCTTTATTATGAAGGAGCGTTAAAAAGTTTGTTTACCCAACTGTAAGTGTTGTACAGAAGTATAAATTGCTACCCAAAGTGCAAATTTTAATTAAATAAAACATATTAAGAGTCTAAAGGATGTAGAGATGGGCCTGGCTACTTGGTAATGTTAAAATATCGCAGGAGTGTAGACTCTTTGCAGACATGTATGCATCAGGGAGCTTAGGCAATCAGAATTCATCTCAGCTAATGTGAGTACAATAGATTCAATGACAGGTTTAACACCTTCTTTCTTTCTCTTCTTTCCTCTCTCATTCTCCACCATTTACCCTTCTCTTTCCACTTTTCTTATCTCCTGTTTTATCTCCTGATTTCTACTTTGATTTTTAAATTAATTCTCAGGAAGTTTTCCAAATCAGAGTTACCTTAGCCTTCCAAGTGATTTTTTTTCTATCAGTGAGTACAATGTTTGTGTAACTTACTTATTTATATATTTTGTGAGACAGTTTCTGCTTGTATAGCTCCGGCTATCCCTGAATTAACAATTTTTGTATATATGCCTTCTAAGTATAGGTGTAAATCATCATCATCATCATCATCATCATCATCATCATTATCACCATCATCATCATCATCATCATCATCATCCTAGAGTGGATTCTGCACTGTCCTAGATTGGGTTCTATCTAGCCTTAACCCAAATTTTCCAGATGAGTGTGGGTTTTAAGATTGTTATCCTGTAACAGAAAGCATCATCTAACTACACAGGAGCCAAGATGCTTCCCTCTTTAATAAATGTTAGAAAATGTTCAGAACAGAACAAAACTAGTTCTTGTCCAACACAAGCATAAATGTTTTATCAGCTGCACAGCCTATTTCTTGCTCCTGGATCTTCTTTACAGAATGGATGAGGTCAACAGGATTATTTCAGAGACTCAAGAAAACAAGCCATGTTCGAAAAGCAATACAATTTAATGCAGTTCCATTCAACAAATGCTTAATGAGTGCAAACTACATAATAGGTCTAAAAACTACATAATAGACATCGCTGTATGTTTTTCTAATCATCTGCCAGCTAGACCCATCTGAGAATTTGAGCAGAGGTAAAAGGTTCTACTTCCAAAGTTGTCAATCAAGTGTTTGGCCATCTGATACTGGATGTTGGTCTGGTGCTGGATGTTGGTAGAAGGTCTTGTTCTATTCTTTGGTATCCCATAAGTACATTCATGGCATGCAAGGAAGGCTTTACCTAGAGAAATTATTTTATAAAGTTAAAAAAAAACATTGAAATACTCAGTAGTTACATGCAAAAAAAAAAGCATACAAGAGGAGACAATTCTTAAATTCACAATGAAAGGGACAAGACTATAATACAGGAATCAATTTCCATTCTATTCTCTTCTATTTATTACAAAATATCTGCCTTGACTCAATAAATATAAAGTCTGTAGAAAGGCATGGATAGGAGAGGGGAAATATTCCTTGACCTCAACTTGGTGTGTGGTGATTACAGTGGTTAATTTCTGTTGCTATAAATGGCAGATCCATTTATGATGTACCTGCTTCAGTTAACAAACTCTAGGCAGACTTCTTAATAAATAATTCTAAGAATTCCTTTTAAAAATTCAGTTTCTAAAAAAGAAGATATCAAGAATGTGGTGTTTTGATCAATATATGTTTTTGTCAGCTTCTGAGCTGATAGAAACTATGCTCAGATTGAATCATGGTGATTTTGACTCTCTTCATTTATCATGTTCTTAAAAAATAGAATGTTGGATAGTACCACTGTATCATGGCTTGATGCAGAGCCTACCTCAGTCTCTAACATAATGACTTTCTAACAGGATGTTTCTGAAAGATCGACTTTAAATTTGAGTATCTACAGTGATGCTTTAAAGTTATCAACACACCAATATGAGTATCTTTGTTTTCACTTTTCCATGGGACGGAATTGAAATTATATTACTCAATGAATAACAATCTAAGAAAGTGGTTCATGTATCTAACATCCCCGTTTCACAGATGAAGCAACAGAAGCCAAGGAAACCCACATTGTGTTTGAAGTTATAGTCAATATGAAAGTTAGTAGTTGGCTCCAAATGTCTCAAATTTCTTACCAATTGTTTTTCCATCACAGGAATTTAAATGGTGTTGTTCAATATGGTGCACTTGCCATAGCTAATATTTGACTGATATATAAAAGCATGCCAGGCTTCATTTTGAACTTTATAAACAATACAAATATAATAATTATGTAAAAATTATACCAAATATATGCATAATCCAATTTTAATGAGGACATAGAAACCTAAGGAGATTCTTAAATTATTAATTTAAAAGAGAAAAAGTTTAATAGGGTATTAAGATGTGACTTACAGTATCTCCACTGACCTATTAGATATCTCTCTAAGTGAATTATAGAAGCACTTGACTTCTACTTTTGAACTAATCTTTCTTTGACCCACCAAGCTCTCAATTTTGTCTTTTTTCTAAGGAGGAGATCCTTTAAGAACATTCATGTCTGGGTGTGGGTGGGTGCACTTTGAGCTAAGGGAGTAAGATGGAAATGAGCAAACCACCTTAAGGACTGCGTTTTCTCTGGGATTTCCAGTATCCAGGCTACAACTTCTTCTCCAGGAAATCTTAAAATAATAAGATTGGGCCATAGATAAGTATTAGGCACACATCCCTCTTTCCTTCTGAATGTCTAGGGTTTAAAACACTTAAGTTCCAATGGACTGAGAGAATTTTTGAAGAAAATATTTCAGCTCAGTTTCATCAGCATTCAATCCCATTGTAATTCCCTGTGGTGTAGTTTTCCTCTGTACGACAGGACACTCACCCAGAATCATGGTTTCAACGGATCAGATACTGGTGTACTTCCTTACCCGTGGCTATAATAAACAAAACTGGCAGCAGAGCTTATGAATGTCCTCTGAAGAATGAAGTCTACTATCAAGCCTTATTCTTAATAACAGCAGTGGTATCTGGACAAAGATACTTCGATCTCTGGATGCATTTTGCTTTGAGTAACTTTTAGTATACTCTCATCGAATGGTTCCTAGGAGTCTGCTCTGTTTTGAGATGTCATGTTAGCAAAAAATAGTCAGTGATGCTTCAGTTGAACTCTCAAGTTTTTACAGTTGAGATGAAGCCTTCAAAACCCTGAAATATGAGAAGAGAGTACTAACTAATCAATTAACCTAGTGACATATGAACAGAAAGAAACTACTTGCATCCTAAAACTTGGTTTGATGTTAATATATATATATATATATATATATTTGAGAATGAGAACACTTAAAGAAAACATTCTGAGGGAAAACAAAGCTTTAGCTCAGATAATTTCTTTTCTAGGCCCGAGTAGCTCATAGATCAGAGGTGGTGACACATGAAGCTCTACAAAAATTGCTTACAGGGAGATCAAATGGTAACAAAAATAGGGATGAGGCTACTTGAGACCTGACTCTAGTTGAGGCTGAAGTCAGAAACTTGCTAACAAGTAAACAGGAACATCTTGAAAAGGCTTGTCTTCCACAGAAGGAAAATTTTAAGACAAGCTTCCCATCCAGACCTCCTGATGTCAATTTATGAAAATTGAATTGGAGTCCTAAATCACTCCATAAATTTTAACTAAAACAATATACTCCCATTTTAAGTATTTATGGCCCCTGCCTCTCTGGGCTTCAGATCTTCAGAAGTAAATTTTTGGAGGCATCCAGAAACTTGAAAAAACAAAAGTATGCACTTAAACCATCTTGGTAAATCACTGACTCTCCCTCTAGCAAGAGAAGAGGGATCTTAACAAATCAAATTGAAACTCAACAAGAAGAAAGTACTTAAGGGGGATTTATAGAGAAGCAGGAAAGCACAAGGTGAAAATGCCTTCTGAGAAAAAGTGAAGTCAGGGAAAGCTATTCTCCACAAGCTCAATGAGCTCAGGTATAACACACTACGCAGAACACTGAAAATCTCTGTGGGCAAAATGATTTAGTTCAAAGAACAAACAGTTTGAGTCACTATTGTGTCCTAATTTCAGTTCAGCCATTACCGACCGGCAGTGTGACCTTTGTGAAAATGAATCAAGCCCTTAAGTTTTGTTCTTGCACTTATGAAGTAAACCTCTAACCAACTACTTAAGGACATTTTAAGGAATGAACAGAGTGATGTAGTTAAGCCATTTTTTTCCATTCAATGAGTCTCTTACAAGGTAGCAACTAGTTAGTTAGTTGCTCATAACTTTATCCCCTAATCCCAAACTAAAAATTAAGTAAATTTGGGTAATCAGGTATGTGTGTCTGTGTAAGTGTGTGTGTGTGTGTGTGTGTGTGTGTGTGAGAGAGAGAGAGAGAGAGAGAAAGAGAGAGAGAGAGAGAGAGAGAGAGAGAGAGAGAGAGAGAGAGAGAGAGAGAGAGAGAGAGAGAGAGAGTTCAGGAATTTAGCACTGCATCAGATTTCTTCCATCTGTGTCTCAAAGCCCCTGCTAGCTGTGTGATCATGGTCATGCTCCCACATCTGTGTCTATCTGTTCTCTCATCTACAAAACAGGAAAGCTATCTTCTAACAAGCACTGTTGTGGTAAGGACTTCAAAAGAATACAAGTACCAATTTTGTGTCTAAAAGGGTTCTCAGTGGATGCTATGTAGTGTTATAGATGATGCATCCCATGGCTTAGGGCAACAGCATGTGTATTACAGTAATGCTTCCATGTACATAAACATGTAAGTATGTCAAGCTTTTACATAATCTTCTAACAAGTGTTTCCTGTCAAAAGGCTGTTATATTTAATAATGATCAGCTTTGATGTAATTATTCTTTGTGTTCTTTATAGTGTATTGTTCTGACTTTGATTTTGACCAAAACCCCAACACTAAACTGAAATGGATTCCACCCTATCTGCTTACTCATCTCCTGTATAAAACTTTAATATTGCATCGTTTTGTCTGGCTGTTCTTGTGCTAAGCATCACCCAGAAAGGGTCAGAGACTAGTGAGCACCAAATGTCCTTTAAGCTCTCTTTGCCTTACATGTTCATGTATAAATATTTTTGTCTTTGGGGGAAGTTCAAAATGGAAAGTTCAGATGTATTGTGTATTTTTACCCACAACTCCTTTAAATACTAAACCCTAAATGAGAAACAAGAACAACAGGGCAAAAAGCAGCTCACATAGTCTTTGTATGAGCAGAACCAGTTTACACCCAGTGTGTTGATTAGACCAAAGCAACAGTTAAGGAGCCGTGTAGTTGGACCTGCATTTATCAGTATTGAGGTGAGATACAAGACAAGGGGTTGACCCAGACTCTGACTTGAATATATGACCATGGGCAGTGAAATGAAGGGAAGCATTTATCAGACCAAGCCTTGGACTTCATATTCTTCATCTCAGTTCACCTCAGATCTGTGTTCTGATATAGAGACTATTATTATGGCCAATTTATAACTCAGGAAACAAATTTTGAAAGGCTGAAGTACTTGGCCAAGGTCACAGAACTGATTTATCATGGAACCAGGAAAATGCAACTTGAGTCCTCGCCTGAGATTAGACTCTTGGCCTTGCAAAACGAATGCTGTCATCATCTCCATTTCCCTGAGCAGAACACAAGAAAGCAGAAATGATTCCCACCAAAAAACAACTTGGAAGTTCCAAAACTTCAAATCAAATAGGAATCCAAGTTAATATCAAATCACAGAAAATATTAATATTTATTATCTTTTTCTACCTATTAACTGCTACTATAACCAGTTGAATTTTTCTTGGAGAGATTAAAGTTGAAGACAAAGGAAGACTTGAATAATATTTTTGTTGGTCTAGTCTTCTCATAGCAGTGTGCAGTCTCTCCAGTCTATACCAACAAACTGCAGAGCAGTGCAAACACTCTGAATGCTGTCTTCAGCAACTTACTTCTACTTTTGCTCAAAAGTCACAGAATCAGCTCAACCATTACCTGCTCCTGAATGTGCAGACTCCTCTGTCTGTGGTCAGCTGTGGTTGAAAACTGCTCTCTGCTGATCTTGCTGTGATGTCATCGATTGGTTATGACCACCGTGTTCTACCTCTATTTATTCTCTGTTCTCCAGATTCCCCGAGGTAGTACATAATGTTGACAGAACTCAAAGACAGCAACTAGATTCCTGAAAGCAAAGTTTGGAAAGAGTACATTATCTCTTTTCTATATTCCATTAGCCAAATCAAGTCACCAAGACGTCCTAAAGAGTGATAAAGAATACATTATGGCATTATAGGGAGTTGTAATATCATACTCCAAAAATGTATAGACCTTTTTCTGTTTTTATTGGAAAAGAATGAAGAGCCAGTCTTTTTCTTACTAAAGTATAAATGGATTGTAGTGGCTTATAGTGTTAGCAAGTTCTGAATACTTGAGAAATATCAACAAAATATCATAGAAAGAGTACCCTCATTGCTGAGTAGCCATTATCAATGCTAAAGTACACTGTGTGTGCCTGCATATCCAAGAGTATGTGCATGTATGAATTATGTGTGTGTGTGTGTGTACATGTATATGTGTGTGTATCATACTGTAGAGAACAGAGGTTAACATCTGGTTTCTTTGTCACTATCCACCTTATTATTTGGGGGAATTTCTCAGGCTGACTGGCCAGTGAGCTCTGGGCAGACTTCTCTCTCCATGCCCTCAGTACATGTGAGTGCTATTGCTTTCAGACTTTGCTTGTTTGTTTGTTTATTTGGGCACTGAGACTATGACCCTGGGTCTTTAAACTTTTACAACAGGTACTTGACTGAGTAAGCCACATCCTTAGCCCTACCAGATTTTGTTTTACTGCTGGATAACTACTTTTCTAAATTGTTTGCCTTCAAAATCTAGAGATACGTTTCAGAATGTAAGAAGAAGAACAAGCGTTTTCTTCCAAGGCCTACAATTGAGTAGGAAAAAGAAAGCAGTCATAGAGGAGTTAATTGAGGAGATGGGATTTCTATAAGTGTAGTAATTACATTTCATTGTTCTAAATTCTTAAAAGCAGAACAGAATAACCATTTTTTGGAATGATACAATAAAGCTGTAATAGGAAGAAACAGATGTGAGCAGTTTTATTTTCTTCAGAAACATCCAAGGACCTCGAGTCTTTTCCTTTTCTGAGATAGGATCTCTTCTGTATATTTAGGTTGGCCTTGACCTCTTTATGCATCTTAGGCTGGCATCAAATTCATCCTTCTGTCTTAATCTCCTCACTAATAGATGTACACATTTCAAAAGAGACTTTAGAAACCTCTTCGAATACAAATGAAAACTGACTTCAGGCCATTTATGATCCTAGCGTCTACTCTAGTAACATGTCCAAGGTAAAAATGTTCAACATGTAGAAGGCCAAAGACACACAGGACTGTTAATGTCAACCTAATGATTGGCTACATCAGGAGTGGTAAATAGAATGTATACAGCAGTGTCCTCCTGTGTATGAAATGACCAGACAGGTGATGAGGTGCTCCTGGGTGCTAAATTGTCATTAATTGGCATGCTAGTGTGAACAAGAAACATTTCAAAAGTCCCCACCCCTAGATGGGAAACTATAACAGTTAGTGGCTTCTGAAAAATGATGATAAGCTTTCTTCAGGGAAGATATCCAGGGAAAATATAGCCCCATCTGGTCAAAACACATTTACATACAATAATATTGAATGGATTCAATAGCTTGTGTGTGTGCGTGTCCCAACTAGAAATAAAGATGAAAGGAGAAAATCATTAAATATAAAGGGACTTCAGGGAAAATGGGAGGAGCCAAAAGGGGGAAAAAGAAGGGCAGAAGTGATAAAATGTAGTACTTGTGTTTGAAATTCTCAAAAAATTTTAATTAGAAAATCAGTGCAATGGATCTTGACAAAAGTGATAAAGATAGTTTCCTCAACATGATGTAAAAATCATAACCATCTCCTCAGTTGAATAACATATAAAAAGCTTCCATAGAACATATGAAATTCTACTATAAAATAGGTAAATGAAGAGAGAAGAGTCAATAGAAGATATTTACATCATGGAGAGCACAAGACTATCAGGTAATAAATATTATATATATGTATATATACATGTATATGTAGATGCAGATGCAGATGTATATGTATATATATGCCCTCTGTTGGAACTAGGGTGGGTGAAAATCTTTTCCCATTCTATAGGCAGCCATTTTGTCCTACTGACTATGCCCTTTGCCTTACAGAAGTGTTTCCATTTCATAACATCTCAATTATTAATTTTTGATCATAGTACCTGAGCTGTTGATATATTATTTAGGAAGCTGTCTCCTGTACCAATGTATTGAAGGCTATGCCACACTTTATCTTTGATCAAATTTATTATATCCAAATGTTTTCTTTTTTCCATTATATAATTTTGGCTTCTCTGTCAAGAATCATGTGGATTTATTTTGAATTCATTGATCTACCTGTCAGTTTGTCTTGAGAGAATAGAGTATTACTCAGTCATTAAAAACAATGATATCATGAAATTTGCAAGCAATTGGATGGAACTGGAGATCATTCAGCGTGAGGTAACCCAGATCCAGAAAGACAAACATGCTATATACTTACTGATAAGTGAATATTACTCACAAAGTTTAGGAATATGATGCTGCTACAAACTAGACCCAAAGAAGCTAAGTAACAAGGAATGCCCCAGGGGTGGGCACTTGAACCTCACTGAGAAAGGGATATAGAATATACATAAGCATCAGTGATTGATGGAAAAGGAGGACTGTGTGAGAAGGAGTTGGGATGAGAGCAGGAGGAATGAGGTTGTAGAAAGACAGAGGAAAGAGTACTAGGAGAGACAACTGCATTGAGGAGGGCATCTCTGGGATGAGCTAGAAACCTAGGACAATTGAAGCTCTCAGGAATCTATGAGGGTGACCCTGTTGGAATTCTGTAAACCCCACCCCTCAGTTACCTAGCAACATCCAGGTATACCCCACCCCTCAATTACCTGGTAGTAGCCAGGTATGCTCCGCCCAGTGACCTGACACTATAAAAGGGGCTGCTTGACCCCTCCTTTGCTCTTGTGCTCTTGGAGCCTTGCTCTCCCACCCCTACCCCTTCTCTTCCTTTTCTTCTCTTCCTTCCCTTCCCCCCTCTCCCTCCATGTGCTCATGGCCCGCCTCTACTTCTCTACTTCTCTCTCTCTCTCTCTCTCTCTCTCTCTCTCTGCCTCTACCGCCCTCTTAACTCTCCCATGACCTGAATAAACTCTATTCTGTACTATACCGTTGTGTGGCTGGTCCCTCAGAGGGCAGCGATTCCCAACATGGACCCTCCCCAGAGGCATCTCCCTTGCCTCCAGGCCTCGCCGCACCTCCATGAGCCATATGCCCCCCACTCTCTTCATCCTTCCCCTAACAGACCCTAGCTAGGTCTCCTAGTAATAGGCGATATGGAGCCTCAACTGCCATCTCCTGTACATACGCAAGACATCCAATGGAGAGATTGGTACACCAGGCCAGCCACAAAAACCTTAGACCTATAATTTGCCCTGCCTATAAGATGAACAGAAGTAAAAATTGAAGCAGAATTTCTGGGAAGGGCTAACTAGTGACTGACCCATCTTGCAACCCTTTCCATGAGAGGGATCCCACCCCTGACACTATTAATGACATTCTTCTATACTTGTCTGGCATAAATATCATCAGAGAAGAAGTTACACTCAACAACTGATTAAAAAGTGATGCCGAGACCCACAGACTAACAGAATGTGGAGCGTAAGGAATCCTGTGAAAGAGGGGGAGGAAAGATTGAAGGCACCAGGGGTCAAGGATACAACAACAACAACAAAAAGAAAAAAAAAAAAAAACTATAGAATCAACTAACTTGGGACCGTGGGGCTTCATAGGGCTGCCTTGTTTAGCCTTAATAGAAGAGGATACACTCAATCTTACCATCTTGATGTGCCAAGACTGGTTGATATTCATGAGAGGCCTCCTGATTAATTAGGAGAATGAGAGGAGGGGTAGATGGAAGTAGGTGATAGGAAAAAACTGAGGGAGGAGCTGAAAGATGGAAGCTTTGGTTGGGATGTAAAGTAAATAAATAACCAATTAAATAAAGTCAGCATAAAGCTACATATTTTTGACTCAACTTGCTATGGTCTATATATGTCTCATTTTAAAACCCATAAATTGAAGCTTAATCCTCTTTGTGGTATAGGTCAGAACTTGATTCTTTAGATTATATCATGAGGTCAAAGCATACATGAGAAATCTATGCTCTTATAATATTGCCCTGAGAATGAACCCCCAACTGCTACAAAGTGAAGTAAACTCATGTAAAATGGCCATATCTAATCTTCAGAGCAGATCCTCATTGACCCTTGTGTATTAGTTCATTTTTTCTATTGTGCATAAATAAAATTATTTGGGAGACTTTCATAAATAAATGCTGCATCTATACATCATTTCCACCCTTTCTTCCACCTTGTGATTCCTTCCAAGGAATCACCCAACTCATTATCACATTCATGACTTCTTTGATGGTGATCTAAATATAATACCCATGCATGAAATTCTCAAATAAGTGAAATAAAGACACAAATGTTTATATAAATAAGTATTTTTCATTTGCTCTAGTGTTGCCCATATGTGCATTTGTTTAGAATTTGTGTCTTGTGTCTTGGTGTCCCGTTGCTGCAAAGAGACAAAATGAGTGAGGCAATTCTTTTTCTCTTCATTGGATATTTTACTTATTTACATTTCAAATGGTATCCCTTTTCCTGGTTTCCCCATTGCAAATACCTTATCCCCTCCCCACTTACCCTGCTTCTATGAGGTGCTCCCCATCACTCTGACTCACTGCCCCTAGCATTTCTCTACACTGTGGCATCAAACAATAACAGGACCAAGTGCCTCCCCTCCCTTTAATGCTAGATAAGGTCCCTTCAGCTCCTACAGCCCTTTCCCTAACTCCTCCACTGAGGTCCCTGTGATCAGCCCTATGGTTTGTTTCAAGCATCTGTGTCATTATTGGTCAGGATCTGACAGAGCCTCTCATGAGACAGCTGTATCAGGCTCCTGTCAGCCAGCATTTCTTTGCATCAGAAATGTGTGTCTGCATGTGGGATGGATCCCCAGGTGGGGTAATATCAGAATGATCTTTCCTTCAGTTTCTGCTCCACACTGTCCCTATATTTCCTTTAGACAAAAGCAATTCTGGGTTAAATTTTTGGATATGGTAGATTGCTACATCACTCAACCAAGTCGCCATGCCTAACTTCTGGATATGCTCTTGATAGGTTCTCCCTCCCTTTTGTGGGGTATTTCAGCTAATGACATCCCCATGGGGTTCTGGGAGGCTCTTGCTTTCCTAACATCTGGGACTTTATGATTCCTACCCCCAGTTTTCCATCCCTCATTGCGACCTCTGTTCATCTTCCTGACCCTTTGTACATCTCCTACATCTTCTCCCACACCTGATTCTGCTCCTCTTTTCTCCTACCACTCCTTTCTTCATCCCAAGTTCCTCCTACCCTAGACTTCCCTTGATTATTTTGTTCCCATTCTAAGTGTGACTGAAGCATCTCTCTTTGGTCTTCTTTCCTCTTGAGCTTCTTGTGGTCCATGAATTCTATCGTGGGTATTCCAAGCTCTTTGCCTAATATCCACTTATCAGTGAGTATAGACCATGTGTGGGTTTTCTTCTGGGGGAGGGGTTGAGTTACTTCACTCAGCATGATATTTTCTAGATCCTTTCATTTGCCTGGGAATTTCATGAGGTTGTTTTTAATAGCTGAAAAGTTCAAGGCAACTCTTATAAAGGAGCACATTCAATTGGGGCTAGCTCAAAGTTTCAGAAGTTTAGTGAACTATCATGGCAGGAAGCATGGTGGCATGCAGGCAGATACGATACTGCAGAGGTAGCAGAGAGTTCAATATTTGGCTCCACTGACAGGGTACAGAGAACTGGCTTGAGCTTTTGAGAGCACAAACCCTACCACCTAGTGACACAGTTCCTCCAACAAAGCCACACCTAGTCAAAAAGGCCATACTTCCTAATAGTGTCACTCCCTATGGACCAATTAGGCAAACACATGTGTTGATGGGGCCATTCCTATTTTGGCCACCATATTTGACCATCTAGGATTGGATAATCTATCAAATGCCTCATCCCTAGAGAAGACTGTTTCTTCTCTGTCAGCAACATTTAATTACTTTTAGCTCTTCATCTAAGGGTAGGACTTTTTGAGCTTTTCTCTACCCATGTTGACCCATGAAATAGGACCTTGTTGTTCAGGTCTTTCTTTAGATGGCCAAATTCTTGAGAATTTTATGGATACAGCTTCCTTGCCATAAAAAAGACCCTACTTCACTATAGACAGGATGGTATTCTGGCTTTAAAAATCTTCTTTTCCCCATATTCTATGATATTCCCTGAGTCTTACTTAAATAAATGGTGTCTTGCTGATAAATGACCTGGGGCTGTCCATGTTGTAGTAATAGCTGACTAAACCATCTAAATAGAAGAAGGCTGTGGGACCACAGATTCATAGATTTCAGTATGTCATAGTTTCAGAAGCAGCTCTGTGGTAAGAACAGCTCAGTAGCAAGAATGTGCAATGGAAAACAGGTTACTGGTACAGAGGAAGATATATCTATTAAGGCCCTGCTTCTACTGAACTAGTTCCACAGTCAGGCTTCCCCTAAAAGCTGCACAGTCTTCAAAATAGCAAAACCCACGTGGAGTAAGCATTCAAAACATGAGCCTGTGAGAGGTAATTGAGATTCCAACCATAGAACCTTAAGTCTGCCAGAATATCGGTCTTCTTCTTTCCATCTTCTCAGCAATGTGAAAAATAAATTTTGGTTGTTTGTCTTGGTTGTGTACTTGATGCTATTTTGTGATAACCAGTCTAAATGAACTCTTGTGGTTTATATAAAATACCGAGAATAAAAGTTGAGAGAGACACAAACTCTGACTTTTCTTTACTGGGATTTCTGATTCATTCATTTTCTTTTACAAATACTTTTGAAAAAAATTATTGTTAAAAGCCACTTGGAACATGGATTTATATAAACAAGTGAGTTCATCAGTAGATGTGCCTGTGTGTTTGTTAGAGCTATAGAGAGATGTGAATAAAGAGAAAGGGGGAGGCAAGCCAGGCAATTTTCTACTTACATTGCAAGATCCAATATTACTCTTATAACCATATGTGAGGAAATGAGTTTTAGCCTAACCTAAGATAGATATAAAGAAGAACTAAATTGCCTTCACCAATGGTTTGCTTTGGGAAGAAACAAGTTTTTATCTGGACAGTACCAACAGTTTTCCAGCTACATTTTTTTCTGCCTATTTTTGTATGAATAATATCTAGAAATGTCTTGCAGTAGTACAACTATATGATCCCCTGGCTCTAAACAGGGCATCATTTAGGGCTTGTCACATTCTGGGTTCTGTAATCAAAATAGCCACAATTATCTGAACATCATCCAAAAAAATTGTAGTTTTGCCTCTCACTTAAGTCTATCAAAGACGATTCATGGCACACCAGTTAGAGTTTTCTTTTAGAGATTCCCCAGTCTTGGAATCCTGGAATTGAACCAAATCGATTTTCATGCAGTGTCAATAGACCAAGAATTTACTCTAAACCCAAATTAAATCTAGTCTGATCGTTTGGCCTGAAATGAAGACTTTGCATGCACCTAAAAATTGACAGCGGATCTCTTTGTTATGTATCCATAAACAGCTACATATGTAAATACTGCAAACAATTTTCCTTTGAAATATTGGGTGAGCACCCTGGAATAATTATCACACTGTATTAAATATTAAAAATCTGAAAATGGAGATGAGTATAGACCCGAAAAGAAGTCTGTGTATTTTCCTCTATTTCTCAATAACTGTGAGCCCTATAATAACACTTGGCTGAAAAGTACAAGGGTCTACCCCCACATCCTTGTACTTTACATGTCTTCCATGTAGCACATGTATGAATTTACCCTCTAACCCTGTGTTTGGGAAGCGCAAATGTCTTCCTGGCTGGAGTTTCACCTTTACCTCTAAGCACTTTGTATTCAGTTTTTCCCACCTCACGCTAAAACAGCTTTACTTGCTCACAGAAAGCCTGTTCTTCAGCAGACAAATTTCTGTTGTCAGCACTTGCATGATCTCTGACCACTCCTATCAAGTGTCTGTCTACTGCTGCCGCTCAGAGCTTTGCAGTCTATGAGAACTGTATCTAATGTAACAGTACTGTACATCAGGTCCCCAAGGTGCTATTCATCATTATAGCCAAGGCTCTTACATGTTGTAGAGACAGACGCTTGCATTGTAGTGACTTCCCTTCAATTTCTTAAAGGAAATATATTTTCCCATTCTCCCTTTCTGGCTTTTCTCTTACTGTTCCTGGTAACTTCTAATTATATTCTTTGGTAAATTTATGTTCTTCTTACCTACTAGGCAGTCTAGAGGGTATATTCACAGGGCATAATTGAAAGCTGGATATTTATCAACTTTTTAAAATGTAGCTGCTTTGCAAATTTCCACAGAAAAATGACTTTTTTAGCTAGAAAGAAAACACAGATATTAGTTTCTATTAAAACTAAGAACTGAAATATTATTTATTCCCTGTAAGGCTGCAGGTCTTCATTAGAATGTTCATTTTTGTATTAACATACTTATGATCAGTCCTAGACATAGAATCAGACTGGATTAGAAGAGAGAGGAAGAGAGGAAAAATGCAGTGGAAAGGGAGAGAGAATAGAATAGTAAGAAGAAAAGAAGAATGAGTAAGAAAACAAACGAAGTTTAAGAAAAATTTGGCATTTGCTTGTAGTGACCTTTCCCTAACAGTCCAAGAGATATAAAGGGAGATAATAAAAGTACTTTGTATAAGTTATACATTCTTGACATATGGAGGGGTCCTGATCTCAGCTAAGGAAAATTACAAATTACAGAAACAAAACAACTTGGCCGATAATAAGGGATTCCCAATCCAGTAAATGTCATCTGTGTCACTTAAAACTGTCATTTTTAACTACCTTATAGGCGATGCTGCTTGAGATTTATCCTTGGTTCTGCAGAAAAGCAACAGGGAAACATTTTCTGATATCATCATAATTTCCAAATACTTTTCCAGAATATTCTCCTGCTCAGTCTGATTAACCTTTCAGTCTGATCAATTTTTCAGTCTAGAAACTTAAGATTTTTTTTTTCTTAATGACTTCTATTGTACTTGAACAGGGCAAATCTTTACACAACTGTAATACAGAAATCAACCTAAGAGCTTTTCTAAGCAATGGGAGTTACCAAGGCGAACACATTACTTGAAGACCTTTAGCTGCCAATTCCTTGGAGAACACTTGCAAGGACCACACCCATATCCCCAAATCTTGATGATATTTCTGAGACATCATCTGCTTACTTTGGATATGGGTCAGAACAGACAATGAAGAAACGCTTCATGGAAGAAAAAAATGATGAAAATTGAATGAGAGAAAAATGTTCAAAGGGAAGAGAGAGTAGAATCCCCAACGCAACAATCAACATGTTAAAGGTTCATTTATTTTCTTCCTTTTACTTCCCAGACAGCAAATTCCACTCTGTACAACTGATAACTTGAAGGGGTGACCCTGCCAACTGAGAAAAATGGAGAAAAGGGGTATGGGGGTGGAGAAAAAACTTTGTGCATTCTTTCATGCAACCAGAACTTGTACCTTGTGGATGCAAATAATGCTACTATCTCTCAATGTTATCTTATTTCCTGATAATTTCGGTGAAACAATATTCGGATGGAAGATTTTCTTTCCTTTTGGCTCTACCTAATTCCCATCTTTTCTCCTCAGTGAGGAAGCCAAGACACTTCATTTTTCCGTCACAGCTTCAACCATCCCCCCTTGTAGCAAAGAGAGCACAACCTTCAGTCTGTAGCCTGCTAGTCACAGGGATTGATCCTGTTTTTCTTGGTGGCCTTTCCCTATAGGGCCATCCATAGACATCTGATGTCTTCATGAATGGATTTGAATCTGTGATTAGAGACATGTTTTTATGGTGTCATCAGCTAATTAACATCACAGCTTTACATGTGTGGGGAGGACCTGTGAGCCACTGAAAAAAGTGGGATCAAGATGTATCTCAGCCAAGGAGGCTCCCAACAATTACTTCTGCCAGGTATCCCACTAACCCCATGATTCCTAAATGAGATAATCTCTTATAGCTTCTAAGAAGTGAGAAAAAAGTCTATTTTCCCCATCAATTGACACAGATTTCCTAAGTCACATCAGAAGTAAAATTAATAGTAAATGTACAAGTGCAGCTGGCTCAGAACTGCTTCAGAAAGGTCTTCTTGAAAGTTTTTCTCCAAACATTCTGATGCTGAGAGAGAGAAGATATTTCTTCTCGCCATTTTTGTTTTTATTTTTTCCTTAGTGTCCTTTCAGATGAGGGTACATTTTATTGATTTATTTTTAACTTGCTTTTACTTATGTACAGCCCAGTCATTATGATCTCCAGGTCGGCCCTCCCACAGTTCCACATCCCTTCCTCCTCTCACCCCCTGTCTCCAAAGGATGTCCCCCACACCTCGCCAGGCCTTCCCACTATTTGTAGCTTCAAGTCTCTCAAGGGTTAGGCACATTTTCTCTCACTGAGGCCAGATCAGGTGGTCCTCCTCAGCTTCTTTCAGCCTTTCCCTAATTCAACCACAGGAGTCCTTGACTTCAGCCCATTGGTTGGGTGTAAGTGTCAGCACCTGTCTTAGTCAGTTGCTTGTTGGGCCTCTCCTAGGACACCTATGCTAGGCTCCTGTCTGTAAGCACACCATCCCATTATTAATAATGTCAGGAGTCAGAGCCTTCTTTTGAGATGGATTGTGCTGATCACTGGACCTCCTTCCCCTCAGTCTCTTCTCTATTTTTGTCTCTGCATTTCTTTTAGACAGGAGCAATTATGCATTAGAGTTTTTGATTATGGGATGGCAAACCCATCCCTCCAGTCTTTCTACTGAAGGTGGACTCTTCAAGTTCTCTCTTCCCCACTGTTGGGCATTTCATCTAAGGTCCCTCTCTTTGAGTCCTGAAAGTCTCCCCTCTCTCAGGTCTCTGATACATTCTTAAGGATCTCCCTACCTCCCAACTTCCCCCACTCATAATTCATATTTCCCTTCTTTTTGCTTGCCCTTAGGGTTTCTCTCCTGTCAGCCAACTGCCCCCCAGGATCAGATGGGGGTACTTTAAAAAAATGAATTTCCAATTAAATGTCCCATAGTATAGTGCTCTACAGTAAATCTGGCTGTTTTGTGTCTTTGAGACATGAAAATAAAATGAAGATTCCTTGAAGCAATCTATGACTACAGTTTCCCAGGCACTGAAGGTAATTATTAGCAGGCCAATTTCTGGGGCAGAGGAAGGGAAGAAAAGCCAAGTTACATCTTGCTATGTGACAAGAACAGTCTTGCTTTGCATTTCACGCAAAGGCAGAACAGATCAGTGGTCTAGTTGGCTTTCCAAATGGAAATGAAAAGCCAACGGAGATATTCTCAAACCCAGTTCTTTGGCCAAAAGCATTTAACTGGAATTTAAAAGGTCAACAAGGGTAAGTTTTCCCTATGAAAGGATGAGACAAGATTTGACCAACTTGTCCTATTGATTTCAGGGAAAACACCTTACATTTATGAGAAATATTTTATTATCATGGAAAGTACATGGTCAAAATTGAGTCTTGATTCTATCTAATTTCAGTCCTAATCCATGATCGAATGGGTTAATGTTTGGTCAAACTTCCCCTCCCAACCCCTTCTGGATTTGGAAATGTTCACACCATCATGCCTTCCTGGTGTAATTTGGTTTTGTAATGAGCACGTGTAAGAACTCGTTTAGTTATTTTAATTTATTCTATTCTCTCCTAACCTGTAAATACAAGGTATACCTGTGTTGTCTTTTGAGTCTGACTTCCACATGCTTCCTTTTCTGGAAATGAAGGGAAGGCTTTTAATTTTGATTCTAAACCTGGTACTAGTACAAAACTCCTTCAAGACTAATCTCTGAGGAAGACACCCACTCCAAAAGTCCTGAACTCACCTTTCTTTCATGTCCTCATAGGGTCCCTGTTAAAGGGAGCTCTCAGTATCTCTGAGCATCAAGTAGTGACTTAAACAGAAGGAATCTGTATACCTGCACTCTTGCTCTTTTATCAAAACATTGCCACCCATTTTGGCATCACAAGAAAATATATTTTATTCTGTCACTTGATTCTGAGATCTGATTTATCTTAGGAATGGAAAGCAACCTTCCTAGCTTGTGTGTTTATTGTGTCTCCTTATGAACCATCAGTTAAAACCTATGTTCCATGTTTTTGTGTTGGTTTTGTCTTCTCATTAAGTGGTAAACCTCATGAAGATAAACATTTTATCTGTTTTTGTTCAGAACTATATACTCAATACCCAGCACAGGGTTTCTCACATTCTATACTCTCAGTAAATAAATATTTATAAAATACATTTCACAACATTAACTATCTATTACATAAAGTCACCGAAAGGCACACACATGTCATCTCTACACGGGCACATAAATGCAGCAGAGTATAGCATTTCTAGTGTCAGTTCGAGGGATCCCTTTAAGGATCCAGGTAAGGACAGGCTATTAGTTTGTTCTCCTCATTACAGTGAGGAGGGAGGACACATTCCCAACGATTATAAGGGGGAAGAACATATTCCTATGTGACTGAGACACTCTAAACACCTGTTTCCACTTGGTCTTGGGTCACCTAGGCATGTCCTATTCTGAAAGACAAGAAGCCAGAGTTTGCATAGTTTTCCAGTCACCCACACAGGGTTATTGAAAGTGTAAAGAAACAGTTCATGAAACAAATGAAAATTTTATGGCACATCTTTCTTCTTGTCTGATAGTTCTCCAGATTTTTATTCATTTGCCTATCACAAGCAACTTCTAGGAAAATCAGAGCAAATCTCTGCAGCTGAGGTTTACTTAGGACACATTGTGAAGGGAACAGGAACAATTCAAGAGTCCAGAAGGTGAGACTTGCAAATAGGTGTCTTAGTTTCCTAACTGATACCCAGTTCCCCATAGTTTACAGTGGGTTACCAGTGATGTATCTCATCCAGGCATAGGATTCCTTTTTGCCACTTTTCAATACACTTTTCTTAATTTACAACTTAATATTTGATAACAACACATTTAGACATGCCATCAATCTTCCCATTAAATGCTTTTAGATCCACAACCTATCATGAAAACTCAAACAATTCTTTATCTTTATCTTAATAACCTGCTGGGTTTTATGTATGCTGCTCATACCTCCATAAATGTGGAACATAGCTGGCCTTCCATGATACTTGGAAAATATATTTTATTAATTATTTGAGAGTTACAGACATGTAGCAACATATTTAAATCATATTGACCCTTATTCTTCCCCAACAAATTCTCAAATTACATCTCCTTCCAACTTCATCTCCAATTTCAGATCTGTAATTGTGTTCTGGACTACTTTATTGGGTTCTTTTACATTCTGCTCTTCTCCACCCCAATCACTTTCAACACCCCAACCCTAGGTAGGAGGGGAAACCATTAGAGGAGAAAGGGAGCATCAATCTCATTAGACTATATCCTACTCTTCCTTGGGACACATCCAATCTTTGTCTTCAGGACATATACTCATCTCTTTTGCCCATGACTACTTGTAAAGCCACAGCATCAGTTGCCAGCAGCAGCAGGGGGAGCAGTAGCTTGTGCTTCTCTCCGTGGTCTGACTTTTTTATACCCTAGACAGAGGCCCCAAAATTTGAGATGTAAACTATCTTCCAGCTGGCAGAATTATGCCCTTGCCAGAGCACAAGACAATCTTCGTTAGCTGCTGTGGGTAATCTGAGGCAGCCCATATGCCTACACCTGGAAACCAAAATTATCACTACACATTATGGAAGTAATGATGGTTATGAACCATCCTGTGAGTGCTGGAAACTGAATCCAGGTCTTCTTTAAGATCAATAAATGCACTTACCCACAATGCCATCTCTATAGCTCCCCCAACCTTTGTTTGAAAGCTCACTAATCCTAGTTTGTGATAGGCATACATGCAAAGCCATGTATACAACCATTTACTATAGCATCCTATCAAAAGCCACATCCTTAAACATTTTTAACTTTCCCTCTTTGTAACCCTCAACTATTAAACATAGCTCTTCAGGTAGGAGTTGCAGCTTGGCTCTGCCCCATTCATTGTGGAATGCTGACTGGCTTGATCTTGTACAAGTATTATTTAGGAAAACCGCAGCTGTACTAATTAAGTTCATTAGTGTAGCAGTCCTGATACTGTAAAAAAAATTTCGCCCATTTTACCCAATCTCTGACTCTTACAATGTTCTACCCTCTTATGTTTTCTATAGGTAGATTCTATAGCTAGATAAGAAAGCCTAGAAAATATGGGCTGGTAATACAGCTTAGTAGTATAGATTAAAAGTTGCTTTTACATAGGACTCTGGTTTGCCTCATAATAGTATCTTCCCAACTGTAACTCAAGTTGCAAGAGATTTGACGTTTTGTCTTTCAGCACCCAGCAAGCGCATGGTACATTCAAGTATAACATCTAAAGATTTTCAATTATAAGTGAAATCTAGCAAACAAAAGCTGAGAAATGGTGAGAGTAAAATAGAATAGTCACTTGGTACCTGGGTCACTGTGGGACAGAAAACCATGCCAGTTTGGTAAGGTAGAGCAGGTTGAGACCCAGAGACTCGGTGGCACACACCTGAGGATTAGGTGATTCCTGGCTCCCAGCCAGCCTCCTGACTTGGAACATGTGCCACATTTCTCACACAAAAGAGACCTGACCACAGTCATGTAGGCCAAAAACAGAGTTCTCTATGCTAATGAGGTACCTAGAGGCCCAGAGGGCCTAACCAATGAGTTACTCTTACCAGAAATTCCTTCCTGCAAAAGATATTTCATCTCAAACCCACCCTGAGAAGTGGGGTATGATTTTATACATCCATTTACCATGATGACAATAAACTGTGTAGAATCATGGGTTGTCTCTTTTTGTCAAGATCCACCATGAGGAACTCCCTGCGATCCCAGCCACAACTGACACCAAACCTGATGCAGTAAAGCCAAGGAAAACAATCCCCACTGAGACAAGCTAGAGCTCCCCTCTCTCCCAGCCTGGGCTAAATGCTGTTCCTATCCCACAGGTCACCAACTCTGTTCTCTGCTCTTCTGTGACTCCCAGTAGCGCCTAGATATCCAGGAGTCTGAGAACCCCTAAAGCCAAGCCTTGGCCTGGAGACTCCTGAGTCAGCCTGGTTTTCCCATGTCTCAGACCACATTTTCCCATTCCTGTGCCTTCTTGTTTCCCTACAGCCAGGATCCTGACTCTGTTGTTCTACCTACAACCCTATAGTAGCCTAGGGTTTGACACTGCTAGAATCATCTTGATAGTCACATAGAAGGTTCTTCCTAATTGTCTGCAAGAATAATGTACAATTACTGGGCTCCATCTCTCCATTTTCTGAAGCTGTTACTCTGGCCAGATAAAAACAACCTCTGAGCTGATCCCAAACACGGGGACTTCTGAGAACAGTTGCAACTGGGCAAGTAGGAGCCAAGATAGGATGACACCACCTACTCACAAAATGAAAACTGCAAAACCATCTGCTACTCAGGGAAGACTGACCAGGAAGACAGAAGAGTGTGAATGCAAGGACTGCTTAGTTCCTTTCCAAGGTCAGAGCCCACAGCCTCCCCTTTACTGCTGCTTCATGTAACTCGGCAGAGCGATTGTAGCTCTAGTCTTACATATCCTGGTGATTTTGCTTAGACATTGCATTGAAAATTAACCATGCATATCTGACCTATTTCAGGTTGTATTTCACAACCATAGAGCAAGGAAGGTGTCTACAAAAAGTACACGGTACTATTATTGTTTCATGGGCATCTATTGGGATTTAAAACTTTATGGAATTCTATAGAAGAATTAATACTTTTGACTTAAATTGATTTTAATTCATTTTTAAATTTTGGGGGGGTATTTAAAGGTTTAATAAATTAGAATTAAATAAGGAATGGATACTTATTTTAAAAAGACACAAAGGCACAGCTTTTAATTGTGACTCTAGGTAGCAGCTTCTGCTGGACTTAGCTTTGCTTTTCTTCAGGCAGCTGGTACAGTTGTATGGATTTGTTTCACTGGAGCCGTTACTTTGGCAACACAGGAGGATATTAAGAAACCAGTCCATCAGTTCTTGATGTCTCAAACCTCAGCTGCTTTATCTGGAGTAGAGCATAGAGGCTGGGATTGCACCAAAATCTGTAAGTGTAGTTAAAAATCAGTAAACAACCAGTGGGAATGATACCACTTTTATCCAGCATGTGAGTCAGAGGGAATCTACGTGCAAAAAGTCTACAGCTACCAGGAAGTCCGAAACAGAAATACTCTTCCAACTGAGATTATCAAATCAAATCAGTACTTTTGGGAAAGCTTAGCACAATTCACCTTGAGCTGGCAGGAGACAGCTGTGGCCGGCCTGTTCCATCTTGCAGGTATAGTGCTGTCTGGCTACCAATGAAAAATAGAGCTCAGCTTGTGTGTTTGTCCTAATGATAATGACAAGAACTGTGTTTTCTTTTTCTGCTCTGTTCTGGGTAGAAATTATGCGCACATATGTTTGGCAATGTGTCTACTTTTAGGAATTGAGTAATTACATTAAGCAAACTATGGAGATTTATCTCATGAGATCTAAACCAATATTTTACTAAGCTTCATTTTAATCTCCAATTTTTAATTTTTGGCGTATAGAGTACTTGTTCTTCTTGGAAGCAGATCCTGCCAACAGCCTCTACAATGTAAGGTTTTGGTTTTAGAAGTTTTCATACTTTCCTTTTTGTTCCCATTGCTGCTCTCTCCACAGCTTCACCATAATTTCTGGGTCACATGTAGTCTTCTTACTGTAGAAGAACTTGGCTGTTTTTGAAGAAGACATGAATATGTATGTCAAAGGCATATGGTCAAGAACATTTGGCTCTTTAGATACTTGTTTAAAGCCTGGCTTTGTATTTTAGCCTAAACACATGAACTGAACAATCTTTGGGATATTTATATACCACAGTTTGCAAAAGAAAAAATATTACCCAGAACAAAATGCTAAGAAGTAGTTTATTTATGTGTATCTAAAATTTTGCTCCAATTTAGTGTCTAGTACATTCACATATCCTAAACAATATATATATACATATATATATATATCCTAAATGATATATATATACACATACACATATATTCTTAGAAATGTAATATTCCTTATTTTATTCACCATATATACCATACACAAGCAAAGATGGCTATATCACTACGAAGTGAAACAGTTTTATAGAGCCACTCTCACATATATGGCTTACTAAAGTCATATGTAGCATTGTTACGTGGGATATGACATTGTATTTTGTGATAACAGTGTAGGTAATCTCTAAGCTTCTTGGCTGTGTCATATTGGATAATAGAACCGCTCTTAATTCTCAGACGCCTATCTCACTCCTTCTTTTAGCCATCAAGATTCCCCTTTCCTCTTCCTCCAGTAACTGAATGGCGAGGATCTTTTTAAATTGAGCCTTTCAAAAGGATATATTTCATATTTCAATCATTCTCCTGCTCCCTTTATCTCTGAACTAAAATGATAATTTTAGCTGGAAAGTTTCTGGAGCAGAGAATATAGTTATGCTAAATTTAGAAAAGAGATGCTAATGGCACTGGAAGTCACAAGTCTACAGACGTATCATGTCTTGACCAGTTTCAAAGGAAGCTTAAGGGAGTGCATGATGACAGATGTTGATGTCAGTGAGCATGGATAAATTTCTTGGCAATGACAATAACTAATCAAATAAAAGTTAGCAATATATTTTTTCTCTTCTTCTCTAATTCACGAATTCAAAGAGAAAATAGTTGTTTAAGTTTCAGTGTGGCAACAATAGGAAACAGTTGTTGTAAAATCAAATGTTGATATAATTATACAGCATGCTAGTCATTCAGATTTATATGTTACCTAAGTACCTCACTATTTCTCTTTGAACCACTCATCTGTATCATGGGCATACAAGTCTGAAACAAAACAAAACCCCAAACAAAATGAAGCAAAAATCCAAACCAAACCAAACAACAGCAACAACAAACGTTATTGAATGTTAGTGCAGTTCTGTAGGCAGAAGAGGTAGATAGCCTCCTATGAGCCAGTAGAACATGGAGCCAACACTTTGGGTTTCAGCATAAAACATGCTTTTCCTGGAACCTTGTGACAATCACTCTTCTCTATGTGATGGATCGATCCCACCAATGGCAAGATCCTAATTTCAGGCTAGGATAGCTGTCCCAAGATTCCTGTCCTTTGACAGCAAAATCTAACTTTTTGAATAAAATAGCAGTCTATGGAAGCATCCATTACATTATAAAATTGCCCTCTTTTTTCTTGGAAGATAAGCAAAAAAGCAAAAGTTAAAAGTAAGATTGTACCTCATTATCATGAATATTTGAATACTTGCTTTTGGGTGGAACTGTTTGGGGAGGTTTAGGAAGTTTAGTCTTGTTGGTGGCAGGCTTTGAGTGTGTATATATAGCCTTACCCTACTTCAAGTTCCTTCTACCTCTTGCTGACATTTGGAGACATGAGCTCTCAGGTCCCCTCTAGCTGTCATACTTGCTACTTGGTTCCATTCTTGGCCAACATGATGGGAATTTCTCCATCTGGAATCATAAGCTCAAATAAATGCTCCCTTTTATAAATGGCCCTTCTCAAATGCACTCTTCCTCCTATAACCTGACCTCATCATCAGATTCAGAGAAACAAGAAAAGAATACATGGCACAAGCAGGGTAGTTAGAGAAAAGAGACAACATTCAATTAAAAGCTAAGCCACTGGCAAAATAGATGAAAAGTAAACACAGTACCAATAGTGGATTATGGCTTGACAAATAATAAGGGTAAAAACTAGAAAATAAATTTTTATACTGGAGCAAACTTATACACAAAAGAGCAATGGGAAAAAAAACAACAGATCTATGTTAATTTGCTTGACAAATTATATCCGATATAAATTAGACACAAACATGAGTAAACATAATCTTTGACACATAGTCAACTTTACTGCATATGCTGATATCAAGAATTCAAGGTAACAGAGTAAAATTTTTCCTCAGAGTTCTACAGTTGTTTAAATTGTATTTATTATAAAAAGTACAAATGTTTCCTGTTGATAGCTATAGAGACAGCTTAATCTCAAAATGCAGATATCCTTTAATTTAGGATTAGGGTCACATCTAAGTTAACATTATAAAATTTAAAATATCATAAGTTAGGCAGGATTAGAGATATGTGCCTGTGGTGAAAAGCATCTTGTGCTTTTCTGGGTGACTCAGGTCCAGTTCCTGGCACCCATATTGCAGTACAAAATTATCTCTACCTTCCTTTGTGGGGGTTTCAAAATCACCCAGTTAGTTCACTCAGAGCCCTGCACGCCTTCAGTGCATATATGCATATACGTGTATAAGTATATATGTGTACAGGTACATGTATATGCATATGCAGACAGAAAACTCATAGACATATATAAAAAATTTAACAAAGAAAGTGAATTTGATGTGTTTAATATTCTGACCATCCTATTATAGCATCTTCAAACTTACAATGGCTCTAACTCTTTATACTTGGCCAAAATCATGAAACTATGAAACAGAAATCTATTTTTAACAAAAGAATCGAATACGTCCCCCAAGCTATTTAATACTGTTTTGAAAGTGAAAATACTATAGGAAAATATAATGTATATTTCAAGCTATAATAAAGTTAAAAAAATACTAAGTCATAACTGCCATGTCAAGAACGGCCCCAGGACTGGGACATCAACTGAATAAAGAAACTTCACACCCAGATACACAGACAGACAAAAACCTGGGGCCAGGTGGCGTGAGTTCTTTTCTGGAGAAACTTCAGTACCTATGAAACTCAGCTTGCTTATTATTATTTTATTATTGAGCTGAATAGAAAGGCAGGTTATTACATAAAGATAAACAAAGAGGCAGGATTTATGGTAAGCACCTGGATCAAGAAGATGGGTTTAACTCATTTCAATAGACACAACCTCTGTATGGAATTGACCTTTAGGGCATGAATATCATAGGGGAGAATGCAATGGTAGACATATATACACACACATTGTCAATAGCTGCACTTCCTGCCCCAGAGGAGGCCTTGTTGTCCCTCTTGGTCTAAGACTATCGAGTTCTTATGGACTTACCCATGTCAATAACACACATTCATTGAGGACTTGACTCCATCAGGGCTTCCTATGGTCCCTACACAAAGCATCATAACTAAGGAATCATCTGCATCTTGTTATCTTCCAACTATGTTCTGTTTATCGACTTGTAAATCTGTGACACACAGTCAAGACAACCACAGCTCTCCAGCTTCTGTTTTCACAAAGAAACTCAGACTAAAGCAATTCTTCATTAGGCAAGTAAAAATGTGAGTTTCCTATCAAGTCTTTGGTTTATCCTTGGCCAGACAGAACTGTGTCTCTTTCTTCACAAAATTTGGAGCCAACAAAAAAGACTCCAAACTTTCCAGCCAAGGTGAGAGAAATGAAATTCCCAAATAACAATTTGACTGATATGTTCACTAAGGTGGCTGGCCTGCAAAACCTAAAAAATGAGCAAGTTCAGACCATAGAATAGTTCTGTAGTAACAGCCTGTCCGAGTTGTTTCTTTGTGGCTATAAGTCTAGTCAATCAGAAGTGCCCAGTGCAGACTCATCTCTTTTAGATTCAGTAAATTTATTACAAATATTTGATTTACAAACTGACAGTGAATCCATATCTTTATTGCTCTTGTTATATAATGAAATCCAAAAGGGAACCCTGGCATATTCAAATTGTGTTGAACATAGGACACAATGCATTGTAGAAGCTTGTGGACTTCTAGTGTATGACCACAATGGCAAGTATCCCACTCACACCTTAGACAAATCTTGCATGAGTAAACAAGATACTCTGCAGTGAGCTCTGGGGATACAGAGAAGGAATAGCCTTTTATAATTGAAAACTAACTGGTATGGATGGGGTATGTTACAAGACACTCTGCAAGCTGACCGTGATACATTACTACTATTCTCAAAGTGTAAGTAAGCATAAAAATGGTTGCTGTTTATTTGGAATAATCTGTCCTGTGTAAATTGGATCCAATGAGTGCCTGGATGGGAAGATAGCAATATTCCTTCTTACCAATACCAGCTTCAACTGTCATTCATGTAGTCTAAATTCAACTCCTTGGTAAATATTCTATAATAACAGATAGGCCCTGGGAGGTCTCATTAAGCATGCTGATGTGTCCCTAAACTCTGTAGCTTTGTGAAGATCTTATTTTTCTCTCCCAAAGGTGTATAGGAAATTTGATTCATGTTTTAAAAATTTCAAAGAGCCTCTGCTTGGGCGTCGTAAGTTCATTCCAAGCATCATCAGCAAAATGTTCTTGTAGAGTTTTGGGCCAGTACCTAAAATAGTCTGTGTCTTGTCGTGTTTATTCATTGCATCTCTTTCCTGGACTTCTGCAGCGGGACAACTCTTTGGGACTCTTCTTGGAGTTATCTGATGTGGATGGGAGACTGTATGCAGCAGATGTAGTGTTACAGTTTAGAGTTTCTTTAGGTTAATTTTGCTGGTTGTGGACTGACATGGTTGTATGAGGAAGAAAGGGAGGGGAAGCATCAGAAATGTCATGGAAACGCAGAGAGGAAGAGTGGTAGCTTCCAGGGATTGTCTAAAGAGCACAAGACTGTGTAAGCATTCATAAAAGAAAGGTATCAGCAACAGCAGAAATCCATGATGTTGGATGCTTTTGTTAAAGAAAACCACCATAGCAATTGAGCGTAAGCCCCAGGTTTAGATTCTTTTATTGTAAAGCAGCCGCTTCATGTTTCAAGGGCGAAGGGAATGGTGTAATGGTTATTTCTGTTGTGGTTGAACACTCACAACTTCCCATGTTTATAAAAGCAACGCTGAATAGAGATTATAAGAAAGAAAAAAAAAACCTGACCACCTTCTAGTGCACAGTCATGAGGAAGATGAGGAAACATGATGTGCTGAGTTTAAAGGAGAGTATGCTTTTTACAGTGCTCAGTCTCCCTTTGCCATGGCTGCTCGGGGGACAGGAAATGATCCACCAGCCTTTGTTAGAATGTCCGCAAAGGTCAGTCTTCAGTGGAATTGTGTATAGAGCCCGAAGCTTCTCAGCATGGTCACTCTGCCATTTCCAAGAGACACAGTTAATATTCCTGTTCTTTCAAGTAATACCCTGAGCTTTACAATGCAGCCTGGTTGCATTTCATGATGAACTCCGACTCTTACAGAGAAAGGAAAGACGGGTCGTTGCCATAAAAAATAATTTTGAATTGGAAGTTATTTCCTTAGCTGGTCAGATGCAAGTGAAAAGAATGTCTCACAGTTTTTGTCCTTTAAACCTGTGACACATACTGCCTGCCAATTATTAATTCAGTAAACTCCATAACTAACAAGTATCATGAAAAACACTTAGAGGAGGTTTAAGTGCAAATGGTAATTTTATAGAATTATTTTAAGTGTCTGGGAAGTCATTTTTCACATAATCTCACTTTTATAAGTTTTTTTAAAATGTTACAGTCAAATACAGTCTGTGTCTCTAAAGCAATTCAAAGTTAGCCATTTATATTTTTAAAATATTAATATAGATTTCTTTAATCTTAATTTTTTTACTAAGATAATACATTTCAACCCCAGAGCATGGAAAACAGCCTGGCTTTAGTCTGAGGAATGCTGGTGTTCTTTCCACAGCCAAGACTCTTGGGTCAAGTGGGTGTAATTATTGTGAAACTAATATTTCTTCAAAGGCTCAATACTTCTCTGCCTCCTGGAATTGCTGAAAACAAGAATGAGTCACCTCATTTTACTCAAAGCTCTGCCTTTCAGAAAAATGGCACACACATACTGTTTAGAAAAAAAAAGAAAACGAACTAAAACTATATATAAATAATTGGAAATTTTTCAGATTTCTTAAACACTATATCAGACTATTTGATTGTGGAATTATAAGCCTATAAACACAGTGTTTCTTTCACTACTGTCTGTTGCACAAGCTTAAAATAAATTCTCTCTCCCTTCCTCTCTCTCTCTCTCTCTCTCTCTCTCTGTCTCTCTCTCTGTCTCTCTCTCTCTCTCTCTCTCTCTCTCTCTCTCTCTCTCTCTCTCTCTTCTCTCTCTCTCTCTCTCTCATGCAAACACACACACACACACACACACACACACACATACACACACACACAGCAACTATCAAATTTATTACAAGAAAAGAGAAAGTGAGATCCCCATCATTACTCCTTGGCTGGATCTGTTCCTATTCAAGAATATATGAAATCTTTTCCATATTTAAGGTTTATAAAAGACAGTTGGGGAGTCTGTTTTCTTCCCGCAGCAAGGGGGGGGGTTTAAAATATGAGCCAGTGATAATCACACTAACTTATGAAAAATTACTCTTGTAAAGATATCAGGGCCACACAAGAGAAGCTTGGGGGTCTGAAGTTAAGGTCTTGGCAGGGGAAGGGACAGATTTTAAGCAAGAGAGCAATTAGTTCTGGGTTTTCCTACTTTTCTCTGTCCAAAATCTACTGTTGGGGGGAAACTTATGCAGTTACTTCAGCCTACTCTCTGGAGTTCTTAAAACAAATCTCCACCCCTTTCTCTTTTATTCTAATATGTTCTGTGGCAAGGCAGAATTCCAAGGCTGCCATTTAAACATAAAAGCAAAGCCACAAAAATTTGCTGTCTCAATTTGAATTCCAGAGCATAAAAGTGAGTCTCAGGTTGCCTTCATACACTTGGATACAGGATGAACTTAGGAACGCTCAAAGCCCTGAACTGGTATGTTTTCTCCTGTCCATGATTAGAGTTCCTATTTCCTATAGTAACTGTTTCTTACTGAATGCATTTGCAAGCATTGGTGCTAACCTTTTCTCAGATAGAACAGAATGTGCATAAAAATCTTCTGGCAAGCTTAGTAAAACACAGACTATCGGGCCCACCCCAGAGCTTCTGGATGACTAGGAGCAGGTGAAAGGAGGAGTAGGAAACATGGTTTCTATGCCCAAAGGGTTTCAGATGTTGCAGTGACTTTTACTTGGGCACTTGGGTACTTCCTTAGTGTTTGTCTTGTATTGATCACAAACACAAAAATATTCATAATTTTTTCCATTAATCATATAATTCCATATTCAAGGACCTCTGGCTCTATGATGCACATCTTAATAAAGCATAGGGAAGGAAATCAAACACCTACATGAATGTCATAGTTTGCTTTTGTAGAAATATGCATGAGGAGCAATGTGGGGTAAAGAAAGAAGGGCCCAAGCTCTTGCAATATATGGATGGGATCATAAGTTGGCTCAGAAAGTTTAAAGAGAAGATGGCTATGATATATATATATATATATCAGGGGAACCCTTTCTGGATCCTGGTATAGCATAAGAAACAGCCCCAATTAATGACAAATACTGTTACATGAGATAAAAAAGAATTTCACACAGATGTGAAAATTAACAGTTATGAGAACACCCATGTAGTATCATATATATATATATATATATATATATATATATATATATATATATATATGTTTAGAGTAAAGACAAAGAAATGCCACACATTAACCAATCAATAAAATAAGCCAAATAATTACAGAAACAGTTATTAGAAGAACTACAGGGCTAAAAGATGACCTAGTGGCTAAGTATACCTACTGCTCTTGGATTTGGATGCTAGTACTAACATCAGGTGGTTTACAAGCTCCTATAGCTGCTGATCTTAATGATCTTATACCCTCTGATCTCCATGGACATCTGCATACAGACCACACAGGTGCATGTGTGCATGCACACTGTGCACACACACTCACACACACACAACCTGTGTATTTTTAAAAAGAACAGTTACAAATGCTCTTAAATATTTCTTATTAATATCCAACATCCTAAACATTCTGGAAACGTCATGCATTAAATAAACAAATTCTGACAAGGATATGGAGAAAGTGGAACCCTTATCCACTTTTAATAGGGGTATTAATTGGCAAAAATTAAGTTAGAGCTTTCTCAAAAAGATAACTGTAAAGGTATATAATACAGATATATCCCTCATGGATATATGCTCAAAAGACTCTACATCCTAATAAAGGGATATGTTCACATTTGTGCTTACTGCAGCTTATTATACCTCTACTCACAAAAGAGAGAAAATAAAATCAATTTAGATGTTCCTCTTTTATTTCTTGCATAGCTGATTTTAAGAAAAGAGCTCCCTAAATAGCTACCTTCTAGTGGAGTTCCCTTGTAGATCTCTCCAAGATTATCCCTTTGTAATGAAACTCTTTCAAATGGGCTTTCCCTTGTGTGCACTAGGGTGGCGACTGAAGGGAACAATCCTCCAGAGCCATTCTTGTTGGCCCTGTAGTTCTTTGTTTCTCTTTAATGGTTCTTGCCTTTAACAATCACAGCTGATTTGTTTTAACTTGCTTTGTCTGTAACTTTAAATAAGTCCATGCTCCTTTTTTTTTTTAAATTACACGTTTCAAATTCTTCTGCTTTGTAAGCCACTATAAAACTTAGCAAAAGCAACAGTAATTTGTGATAACTTCGATGTCCTATTGCCTTGCAATTCTCTTTGCCAAATAAATTAGCCTTTTGCTTCTGCATTTGATTCCACTCACACTTTCAGGACATGGCAGACGATGGATCAGTTCTTCTACACAATGCATCAGAAACAGCCTCCAGTCCAACACCCAGTAGAGTCTTCCTCACTGACACCTTGTGAGAACATTATGTCCTGTCTTCATGTCTGTCTGGCAATATGCCAGTCATCAGACCTCCCACAAGGCTCACATCAAGATCTAATAACAGCATTCCAGGGTTTCTCTGAACTCCAATCGCTTTCAAATTTGATTCCACAACCTAGACACAAAGGCCTATTTGCTACATTAACGGGTTTAGTGGCAGCAGTGGCCCATCTCCTCTACTAATATTTACTATTTGTTATTTTCTCATCAGTGTGAGAAAATATCCAATAGAGGCAACTTAATGGAGAAACACTGCATCTTAAGGTTTCAGAAATGTTATTCCGTTGTGGCAAGAAGTTCATCCATGGGTCAGAGGCTGGGCTATTATTTCCTTTGCCTGCTCCTAGTTACCCAATTCTACCAGCTAGGCATCGGTCCTTAAAGGATGTATGACCTCTCAACAAAGTTCTACCAGTGAGGCACAAGAGGAGCCTGTGGGGAAATGTTCCAGTGTCAAACCATAACTATTCTGTGGGGCTTGTATGTTGAGAGGTGAGACCAGACTATCCAGTATGGAGCAGGGTATGTGAGATGGAATAGAACAAGGAGATATACAGCTTGGGGAACAGGGAAGACGATGACAAATATATTAGCATAGACTTAGAGAGACAGGTCTAGTTGTAGTTAGACCACAAATATGAAAAGAAAGAATGGGACAGAAAATAAGAATGTGAGAAGTCTAATGGGCTGGAACCATAGAGTAAGGACAGATTAAATGAGGGAATGTAGAAAAACAGAGGTTAGAATTGATGAGGAAGGAAATAAGTTTGTTTTCAACTATAATTTTAAGGGTGTGTGAAGAAATGGCTCTATTATTCTTTTGCAGAATGAGTTGACTATAGCTAACAATAATAGATTTTATGTTAGTGTCTAAAGGAGATGTTCAAATGTTCTCATAACATAGAATAATGGATAAGATAATTTATGTGCTCACTTCCCTCACTTGACAGATAAACTACATATGTGTGTATCAGCGCATCACATCCCTTCCATTAGTTTATAGTGTTATTAGACATTAGTGACATTTGGAGAAGAAGATTCACATTTGCTTTCCCATACAATGACTTGGTACCTGTCCAGGCATACAAGAAGATTACATTAATTTCTGTGATAACAAGCTATCAATTTATCAAACTGAACCAACATACATCTATTACCTCTTCATTGTCTACATGGGAAGGCTCGGTTTCAGTCTGCAATCTGTTAGCTTAAGAGGGCTAAAGAAAAACTTCCAGGCCTATAAGAAAATACAGGTAATGAAAATGCCACATAGTGAGTGTAAAGGAGTAAAAGTAGACAGGAATGACAGAACAAAAACAAGCCAGCAAGCACAGATGGTGAAAGCATTCAGCACTGAGCAGGGCTGACAGACATGGGGAAAACTCAATCCTTTACCAGAACAGCAGTAGGAAGACAATAAGGTGTTTACAGGAAAGACACACTGTGTTTAGATTTTAATTTTTATGTGAATGCATTTTATATTTCATTGCAACCCGAAGAAACTTTTATAGGTAGCAAGAGAGTTGTTACAATATTGAGTGTAGCTCCATAGGCCCCAAATGATAGGACAGAAATTTAAGAATGATCTAAGATTGTGAAATGGAGAAAAGCAAATCTATATTCTACAGACATGTTAACTAAGGCAAGTCAACTAATCAATGTGCTTTGGTTATGGGCAACATGAACTTTCACATGAGTAAGGGAAGCCAAGCAGGCAAAGAACTAGTATAGTCTTTTTCTGCAGTAGAAACTGAGTAACTCTGGTGGGAGCCAGGTATAAGTCGGTACTTAGAAGAGAGATTTTAATACAGCAGACCAATCAGGAAAACAGATGAAGCAGACATAGAAAGGCACTCTGTAAGGCACCTTGATTCCCATTTACTGTTGTAGCCAGAGAAGAAGAAAGAAATCTTTTTCATATGAACTCCATTAAAAAAAATCCATGATTGGGAAAACATTTCTTTTTTTGCAGTAGATGGCAATTAACTGGTAGAGCATAAGGAATAACTTTGAACTGCTCAGTCCTAAATGGGACATCAATATCCTCTTCGAGACCCAGAAATCTGTTTATAAGAGGTGGTGGAAAGGTTATAAAAGCCAGACGTGGTGGGGGACTTTAAGGAAACTGTTTTCCAGGCATTACTGAGAAAGTGCACGTGAGAATACACCAGGATCTTCACAGCATGTACCAGAGCAGCACAAGTTCAAGGCAGATGAAATCTCAACATGGAGAAAAGAGAAGTGCATTGGTTCCTATGCAAAGAGGACAAATTATTGGATTGTAATTGTGATCAGAAGATGGAAAGTCAGATTTCCTTAGTAGTTGTAACACCTCAAATTTTAACCATACTCCAGGGCATATTTACAGGCCTGGATTAGTTGGCCCCAAACTAAACACTATGGATTTAAGAAAGAAAGAGATGTGGGACATGAAGGTAGGTCAGGAGGTAGGAGAGGATCTTGGAGTGGATAAGGGAGGGGGTCAATATAATTACAACCCATTGTATAAAAGTCTCAAAGAAGTAATAAGAATATTTAGAAGAAAATATAAGAAAATTTCTTGGAACATAGTCCAGCTATTAGATATTATTGAGGTTTAAATGTAAAATGTCCTATACAGACTCATGTGTTTGAACACTTGGTCTCTAGTTGGTAACATTGTTTGCAAAGGGTGTAGAACCTTTAGGATCTAGAGCCTTCCTAGAGAAAGTATGTCACTGGTGACAGCATTGAGGTCTTAGGTCCTTGACTTAATTCATGTTTCCCATCTTCCTGACTGATGAGACAGTATAAAAAATGCCCTCGTGACATGTCCTCGTGTCTTCTCTGCTGTGGTGGACTCTCTGGAACTGTAAGTCAAAATAAATCTTTTTCTCATTGTTTCCCTGCCACCCTCACGTTTTTGTTTTGTGTTAAGAAATTTTGCATAATATGTGAACAGGATGGTTACACTGAGCCATGAGTCAGGATGTGTAGCCTTCCTTGTTGCAAAGACAGCGAGACAAATATGGTGAAACTATTTCTTTTATTCTACAACTTAATCTTGTTTATTTAGTCTGTATCAGTAAAACTGAATTTCATGTCAGACATTGAGGTATGAATAGGGATGAGGTAAAAAGAAGAAACTGGATGAGTAATTCTTTATCAAACAGACTAAAAAGGATGTCTTGATATCACTTTATTGTTTTGAGGATGGAAAAATTTCAACCCAGTCAAATCTTAATTTCAAAGATTCTGAGCATTGAAAACACAATGTAACAAGACATAATTATTATAGTTCAGTGAATAATTAAGGCAGTTAAGGAGGTGAATGGGATGATAATAAATGAATTGGCTTTGGGTAAGATTATTATCAGCAACTATTGAAAACTAAAAGATAAAAACATGGAAGCAAGAATGTGCAGACATGTAGAAAGCTGCAGAGGACACAGCATATGATCAAAAGCAAACTCATCTAATTCTTTTTTCACTGTTTTGATTGTTGAGTCAATGTATTACTTTGGATCGAAGGCTCCCTCCTTTTCTTTTCCTATGTTAGAATTACAAGTATGTACCATTGCCCTAAGATGTCAGTTCTTTCTCTATATCCATAAAAGAGAAAATTAAAGTAGTTTTCATGAAGAAAAACAAATGGAAGGGGTTGGTTGGAATTTGAGGAATTTGAAGAGAGTCAGAGTTATGAACAGAAAAGATCCCATTGCTATTGAATAGCATTCATAGTGGTGTCAAATGCTATGCAAACTACTGGGGAGACAAGTAATCAATGTTCTTACCCAGTTATGAATCTGTGAATTTCAATTAAAAGCTATCTGGCAAGATATTCCTATCCATTCCAATAATTGTATACACATCATGGAAGTAGCCAGTTGATTTCTGCTTGGATTTAGTGTCCACTACGGGAGTCAGAACTCATACCTGGCATTATTAACTATGCTAAATGCCTGTGACTGGCTAACTCATGGTCCCTTTGAAAGAATCTACTACTATTACAATTTCAAATGAAAATATTAATTAACTCCCATCTAAGTTCTTTGTATTTAAACCTACAAATTAAGACATCAAAAACCTTCGGCAGAGAAAGTTAATATTTTTATAAAAGTTGGAGATGAATGTAGAGACCCACATTTAGCTAAGACACAAAGAATAAGAGAATGTAGAGTGCCTATCATAAATGTGGCAGCTATATTGTGGCTCAACTGCCAAGACTCAAGGATAATTGGAAAGACAGGATGGAGAAATTATAAGGGCCAAGGAAGACATCTACACTCAAACAGTATGGGCATGACAGCATTGTTGCACATATAGACTCATAATGAATGTGACTGCTTGACAATCAGAATTACCTCATAGATTGGGGAGGAAATAATAAAGTTCTACCATAGGTGAGGAGATATTCGTTATTAATGACTGGGAGGGGAAAGGAGGTCAGAAATTTTCAATCCTAATGGGTTATCCATGCTCCAGAAGTCAGTCCTACACACATTCATATGCAGGTAGCACTAAGTGAATGCAGTCGATTAAAAGTTTAAGATCACATGATAGTGGGAGGGAACAGTGGTAGTGAAATGAAGAAAGAAATGAGGAGCAGAAAAAGAGGAAGACATTTGAACAAAAGCATTATATCCATGCATAAAATCTGAGTAATGCAAAAGTGTAAAAATTGAATATGATGATGATGTCCAGATTTGGGACCATTATGAGTGACTAGAATGAGACAATTTAGACAATGCTCTCAATATTACATATTCCAACTAACATTAAAGGGAAAAACACACACACAAAGATCTTCTCTTCCTCCTTTCTCTCCTCCTTCTTCCCTCCTCTTCCTTTCTCTTTTTTTCTTCTTCTTCTTCTTCTTCTTCTTCTTCTTCTTCTTCTTCTTCTTCTTCTTCTTCTTCTTCTTCTTCTTCTTCTTCTTCTTCTTCTTCTTCTTCTCCTGCTCCTCCTCCTCCTCCTCCTTCTCCTTCCTTCCTTCCTTCCTTCCTTCTATTCTTTCTTTTTCTTCTTCTTCTTCCTTTTCCAAACACCATGAAGTGGTGATGTCTGGGGTCGACTAATATCACAGCTGGCAACATTCATATACTTTCTATTCCTCAAAACTGTTCACTGAATAATGTTTTCTGTGTATACGAAGAACAAAGACAAAATAATTACCCAAAGGAAAAAAATACATTGTAAATTGAGCAATATATAGGAATCTAAGTACGCCATATATGTACCTGGTAAAATGCTTACAACCAATCCAAAATGAGGATGGCTCAGGACAACATAGACAAGATAATGTGGCAAAATCAGCATGAATCACCTGATTAAAAATATTTATATTTATGTTAGGTGTGTACGTCTGTCTGTGGCTATGTGTACTAGGGTAGAGGTTGCTGAGGAGACTAAAAGTTTGAGATTTCTGTAATTGGTGTTAGGGTTAGTTGTAAGATGAACAAAAATGGGCTATGAGAAATAAACTAGGTTCTTCTGCAAGACCAATACGTGCTCCTACCTACCTCCTCAGCCCCTAAAAACTGCTTCTTTTAATTCTAATTTTATTTACATATATATATATATAAGCATTCTTTATTTAAATGCCAGTATACTATAGGCTAAAGTTCATGCTAAATAGAGAGAAATAGAGAACTGACATTGAGTGGGCAAGGCTGGCTCTGAGTTGTGTATAATCTGTGTTCCAGAGAAAGCCTGGACCACTGACCTTGATAGAGAAGACCCACTGAGGTTCATGGAACTTGACATTGAGCACTCTGCCTCCTACGTGTTTCAGTAAACAAAGCAAACCTTTGAGGCAGGTGGTCAGATGTCTCTCCTGCTTTCTTCTCTTTTTAAATATCTATTGTTGAGTGTTCTTCAGACCCAGTGGTGTGTCCAGCCGGTTACCATGGGATGTTTTTGTTTATTGACTGCCTTTCTGCCTTCCTGCTCCATTGCTCTTTTTTTTTTTCCTTAAAATGCTGGCTCTGTCTTTCTTGATCGTTTGTATCTCTGTGTTTGAAGACTTCCATTGTCATTGCTTCCTCATTCTCTATATATATATTATAACTCATCAACAGATCTTTAGGGTACCTTGAAACTAAAAGAATTTTGAAAATAGCAAATAATAGAACAATCACAATTTTCTTCCATCTTCTGGATCTTTATGCTTGTGACATCTACTGCCCATTCTCAGGAAGCTCCATTAGAGACTGAAGCAGAGGTCATTATGAAATGTATTAACTCTGAACAGACTTATATACAGCCTTCTGGTAACCACGTCTTGGAGAAAAGCAGTCTAATGCTGCACAGGTCACAACCCTGAGTTATTAATGGCATAATAGGTTCCCTCCACCCCAAAAACCATTGTAAAAGCAAGACTCCTAATGGACCTGTTTTGACCTACAAACACAGAGACCAAACACAACCTACCTTAAAGAGCTGTGGCTATAAAACATAGTAAAGGTCCCACAGAGTAGTCAGGATTTAGATGCAGGTATGGAGTTCCAGAGAAAAACTAAAAAAATCAGGAAGTGGACAGTGAACAAGTGAGAACTCCCAGCAGTCCACCAGCTGAGAGTATCCCTCAATCCCCAGAGGACATGATAGCCTTTTCTCTCATGAAATGTTTACTTTCATCCCTACGAACGTCTCCATGGAGCAAACTGCACATTGCCCCAAAATCTTTTCTCCCCAAAATTTCAGAAATCAGAAATCTGTTTTATGTTGACAAATAGTGAGTGGACCAAAGCAAGCTCTAGGGCTGGTAAAAAAGGAAAAAATATGGTTTGTTAGGTCGGTAGCAAGGTTAAAACTCTGAACAAATACGTGAAATGTTCTATGTTACATTGAAGTGTTTACTGGAGATTTCGTGACAAGCAGTTACTTCACAGTGTGGAGGGGAGGTTTTGTGCTGTCCGTGGCTTCAAGTACATTTCAGTTACCAGAAAAGTGGCTACTAACTCCACCCAGACCCTTGTGTTTCAACTGTCAATTAACAGCAGAAAGCAGTGTGTTGGGTCCCTACTTTGCTTCAACAGAGCGGGTAATAAGAGGCTCCTTTCCTTCCCATACCCCACTGGACAGGAGCAACCTCTCTGATCCTGCCCCAATACTTTAATAGTTTAGGAAACACAGATAAATCAGCTTTTCACTGAACAAACATGGAGTGTTAGCAAATCTTGTCTTGCCATTTTCTATTAACAAGTGTCTTTCTCTTTGTATATTTAAGTCTCCTGAAAGAATCATTCCTGCTGCTTCTGATTAAACTTCCTGTGATGGTGATAACCATGAAGATGTATTGGACACTTCGTGGTTTTAGAAACATTCTCACATGTGTTGTCTCACTCCATGGAACCCAATAAGTAATCCATAATTGGAGGGGATGTTTTTCAAATAATATTTTGCCATCCAACGTTCTTTGGGGAAGGTGTATTCTAGCATGCTAGACATTGACTATGGAACAGGGACAAAATGTTACCTTTGAGGCATTATTGGTCATTTATTGTGACCCCAGTGGAGTAACTATTCAACACCACAAGTGGAGAGAAGATCACTGGCTGCTTATTTACATTCTGCCTCACCTGGGGGCTCTTATTCAACGTCTCCTGTGTTTTAAAGAAAGATCAAAGTAATATTTCACAGCAAGTCTATGCTTTTGTGCTTACAGTCACCTGAGCTGCGAAACAACTGAAGGGAGAAATAAGTCTTCTCAAGAAACAAGGAGCAACAGATGCTCACACATCCCAGTCTGAGCAGAGTCTTTTCCGTACTCAGAGTGTGAGCTTCACAGGCAATGAATGCTGAGGTGCTTCATTTCTGGAGCATCATGAAAACTTCACAGTATTTGAAACTGTGAAACTTAAGGAATTTAGAAATATGACCTTTTTGCTTTTGTCTTGTGGTGATTTCCAATTCATCCAGCTGTCAGATTTCTTTTTAATGCAATGGCTATTTTTTAATCTCCCTCCCCACAATGAAAAAACAGAAAATAGATCAGTAGCTTGCTGAGACTGAGGCAGGGGCTGGTACAGTAGTAGTTTGGTAAATGCGTGTTCAGGACCTAACTGGAAAGGCTTTTTAAAAGCTTTAGACATGGCTTGTGATGTCAGTTATAAAACTTGGTATATCTCCAGAAAAATAATCAAATAGGTACATTGTACTGCATATAAACACCATCTTAATAATTTTTGTTTGCTTTTTATTAAATATTTTATTTATTTACATTTCAAATGTTATCCCCTTTCTGAGTTTTTCCTCTGCAAACACATATCCCATATCCCTTCCATTGCTTCTATGAAGATACTCCCCTACTCAATTACCTACATCCACCTCACCACCCTGGCATTCCCCTATATTGGGACATCAAGCTTTCACAGGACCAAGGGCCTCTCCTCCCACTGATAACATCTAAGGCCATCCTCTGCTACATATACAGCTGGAGCCATGGGTCACTCCATGTGTACTCTTTGGTTGGTGGTTGAGTTCCTGGGAGCTCTGGGGAGTTTGGTTGGTTCATATTGCTATTATTCTTATGGGGTAGCAAACCCCATCCTCTCCTTCAGTTCTTTTTCTATCTATTTCATTAGGGTCTCCAGTGATTAGCTTCGAGCTTCCACATATGCATTTGTCAGGTTCTGGCAGAGCCTCTCTGGTGACAGCTATATCAGGTTCGTGTCAGCAAGCATTCCTTGGCATCTGCAATATTGTCTGGATTCGGTATTTGTATTTGAGATGGATCTTCAGGTGGGGCGGTCTCTGGATGGCCTTTCCTTCAGTCTCTGCTCCATTCTTTGTCCCCATATTTCCTCTTGTGAATATTCTGTCTGTCCTTCTAAGAAGGACTGAAGCATCCACACTTTGGTCTTCCTTCTTCTTGAACTTCCATAATGTCTGTGAGTTGTATCATGAGTATTCTGAGTTTTTGGGCTAATATCCACTTATCAGAGAGTGCATACCATGTATATGATTTTTGTGACTGGGTTACATCACTCAGGATGCTATTTCCTAGATCCATCTATTTGCCTGTGAATTTCATGAAGTCATTTTTTTAATAGCTGAGCAGTACTCTGAAGATTAAATGTACAACATTCACTGTATCTATTCCTCTGTTGAGGGACATCTGGGTTCTTTCTAGTTTCTGGATATTATAAGTAAAGCTGCTATGAACAGAGTGGAGTATGTGTCCTTGTTATATGTTGGAGCATCTTTTGGGTACATGCCCAGGAGCAGAAAAGCTGGGCCTTTAGGTCCTCAGCTGTGTCCAATTGTCTGAATCTTAATAATCTTTACATGCTTTTTGGAGATACATTTTGACTTAAACAAACAAACAAACTCCAAACACTTATCTAGGAGGCTTTTCCCTAAATTTTGCTGCTATGTGTGCATTTTTAATTTCATTTTTCCTCTGGGACATTCAATAATTCACTACAGCAGACCTGCTCTGAAAGCAAAGGAGGATGGACTCCATTTTCTCCTTCTTGTCTCTTTTCCTTAGCCTCTCTGCTGCGTTTTGTGCTCTGCATGAAAATTTATGTGGGTTTCTAGACCCTGTGGCAAAAGAATCAATCACTTTGTAACCTGTATTTGTGCATTGAAATCTGGATGTAGGTGGTTCAAAGTTTAAACAGCAATGTTGTTTAACAAATTATAAGTTTATGGACTTTCTTTACTTAGCCAGTGGGTTTATTTATATACACAAATTACTTTTATATATACACATATGAAATGGAGATGATCTGTTACTGGCAAGTTTGAATTTAAATGTTTTTAGGATCATCTTCAACTTTAATTTATGCCTTTACACCTAATGCACATACAGCTTAGAGTCAACAGAAGTGATGTGTTGTTAACAAAATTTGCAATGAAGCAGAGAGGTATTAATATGTCGATGAATGTTAAGTAGCACTGGGGTAGATAATCATTTTGAGGTGTTAAAATTCCTTCCAGCATTGGCCTGTTAATGAAAAGCTCACCGTACCTATCGAGGATATCCACAGAAGACAATCAGAATGTTAGCACACTTTTACCTTAGAAATAAAGTTATTATGTTTTTAGTCAGTGAGGCTGGCAGAACTTCTACAGAATTCCCATATATTGAGTCTGTTCTCTATGTCAGCTGTGTTTAACCTTTGGGTCATGACCCCTTTGGAGGGTCACACATTAGATATTTGACCTAATAGATGTTTATATTATGATTCATAACTACTGATTTATGAAGTAGCAGTGAAATAACTTTTTGATTGAGGTCACACAATATGGAAACTGTATTAAAAGGGCACAGCATTAGGAAGGTTGAGAACCACTGCTCTCGATAATCCTTGCCATGTCCATTGGGACTGATGCCTACACAGAATGGAACATGACACTCATTAATGATACATACTACCTGGATAAAAGGAGAGAGGCTTTACACATGCAGCAAATATTCCTCACTTACGGAATCTAAAGTTAGTCTTAAGGTAGTACCGCAGTTTGTTTTAGTCTGCTGTAATATATACCTAAGTCTTCATGTTTCCTGAGAAACAAAAATTCAAAGATTAGAGGACTGTATCTAAGGGTGTCTCTGGTGTCTCATTTTAAGGAGGAAGGTGAAAAGATATCCAACATTCACTCATTTACATAGGGGAAAGACAAACATTCTCAGTGGCCTATAACTATCCATGAAGGCAATGTCCACATGACCTGAACACTTTACATTGGACTTTGTATCTCAAAGATGGAGTTCCCAATCGAAGAGCACAGAGGAACATAGTCAACTCATAGCAGGGAGATTAACTTACCAGGATTACACCAAATTAGTTGCACATTTTACTAGGAACTATAAGAGAAGGAAGAATTCAGTAACAACGACTTTCAGGTGGCTTTATGAATCTAACTGCCATTTTGTAACGGGCATGATCTCATAGGTATTCCAAGAACCTAGGGTCCTGATATTACAGCTCTAAGTTCTGTTATCAGTAAGGAAATATCAAATAGGACTAGAGGTGGGATATCTGCCAAGTGAAATCCTGAGCAGAAAATCTAACATGTACCCTATAATCCTGTCCCAAGGAAAGTAAACAATACATTTGTGATAGTACCTATTTCTTGGTTTGCAGGAGACATTGCAGTAATGTTTGTATAGAACACAGACTAGTGTTTCTGAAGGAGACCCGTCTCTACTATTCTCTTCCTATCCACTGTTCATTCCCGTTCTCAGTTTGCAAGCCTGGTCGACAATGCTTTACATTCAATGGCAGCTATGATGCACTCGTTGTCGATGCTCTGAGTGGTGCATGATATTTGCTCAGACCCTCAGAGAGGCTAGAATTCAGAGTTATTTTAATCTCCCTGTGACGGAGGATTCACAGAGATATGAAAGAACTCTGTCGGCCTTTGTTGATCTGGAAATCTTGCAATAACTGTGCTTTAAAGCCAGAAGAATAGACACCATTTGTCTTAGGGAAAAAGCATAGATTAAAAGGGCAAATGGACAATTATTTCTAGAAGTGCTGAGCACTTCTCCACACAGACTTAATGTCACTTTAGGAAGAGTAGCAGGTAGCCACCTTAAATCTCTGAAAATGTAAGACAAAGTAAAGTTTTTGCTTGACTATACATTCTGATTTATGATAATACTGATTTGTGCCTCCTGAGCGCTGCTCCATGTCTCAGACCCTAATCATCACCGGTAATGACTATTCTAGAAGCCATAGAGATATTCAGAAGAGATGGCAAGTGCTCATTCTATCCACTGATCCAGACAGCCACCTCCCCTGTCGGTTCCTACTTTGCTTAGCACAGCCTTGCAGGGTGCAGCTACCAGTGCAATGGACCAATATAGTGTCTGGCTGCTAGCCCATCGAAGCAGAATTATCCTGCCTGGGTCTCTGCCAATCATATAATAATGAATTGCTTTGGTGCAAAAGATCAAACAATAGGGAAGGCCTTAAGAGGAAAAACACATCTGTTAAGAACTCCCACCAAAAATGTTGCAGAGTTTTTGTTTATGAAATAATTCAAATCTGAAGCTGATTCAAGGACAACTTAGCAGCCTTAGGAGGATAGGAAGACAGACATTAAGACTAAATCCACCAAGGATAATTTAAAAACAACAAACACACTCAAACAGACACATATACACACTCATACACACACACAAACACACACACACACACACACACAAACACACACAAACATGTGTTTACACACACAGCAAGGTGACAGTATTGGGAATTACATATACTTGTAAGTATTATATATAACTTAAGATTGACTTTTTCTATGCATGTAAGATAAAAGGAATTCAGCAATTCACAGAAATGCCTTAGACACAGCACATGTGATCCTAATTTAGTGTTGTTTGTAAAGATTTTTAAGTTCTTGGCTTTGGACTTGATTACAAGTAATTTAAATGAACAGAGCTAAACATTTGTTTTCTGGCATATTTCCTAGGAATTCTCTCTGATAGTCAACAAAGGTTATAAGTTTCAGCCATTACCAGAAATTGGTAGTATCCACCTATATCCTACAAATAAAATCTCCATTGGGAAAAGGAGAAGGAAAAAAGGCTGCCATTGTAGAACAGTGAGTTGACTCATTAGGCATTTGCTTCATTACATCTTGATTTTTTTAATTGGCTATTTCATTTACTTACACTTCAAATATTGTTCCCCTTCTAATTTCCCCTGCCACTCTGCCCCCATCCGATCCCCCTTTCTTTGCCTCTATGCGGATGCTTCCCCTATACACCCATTCTTGCTTCACTACTCTAACATCCTTTTATGCTGGGGTATCAAGCCTCCACAGGACCAAGAGCCTCCCCTCCCATTTCCTCCATATAATGCAGTTCTGTCCTACATATGGAGCTGGAGCCATGAGTCCCCACATGTGTATACTTTGGTTGGAAGTTTAGAGTCTAGGAGCTCTGGGAGGTCAGGTTAGTTGATATTGTTGTTCTTCCTATGGTTAGTTGATATTGTTGCAATAATCTTCAGCTCCTCAGTCCTACCCCTAACTCTTCTATTACAATTCCTGGATTCAGTCCGATGGTTGGCTGTGGTGTCTGCATTTGTATAGGTCAGGTGCAGGTGGAGCTTCTCAGTGGACACCTATACCAGGATCCTGTCTGCAAGCACTTCTTTGCATCAGCAATAGTGTTGGTATTTTGGTGTCTGCAGGTGGGATGGATTCCTAGATGGGACAGTCTCTAGATGGCCATTCAGTCTCCATTCCATTTTTGGTCTCTGCTTTTCTTTTAAATAGGAATGATTCTGGGTTAAAAAAAAAAAAGATGGATGGGTTCTAGAAGCTAGAAATAACCCAGATGTCTTTCCACAGAAAAATGGATACAGAAAATGTGGTACATTTACACACTGAACTACTATTACTCAGCTTTTAAAAATAATGACTTCGTAAAATTTGCAGGCAAATGGATGAAACTAGAAAATACGATCCTGAGTGAGGTAACTCAGACACACAAAAACACACTTTGGTATGTACTCACTGATATGTGGATATTAGGCCAAAAGCTCAGAACATCCATGATACAATTCACAGACCATATGAAGCATAAGAAAAAGGAAGACCAAAGTGTGGATGCTTCAGTCCTACTTAGAAGGGGGAACAAAAGATAACATGGGGGAGATAGAGGAAAGGAGGGACCTCATTGGGAGAGAGAAGGGGGGGAGAAAAAACGGGGGTCGGTGTGAGAAGAAACAGGAGAGAAGTACAGAGGGTCAGGAAACTGAGCAGAAGTGTGTAGCAGCGGGGGATGGGTAACTGGAGGTAGTCACCAGAAAGTCCCAGATGCCAGGGAAGGGATAGGTTCTCAGTACCTAAAAGGGATGGCATTAGCTGAAATCCCCAACAAAGGGAGACAGAACCGGAAGAAACCATCTTTAGTAAATAGACACTATACCCTGATCCTTGATATGCTAACTGAATTTCATTCTTCTAAATGAGTCCTGTGACAGTTCCAGTGTGGCAGAGGTTTCTGTCCAGTGACTATTCTGTAGCCCCAAAATATTTAGCACAAAACTCCAAATGTATATCTGCTGGAATTGTGAAATCAGACTGAGTTTAAAGAAATTCATAGCCAGGACTACTGTGTTACAAACTAGCCAGGAAGCCTCCTGGTGCCCTTTTTTTCAAATGCAAATTGTTTCTATGGACCTAACAAAAGCCCAAGAAAACAGACAAATTGTAAAGGGCTTTAGACAGGAAGAGGGAGTCCCTAGCACAGAGTTATAAATAGGTTTCTTTTGCCTGGTTTGCATAGAAAGCTCTCTGAGTGGCCTGCCTGTTGAAGTCCTTATCTTCTCACAGATTGTCAATGCAGACAGCAGGAAGGCCATTAGAGAGAAGGGACAGATTTAATAAAGATTAGTCAGAGTGTTTCTGGTGGAACTTTGGCAACTCATGACTGACAACCCCAGTCCTGGTGGCAGAGAGGTCATCCAAAAATGCAGATAGGGTCACGTGGCAATCACAATGGTGTCCCACAGCACCCAAAAAAAATTTGTGTCAAGACTCTGCAGACATTTCAATATGTGGATACTTGTCCCTAAAACAAATGGCCTTGTATTGGCAAATGATGTGTATGCTTTGAAGCATTCTAGATTTATACCATATGAATGCTGTGAACATAATTGTTAAACTGCACTCTTTGGCGAGTGAGTAATGACAAAATGGTCAGTACATACGCAATTTTTGAAAAATATTTTCTATTTGCAATTGGTTGAAGCTGAAAGGGTGTAAGCTGATATCTTGAGGTTTTTTGACCAGTGTTACCTCACCAAAACCATTTACTTTTGGTTTGGTTGCTGACTCTGGTGTCAAGTACTGTGTCCTTTGGATGGGCTAGAGCAAACTACAACAAACAGCGAAGGCCCTGGTGGCATTTCTGTGCTTCAGAGGGTAAGGGCACAGAAGAAAAGGATGCAAAGCCTCCTAGAATTTCTCAGGGAGAAAAGGAGTTTGCCAATCTTTAAGCCAGTCTGTTCTAGGTTAGGTTCAGGCATTATGGACCTGGTCATATCTGTGCCTCAGAAAATATATTTAGTTCAGCCTTTAGTCTTTCTTTCTCTAAACCCCACAATAATCTACAATTTATCTCTCTGTGAGTATATGTGTGTGTAGAGGGGCCAGAGGATGGAATCATGACCTAAAATTTAGATACCTAAAATTTCCCATACTTCATAAACATTATCCATACTCTGTACATGCATGTCTAGAATAAAGGTTAACTTAAAATGAAACATAGTAAAAAATTAAAAACAATAACTAACAAGAACAATTAGGATATGATCCATAAAAGTCACTTACATGAACAAAGCTAAACTAATGAATTGCTCATTTTTGAAAATTTCCATTCATTAATTTGGATATTGGCTGATCCGGACAAATAAAATTGCAGATCATAAAACATAAAGTAATGAGGCTTAGTACATACTTCCCTCTACCCATTCCTTAAATCTGAAGCCTCAGGTTAGTGGAATCTCCTAGGCTATATTTGCCTCAGAGACAAAAGCTTTAAGCTGTGAAAGTAACTTGGGTCCACTACATGCTACTGTGCCAGGCATGTGGGCAACATCTCAGGCTATGGAAAGAATAAGATGCTTGAAAATGCTCTTCCCACATCACTGGGTATATGTGCCTTCATCCAAGGGAAGTCTATGAGCCTCCTCCAAATTTCATACAAATCTCACCGTAGATTATAAAAATGGCTTATTCTTTCTTTTGTAACACTCAGAGGATCTTAGGAATATCACAGTGTTCTCATTGTGCAGATGAACGAGTCTGAATACAGTGGCTCCAAAAACATTTATATGTAAACGTTTATGCACAGTTTCTAGTAAGATACTAGATTTTTAGGGAAGGAGTAATGAAGAAATTTAGAAAAATAATGACCACATCACCAAACTCGAGTATTTCTACTATGGAATTTCTAATGAATTTTCTCCCAGTCATGGTTTGGATTTTGGTTTGTCTGTTTGTGTGTGCATGCGCACATGCGTGTATTTGTGTATGTGTGGATCTGTGGAAACTAAAAGTGAGATATCTTCACCAATCTCTCATTGCATCCAGAGCTTCCAAACCGAGCCAGGCTGGCTGACCAGCGAGACCCAGGGAACATTTGGCAACAGCTAACAGGGTAATAATGGAAGCTGAAGAACATTTATGAGACAGGAATCTAGTTTGAGGAAATGCAGCCTTAGAAAAGGGCTTTAATGTCTCTTCTGGCATAAACTGCCTGCCCCACCATGGCTTCTCTACAACAGCGAATTTGGACCTTCTAAAATCATGAACCTAAATAATGCCTTCCTCCCAAATAGTTGCTTCTTGTCAATTATTTCATCACTGCAATGCAGCCATGAGTAACATAGATAATATTTGTTCTGATGCATTTTAAAATTATTGGAATAATTCAATTACTTTGAAATATTTTTATAACTGGTCAAATTAAGCTAAGTGTTGGGTCTCAGTTTAAAAATGAGACCAGAAGGTTAAATGGTTGACTTTGGAAAAATGTCTTTTCCATGGATGCGCTTCATGTCTTCTCTTCCCTCGATATAAAAACGTCTACAGCCTTCATATTGCCACCAATAAAAAGGTATTAACCATGCATTTGTCTGAGTTCAGATTGTTCAGGATTTGAATCTGAGAATTGAAATAAAAAACTACAAAACATTCATCGCTGAAGCCCCTACTTAAATATTGTTTCTGACATATTTTGCCAGTGTTGTTTTATGTTTAAATGCTAAGGTAAAGTAGCCAGAAGGAGAGATAATTGGGCACACGAGGACCGCCTTTTATAGAGAGTCATTATGGGGCTAACATGATAGAAGGGCCTGCGATCTATAATGTGTACTAACAAATGAAGGCAAAATGTTTCCCTCCCTTCCACCTTCTCTCTCTCTCTCTCTCTCTCTCTCTCTCTCTCTCTCTCTCTCTCTCTCTCTCTCTCTCTCTCTCTGTTTCTGTCTCTCTCTCTCTCTCTACCCCTCCCTTCCTTCCCTCTCCCTCTCTCTCTCCCTTTCCCTCCCTCCCTCTCTTTCTCCCTCCCTCCCTTTCTCTCTCTCTCTCACTCCCTCTCTCTCTCTGTTTCTGTCTGTCTGTCTGTCTCTCCCTTTCCCTTCTCTCCCTCTCCCTCTCTCCCTCTCCCTCCCTCTGTTTCTCTCTCTGTCTCTCTCTGTCTCTGTTTCTGTCTATCTCTCTCTCCACCCCTCCCTTCCTTCCCTCTTCCTCTCACTCTCTCCCTTTCCCTCCCTCCTTTTCTCTCTCTCACTCCCTCTCTCTCTGTTTCTGTCTGTCTGTCTCTCTCTCCCCCTCCCTTCCCTCCCTCTCCCTCTCTCGCTCTCTCCCTCCTTCCCTCCCTTTCTCTCTCTCTCTCTCTCTCTCTCTCTCTCTCTCTCTCTCTCTCTCTCTCTCTCTTTCTCTCTCTCTCTCTCTCTCTCTCTCTCTCTCTTACACGCACACACACACACACACACACAGTACTCCTGACCCTTGTCTCTGTTCTTGGCAACTCTGCAATAGTTGAAATTCAAACTACAATAGAGAATAACATCCTGAATTATCAAAATACTTAAAATTGGCCACAAGATAGTAGAAATTTTCCTCTTTAACACCCTCTTAAAATGAAAGAATGACTTAAGTCTGTGGACAGGGGTTTTCTGTTGTTGATATATAACAGATATTCCTCACTTTGGCATGCATTATTACAATCTCTGTGTTTGTTGTAAGCTTTCTTTTCACCCCACAAATGTGTTCCCAGTATTATAATACGCATGCATGCATGCAGAAGCTTTGTGTCCTGAAAGTAAACACTGGAATGATTTTTCTTACTGAGTTCCAGTGGAATGACCCTGTGCTCATGAGCAGCATGTAGTTGAAGATGTGGCTCGATAACCCAGAGGCCTTCTCAGCCTGGGTCCATGCTGTCTTCTACATCCACGGAAATAACAGTATGTAGGTCATTTATGTGACCTAAATGTGTCCTCTAAGGCTGAGTCCCCAGTTTTTGCAAGTTATTAATAGCTGGAAGTCAATTACAAAGAGACCCCTTAGAAGCAGTGTCTCTGAGCATGCCAGGTGATTCCTATTTCAATCAAGCCACCTACATTTGGCAAATGTCCAAAGTATTTGAATTTTTCTCCTCTAATTCTAACAGGAACACTAAAAAGCAAATAAACAAAAACAACAAACAAGATCTTTTAAGTCTTATACATATAACAGAGCAGAGTTGAATTGTTTTGAGTTTTGTTCTTGAAGTTGCATTATGATGTTTTTAACTCTTCTTTGGGGTGCAACATTGGCCATATTTGACAAAAAAGGATAAACAAAGAAGATGAATTTAAGGCAAGTGCTGTCTCCTGAAACTACAAAAAAGCCAGCCCATTGTTCAAATATTATCAACTCTCGCCCTCTGCTGGCTACATTCTGGAATTGGGTTTCGGAAGAAAGAATTACTTTGTGCCCATCAGCACTAGTTTAATGTAAGTATATGTGTGGAAGCTGGACGAGCAACTTTCCAACATTTGTAAGGCTTTTATGCTTAGTTGAGCTTCAACGATTTTTCTTATTGATTCATCATCCTGGACAAGTTGAAACCAGGCTGGGACGGATACCTGCATCTATTAAAGATAATTTCTGTTAAAGAGCAGGACACACATGTCCTTCATGAAATACAGCTGTTTCTCTTTGATAGGACCAAAAAGATGTCATGCTTTACAGATGTTACTATCTAGTGTTACCTCATGTTTTTGTGAGTTTTGGGGACTACCTGATGGTTTGTAAAGAATTTGAGGAGTATTAACCAGCACATCTTCCAAGGGTTATGTATCAAGCCTTCATCAAATAAAACTTTAGTCAACATGCCTGGAGAACATGACTCAAATGTGTACTTTCAAACCCATAACCCTCACAGGTATATATTGCTATGTTTGTTTAATAGATGGGAAATCACAAATATAAAGTCACTAAATGTCAGCATTGCCAAGGGACAGGACCATGAGCCATTTCCAGGAGCCTCACCTTAACTGTTTCCAATGATGCTTCTGTATTCTACAGGTAATATGTCACCCTGGTGCATCATGAAGCCATCGGGCATTCCTCTCTGTTAATTGTGTTTCTTGTCACTGTGACTAAAATAACAAACAGCAATAACTTAAAGAGCAAAGGGTTCATTTTGTCTCATGTTTCCAGAGTCGAGTCTACCGTGGCTTAGCTCTATGCGCTTGAGCAGAACATCATGTCATCCAGATGATGCCTTTCATGACCCCCTTACTCAAGGACTTCCAAGCATCTGCCCACCCTTTACAACTGTATTTGGCAGCATATTCATTTTTGTCCCTATAATGCTTACTAAGAGACATTTTATCTAATGTTTTTATCTGCTGAAGCAGTGGGCTTTGGAGAGAGAAAAAGGTAGTGTTTTTCTTTAATTCCTTTACATAAGAACTAAGCAGTGAGGCTTCCGTGAACGCGTGACATCCCATGCATAAGGATGTGTGCAGGAGTTGTGGGAACTTGTTCTGCAAAGATCTTAGCAAATGTATCCTTACCTCACACAGAATGGTAGACAGAAACAAAGAAATGATTTCACCGAGGTGAATTTAGCGAACCAATTTGCTCAAATGGGGTTATAGACAGGATCATGGACAACATGCTGGCAGTTATATCACCACCAAAAATATCTTTATTTCTCAGCAACAGCTAATTGTCTTATCCTTTGGGGAGGTGGTGCAGGGAGATGTCATGAGTCCTGCCACAGTTCATGATGGGATGCCAATGAGCCTAGTTTTGTGTGCATATTCCCCAGGGGATGAAGGCCCTGCCATGCCTCCTGGACTGTGTTCTACAGCAGCTGGTTTTAGAGCAAATTCTCACATATGTGTCTGCATTATGAGCCCAGTGAATCAATACACTTTCTATTCTGTAAAATTTTGTACAATAAAAACTCAGGGCCACTTTCCAGGAATATTAAATGTATTCTAGAAAACCACAATGTCAGCCAGTCCTGGAAACTCGAGACTCTGATGCAAGCACTCAGGAGGCTGACATGGCAGGATTGTCATGAGCACAAGGTCAGCCTGAGCCACACAATGAGTTCCAGGCCAGCCTGTCTCAAAAACAAAACAAATAAACAAAATTGAAGCCACCATGTCTGTATTTATTTCTATGAGCCCACATTCTGCAAAATGTCATCTTCAAATTCTTTTAATTTTTTTTTGGATTTCCTATCTCCCACATTTATTTAGTTGATATGATAGGTGGGGACCCCTGTGTTCAAATTTCAAAGCAGAGTTTGGAGTGCAGGATGTTTATTAAGGAGCTATACCTGTGGATCGAGATGATCTAAGAAAGCCTCATCCACTAGGATGGAGCTCTGGAGCAAATATTAGCCTTGAGGTTGGGTCCCAAAGTGTCAGTATGTTTGGATATTTGTATGCTGTCTTCTCACAGTTTAAGTGATGGACCAGAGAAGTAAGACCTCAATGAAACAAATCCCAAATGAGATAATAATCAAGCCACCTGCTTATTTCTGGGAATTGGAAAGTCAGATCTTCCTTGATGAAAGTTGCAGTTTTCAAAGTTCCCAAGACTTAGAACATTTAATACTGTTCCTTATGTTGTGGTGACCCCAGCATAAAATTATTTTTCTTGCCAATTCACAACTGTAATTTTGCTACTGTTATGAATTTTAATGTAAATGTCTGACATGCAGGATATCTGATATTCAAGCCCCAAAGGGGTCATGACCCAGAAGTTGACAATTTCTGTTTGATGGGATGTGGACTGCTACTTCTCCCTGTTAATTCAGTTACATAAAACCCGTCTGGAAATACACATAGCACTACTGTTGCAGTGAATATTAAGTGGTTCTATTGTTACTGGTCAATGTAGTCCCACTCTGCAGGAGATGTGCCAGGAGTCACTAGAGTTTTGCCAGTAGCCACCCCAGTGTAGAACCAGAGCACAATCCCCTAAGTGGTTAGTTCCCAAGCCTGGTACCCACACATCTCATTCCAGGGGCCTGGTAAAAACATGACTCCACAATCATTAACTTACCAAATAGGTTTCTATGTTAAAGTCTCAATCCACAATCTCTCTACACAACAAGCTTATAACAAGTTAACAAAGATATAAGCTGCATACCTAGATAAGATAGATTGACCCATAGAAACCTTTAGAAATAAGAACCACATATATCTAGATATGTGCCGAGAGAAATATCCATGTCTGCTTCCATATTACCTCCACTCGAATCTCCTGCTTCTCCTCCTCTTCTGCTTTTCCAACTTTGTCCCTGCCTCACTTTCTACTGTCCAATCATATATCACCTTAACATCAACCTACACCATGCCTCCCTTTAGTCTATTCCATCCAGTTGTGATTCGGTAAATTCAGAGGTTCACCTGTTGAAGGATGTATACACTGCTAATGCTTTCTTCTGTAGAGAATTTATCAAAATGAAGAAAAGCTGCCTCCCTTGTGACTCTGAGAAAATGACTAGAGAAGAGTCATCAGGCTGGGCCTGTCCATTCCCCCACTGAAACATTACAGGAATGCTCAGATGTCCCTTAAGTTCTCTGAGTGAGTAGTCTGCCTGTTCATAATTGTTCAAAAAGTAGAGTAAATGTCAACTCTGCCTTACCTCAGAAGCTGTTTCCTTGACTTTATACACACCCCCCCTATGGATCCTTCCAGAAGCAGTCCCAAGTAGAAAAATCTATGGATGAACATTGACATGGAAAATTATCTAAAAGTTGAAGAGGAGAAAAATCAAGGGAAAGCCTTAGTCCAAACTAGAGGTCCAAATACCCATCAGGGAAGAAAAAAAGGCTGAATAGGACAAACATCTGAACACAGCAGAGCTGTGGGAAGGTGTTTCCCAGGCCAGTGAATGGTCTGTTGAACAGACTGTGATCTGTCTGGGCAGTGAAAGTCAGACCCTACTTTCTGCCTCATCATTGGCTTCAAAAGCCCTAGTAGAGTCATGATACAGAGAATGATATGAATGCAAAAGCAGCAGCAGCATGCTAACATCTTAGGCTCCTTAGGGAGGGCCTAGTTCCCATGTAGACCTACACAATGTATTCTCAGAACTATTGCTACTCCAAGCTTACTTTGTCTAATTGAATCACCATGTACATAATCTCTCTCTCCCTCTCCCTCTCCCTCCCCCTCACACACACACATATATCATAGACTATGTAGTTATAAACAGATACTTTGTTTTTCACTCCTTGGGTATAGAATAATGCATGAAAAGTTACTGTCTTCTGTCTTTGGTCCCTTCTTGTCTGAAGAGATTGTTTTGTGCAGTTATGTCCTAGTTTTTTTGATGCCTCACTCAACACTCTAAACTCTACTCTTCTGTCTTCTGTGGCTGTTTCTTAAACCACCTATAAGACTCTAGCTCTAGATTTTTCATCTTGTGGACATTCTCTAAGATGTTCCCAATCTGTTAATAAGGCTGTGGCAAATCTTTTAAATGCTGGTACAGAAATTTAGAGTGTCACTTTAGCAAAATGTTTCAAAGAGGACAGTTAGAATATGGCTTTATTGGTTCTTGGTATCTGTACTCAAGTGTAAGCAACTGAGATTGGCTAACATCTATTTCATCCTAAGAACAAGGACTTAAAAAGTGAGTGTGGGCATAAAAAGGTTTGTTAAGTGAGACATTTTTTCCAGGCTGTCATTCTCTGCTCTATGACTATTTTGCCCATGTTTCTCCCAATTCTACTTTCACGACCTCTTCTTAGGAGTTACCCCTTGAGCTTATTTCTCTGCCTACTCATTTTTGATAACTTGCAGTAGCATCTATCACTCTAAGTTTGGCTCTCACTTACTCAGGGCTACATGAACTTGGGATGGCAGAGTGGAAGGCAGGAACAACACAACTCCTGAAGGACTCCTATCCAGATGTCCACAACCTTACCTTTTATGGTTACATTTAAGAGGGTGCTCCTCCAACCACACTTTCCCTCCTGCCTCACCCCTCTAGCATTCCCCTACGCTGGGGCATCAAGCCTCCACAGGACCAAATGCCTCCCTTCCCACTGATGCCAGACAGGGTAGTCTTCTTCATAGACCAGCCTATGTACACTGTTTGGTTGGTGGTTTAGTCCCTAGGAGCTCTGGATGGTCAGGTTAGTTGAGACTGTTGTTCTTCCTACAGGGTTGCAATCACCTTCAGCTCCTTTGTTCATTCCTCTAACTCTTCCATTGGGATCCCCAGGGTCAATACAATGTTTGGCTGTGAGTATCTGCATGTGTTTTACACAGGTGCTGGCAGAGCCTTTCAGAGGACAGCCATGTCAAGCTCCTGTCTGCAAGCACGTTTTGCCATAAGCAATATTATAGGGGTTTGGTGTCTGTGGATGGAATGTATCACATGGTAGGGGCTGTGTCTGGATTACCTTTCCTTCAGTCTCTGATCCATTTTTTATCTTTGTGTTTCCTTTATACAGGAACAATTCTGGGCTAAAAAATTTGAGATGGGTGGGTGGCCCATGCCTTAACTTGGGGCCATGTCTATTTATTGGTGGTGTTCTCTTCAGGTTCTGTTGGGCATATTGGCTAATGTCATCTCCACTGGGTCCTGGGATCCTTCTCACATCCCTAGAGTCTGGGACTTTCTAGTGGTTCCCTGCTCCCTACTGCTACATATTTCTATTCATTCTCCTACCCCTCTGGACTTCTCTTCTGTTTCTTCTAATACCCAATTCTGTCCCCCTCTTTTGCTCCCCTTCCCCTCTCCCACCCAGGTCCCTCATCTCTCTGTCTTTTATGATTATTTTGTTCCCTATTCTAAGTGAAATAAAAGCATTCACACTTTGGCCTTCATTATTCTTAAGCTTCATATGGCCTGTGAGTTATAGTGAGGCTATTCTGAGCTTTAAGGCTAATATCCACTTATCAGTGTATATACCATGTACATCCTCTTAAATCTGGGTTACCTCACTCTCGATAATAGTTTATTATAGTAAATATTTATCAATTCATTAGCTTGTTTATAGATGCATTCCATAAAAAAGCTGTGAGGAAAGATATTTACAACATAAAAGTGTTAATTCATTGAGGCGACTGTTGCATATCATTCCATAACAAATAAATTGTGTCAAATGTCTGAGTGTTTACTCCATATCTTGACTAACTTTAGACATGAAATACAAAGGCAGTAAAAGGGTCAGCTTCTAGTTTTGGTTCCTGAAAGTGTAGTCTGAGACTTGAAATTGCGTAAAAGTATCTTTTCAAAATCCAGAAACAACAAAAACCCACAGATTCAAAATTGTCTATTATCTTGAGTACAATGATGAAATCTGACATCTTATATGCTCCTCTGACTTAGGAATCAGCCTGTCACCAAAGTATCCACTTTGTATATACAACCCTCACATTAGTCATTTGGTAGTCACTTCAATATCAAATCAGCTGTGGAAGTGGTTGTATTCATGTAACATTTACTTTACTTAGTGACAATCTCAGGCACAAATAAAATAATGATAGTAATTTGGAGAAGCCAAAGAGAAACTAGTAAATCTTTCCTTTATGTCAAATCAGGAATGGCCCAAGATAATAAAAAATAAATATTGTCATTTGCAAAGGCAACTAAGGTCTATAGTAAATTATTATTTATAGTCTTAATCAATCTTACTGTGGCCAATCTATAAATAAAAGCATATGATTGGTCTGTATACACCTCCTGAGTGAATATCTGTAACTTCAGGCTGACTTTGGGATCTTAAGATCTACTGTTCTACCTAAGGAAGAACTACTGAATTTATTATTAATTGAGGAAATGTCTTAGGAGGAGTGTAATAAAGGAAGCAGTTGGAGAAGATGGAGGAGCTAAGAAAGAGCATGGTCAGTCTTTTCTGGAGAGTTGAAGCTGATACAGAAGAATCTCCAGGTCATTGTGCATCAAAGTGTCTGTCTTACACGTTATAAGACAAAGAGCTGATCTTTTGGAACTCCTTGTTGTGACCCTGCTTGCAGCTTACTGGGAAAAGGGCAACTATGAGGAATCAAGAGGCACAGCTATAAAACCTGGTAAGCTGATTGGTTCATAGCTGGACACTAGCAAACTAAGCCATTAAGCTATATATGTAAGAACATTGATTTCCCTCAAAATGACTTAAGGCAATAATTATAAACTTGGTATGGATAAGGAAAATTTAGACTAAGATGTTAGACTTATGTTTCAGTGACAAGAAATCTTATGAATACCAATGCAGTATTAAACAAATTGCCCCAATATAACTAGCCTCTTGTTTAAAAGTTTTGATAGCTGTATCTGTTTATTTTTCAAACTAACAGGAGGTTTTCTCTTACTCTTCGGTGGGTTATTATAAACGCAGAGGAACTGAAAGTTGTAAGGAAATGTCGAAGCATATATAATTGTAGGAAGGCGAGGAAGAAAATGACACGAGTTGAGGTTGTAGTGATCATAATCGCAGCACAGAATTTATTGGGCTAAGTAGTGAGGGCTTAGTCTGAGAAGTGGAGTCAGAGCCCAGATCGTGATCACTCCTGAAACAGCAAAATAGTTCAATCACTGTCTTAAAGATAATAGATCTGTTAGTTTCCTTGAACTGTCATAGCAAACAAATAAAAGTAGATGTCGTAACACAGAGATTTACCTATTTAAAATTCTGAAGCCTAGAAATTTAACATTAGTGTTTTGTCTGGGCTATACTTCTGGAAATCTTCTGTTTAACTCGACCAACATCTGTTGGACTGATCATGGACTGATCCATGCTGAGTTCTCATAGCCTTCTGTGTGTCCTTATCTCTCTCTGCTTCTTTCTTCTCTTGATGTTAGTGATGGACATCAACATTTAGCCTGAGAATCCAGGATAATCTCCTTATTTCAATGTGTTGAAATATATCGTCAAAACCCCCTTTTCAAATTAAGTAACATTTGTAAGTTTCTGAAATAAGGATATATAACTAAGGAGAAACTGTTGATGTGCTGTAATAAAATGTATAAACAATTTTAAATCAAGAGTATTAAGAACTATGAAACCTTACAGGAATCGATTAGATAAACTTAAGTCTAAGATTAAAAAAACCTCTATTAATGCCTAGTTAATCTCTCAAATAATTGATACTGAGAGACTGTGTAAGGACATTCTTGATAGGAAGAGCATAAAGTAGCCAAAAATGTAATTTTCAGAAATAGAAGGAATGTTAAGTGTACCTGGAAGATACCAGTATATAAGGTGGTGGATCATATATCTGCATGGGTAGGCACACTTTTACTGAGGTGCTTGTGTCTATAAGAGAAACAAGCATACTAAAACAAACGACGTAGGCTTACTTTGACTGACATACAGGAGGTATATAGAATGAGAGGAATGCAACCCTGGATGGTTATAATAGATCTCTCCAGAAGATGGCTCCCACACCATTTCTTTGCTTTCTGCTAATGTCTTATTTTGGAAAAGTCATTACAAGTTTACCATGGTATACTACATTAACGAAAATACAATGCATTCCTAATATACAACCTAAATAATCTCTTCAAAGGGTAAAACATTTATGTATTCTAATGTAGTAGTTCTTTCAACTCTTGAATCACTGGGTCATTATAGCTTTCTATCTGGACAGCAGAATTCGATATTAATAGACAGAGAGAAAGAGTGTATTTTGTGCTTCATATCATGCATGCACAACTGCTGTCAGCCTATTTGTGATTTCTGGATGCCTTGACATTAAGCATGTCTGTAAGATAAGCAAGTGAAGTCGTCTAAGACACATTCTTGTGCATCACCAATGTCATCTGAAATATTTTTAGAAAGGCTTGTTCCATTCAGTTCATCTCAATAGGTTAGAGAACCTGCTATATTTTTGGGAGAGAAAAAGAGAAACAAAACAAAAGAAAAATGCCCTCAGCTTTCTTTCTGAAAGTATTGACTGGGGAAAAGATGTAAGGAGGACAGAGACCACTTCTATCACTATTAATACTGCATTTGCAAACAAGGTTTCTGTATGAATAAATAGTATTTTGTAGAATTCCCATAAAGTTAAGTATTGTGCAAGACTAAATCCACAAGAAGGGTCTTGTCTGGAAATAGTTCTCTTGGAAACATTTGTAGTATATGGCTTTTTCAAAATGTAATGCAATTCTGCTTTGAAATCTCAGAACCTACAACTTTTCCAATAGGTGCTTTCCTGGGCACTGGGCCACTTGGGATATTCATGCAGAGACAGAGGTCCCCAGAGAGCCTTCTCACCCACAGATGACTGGGAATTAAAAATAATAGCATCCCAGCTTCCCATGGTGCAGAGCATCTTTGAGGCCTTCTACTCTTCACTTTGATTTCCTCTGTTATGCTTCTCTGATTCCCAACTGCCTTCCCTTAGGAAACAGACACATATGTATGGCTTCTGCATAATTTCATTCTCAGAAGGTCCCTCTGAGGAACCCAACCCAACCCAGAACTCTAGAATAGATGTAGTTTCTCTATATCCCATTTCCCCTTGGCACCTGTAAGCAGCTCTGAGTTTTACTGCTAAGTCTTTCAATTCCAAACCTCCAGATGTCATTTCTACGCTGGCAAAGTTTCCTGCCTTTCAAGTTGAGTACATCCTCTTTTGGAAATCATGAAAGCATCACAGATGGCCCCATGATATAAATAATTAGTGACAAAGACAATTATTGCTCATCTGTGATGAATCAAAGTTCTTTTTATTTAGTTCACAACAAGCTGAACGTAGTCATTGCATTGCCCTAGGGGCTGAATAGCTTCTCAGTTAAGGAGCCTGTCCTGTACATTTTGCCTCCTGGGGTCATGTGCTGAATATTTATCTGCGATGTCCCTGTTCATAAATTCTCACGCTATCAGTTTTCGTGTTGATATTTGTTTTGGCAGTTGCTCACAGGCTCTGTGGTACTAACTACAGGCTTTGTTTGTCAGAGCTTCACTTTTCTGTGCTTACCAGTGCCCTTCATAAAGAGAAATTGCTCTTCTGATGATTTAAGTAAGATGCCCAGAAATGCAAGGCAAGCCCTTTCACATTCTCTCTGTGAGGCAGACGACCTCTTGCTGGTTTTAGTCTGTTTTGTGGCAATCTGTGTCTCATCATCCCCTCTGACCTTTATGGATTAAAGCTGAGATGGTTATTTTTATTCCCCCTTGGTTATTTGGCCTTAGAAATGAATCAATATAAAAGTTCTTGTATTGGCTGATCAATGGACAACACACTAAAGAATTTGGAAAACCTCAGCAAGGGTTTATATCTACCTTAATTGCCTCTTTGTCTTAACCAAGTATGTAAAATTTATTCTTTAATCAAGTATCAAAACAACAAGTCTGATGTCATGATTTTCAAATTTTCTCTTAGATCCAAAATTTCATGACTGTCATTTTTGGCAACACTCATTAGAATATACATTCTATTTTTAAAAAATCAATATTAGCATTTGCATGTATGGTTATTAACCTGTGAGACTTGACTAAAGGATACCACCATTAGGTCAGGAGCTATTGGAAATTCAAAATATAATTCCAACCTAGAGCAACTGAACCAGAAAATCTGAGAATAGGACCCATAAATGTGATGACTATTTAAGTGTGAGACATGGTGATTCATTTTTAAAAAGTCAAGAATTATCCAGATAGTTATGAAGGACTCCATTTTAATAAACAAGAGTTGATTCCTCTCAAAATTAGGTTTTAAAATGTCATTTTTGGAGAGACTTTTCAGGTGCTTTTGACTTAAAGATTTAGATGATCCTAATGAACCTGCACCTTAATAAATACCAGTTTGAGGACACTACCTGAGCTGCTCTTCTGCCTTTTCCGCATGTGGGATAAAGTAAGGATAAACAGCCTAACCGATAAAGGAAGAGAAGAAAGGCAGGTGGTGATGGAGAAATAAATAAGCAGGGGAAAGCACTGCAGATCCTGTCCACTGCAAAAGTAAAACAACTGAGTGGGCCTCCTTAGAATGTAAATCTCTCTGGAAAAACAAATAGTCCCTGAAAAAAAGATATTGTGTTTTTAGCACATTGATATTATAAACACATTGCTACCAAGGGAGAATAGAGGCAAGTAAATGTCATTGTTCATCCTCCTAGTCACGGTAGAGCTAAGAGCACGGTAGACACAATGCACATAAAAGCTGCATCAGCAAAAACACAAGATCTGCTTCTCCTAGCATTGTCTCAAAGAAGCAAGCCACGTCTATGAGAAGCTACATATGGAAAATGTAGTAGCTCCGAGTCCCCAAACAGATACCCTGTCTGACTCATGCCTGCTCTGCTATCCTGTAGTATATGCATCACAGGGTGGTTATAAATGGAAAAGAGAAGTTGGAAGTTTTACAAGAACCTGTCTAAATGTAAAGGCTATGACAGCTTTAAGTACGTCCATCAACAGTAGTTCTTTCAAAATGTGGAGGTTGCTTTTCTTTCTGAATCCCCAGGCTCAGTGAAGCCCCAGGAGGAAGAAGTGATGGAAATAATACAGTCTACAGTGGAGAAGCCATAGAAGGCAAACCGCTTCTGCCTCGTCTCTTATCTTAATTATTTTAACTTGGGGACAGGAACTTCATATATGAACTCTGCACTTATATGACTCTTCTCTTCACTTTCTTCCCCATCCCCTTATGCTCTCTTTTTAAGTTATTATTGTTATCACACACACACACACACACACACACACACACACACAACTATATAACTCACTATATCCCTTAAGGTTTGTTCCTATGTACATGTGTCAGGGGCTGACCAAATGAGATTCGAAGTACATGGGAGTACATCACGGGAAGAAACTGAGTCTCGGTCTCTAATTGATCACCTGTAGTTCTTAATCTGGTGGTGATACCATGTGTAATTTCCCCTGTTCACTTTAGCTAGTCAACTCATTGTAATGGTGCTGGTCTTGTTCAGGCAACCTTGTAATCTAGAGTTCTAGGTTACCTCCTTTAACACAATATGCCTTTAGCTATTCTACCACATGTCAGGAATGTTGTTAGAACATTCAAACAATCTGTGGACAAGTAGAAGGACTGAGAACTCCTGCCAATTATAAGCCCTACCATAACTACCATAAATGTAAGCCATCTTGGAAATAGATATACTAGCTCCTGTCAATTTTCCAGATGACCAAAACCAAATATTCAGGCGAAGTAATGTATATATTTTCTTGAAAATTCAGCCATTTGGCTCTGGAAACATTAGAGGTTGTTAGGAGTCACAAGTACTCATAATTGAAGAGTACTATGACCTGTTTCACAAGAGGGGTTTGAGAAAGATCTACTGTCAGGATTTGAGCAGCCACTGTCTGGCAACCCAGAATTTATGGCATTGTTGTACAAGCCTTACTTATCTTCCCAGTTAACACAGAAATGCAGCACAAGGCAGAAACTACGACTTTAAAACAACCTCAACTTACCATATGCATAGTCTGAGAAGACAAAGAATATGTATAGAAATACAGGAGCTCATACTTTGGGTAATTGATTCAATCTTAAATGTAGTTAGTTCTGCCCCAGACCATGTTTACAGGGATTTAAAGCAGGGAAGCACAAGGAAATAATGTTGAGGCTTCAACTAAAGGCACTGAACGTGTTGTTCCACTACAAAGTACTGAGCAAGCAGATGGCATCGCTGTGTTCCAGCAGTGATCAGAGACCAGTTCACACAACCGCAGCTCTCTAAATGCAGAAGAGCCTCAAGTGATGAAAGACATCTGTGAGATTGTAGGAGGCAATGAGAAAGCCTCCAGGGATAAGAATGAAGATGACACTTTTAATGGCATCAGCTCAGCATGTTTGTCCACATCACCTGTACTGAGAATGTAAAACTTCTCCTATCTTGGTTATCACAAATTATTATGACACATTGTGAGAAAAATTTGGTAAGCTAAATGCTGCCTTTTAATTCCTGACGTGACCCATATTCCACTGGCTATATTAATTGCTATAGTAATACCTACCCCGAAGAGAACGAAATTAGAGTCTTCCAATATTTCCAGAAAAAGGGGAAAACATTAAACAGGATAAAATTTTGCCTTCCAGAGCTACTAACATTTATATAATGTAGAAAATTGTGAAGCTTTGGTCCATATCTCTTGTTGGCCAGAAATGACATGTCTCAGAACATATATTCATAAGATGGTACCTCCTGGACAACAGGGTGGAGTTTTAACATTTCCACAATATAAGATGGAGAGACAGTGACGTGAAGATATGTATACATTTTGTCCTTTGTCCTGAGACAACCTACACTGAACCAAATTCATGACATATACCTTATTAGAGTTTTTTTTCTCACATTTAAGGAAAGTTTTCTTGTCAGATTATATGGTTATTATAAGTAATATATGTTCTTGCAGCCAATGAATAGTTCAGGAACCATATCTACGTACATTGGGTTGTTCCTAACTTCATTGGCTTCCATTAGGTGGCATTTCCCCTGAACTTGTCTACACTGTTGCTCAACCTAGATTGATGAATATGTCACACATAGTTCAGCCTCTCTTCTCTCCCATGCGAGACCCAGCTGAGTCCACAGAACACTGCTCCAATCTGCTTCTCCAAGTAGTAGATGTTGTAAAGGTATAGTGAATCATAACTATTTCTTTATATAAAACACTGTCTCTCTCAGATGCTTTTTGTTGCTTCTCATTAGTGGAAGGAATGGTGTTACTAGTACATAGGTAAAGGTAGAGCTTAATTTTTTTCTTTTTTCATCTATAAGAAATGTATGTTCATTTTAAACTGTAAACTATATATTAAACTATCAGTTCATTAAAATTCCACCCTCAGTACTGAAACTCCATTGGTAACATTTAAATTCATGCCTTGTCATTACAAAAAAAGCTTTAAAAATATATGACTATATTTATTTTTCCATGTTATTATTGAATATTTTATGTATCCCCGCTCTCCCATTTCTCTTCCCCCCCTGCTTCTATGACAATGCTCCCCTCTCACCCACTTCCTCCCACCTCACCACCCTGGCATCCACCTACACTGGGAAAATGAGATTTCACAGAACCAAGGGCTTCTCTTCCCATTGATGCCACATAATGCTCCATGTGTACTCTTTGGTTGGTGCTTTAGTTGCTAGAAGCTTTAGGGGTCTGGTTGGTTGATATTGTTGTTTTTCCTAGGGGGTTGCAAACTCCTTCAATCCCTTTAGTCCTTTCTCTAACTCCTTCATTGGGGTCCTCATGCTCAGTCTGATGGTTAGCTGCAAGCATCCACATCTATATCAGTAAGGCGCTGGAAGATCCTCTCAGGAGACATTACCATCAGGCTCCTGTCAACAGGCACTTCTTGGCATCAGCAATAGGAACTGGGTTTACTGGCTGCGTATGGGATGGATCCCCAGGTGGGGCAGTCTCTGGATGGCCTTTCCTTCAGTCTTTGCACCACACTTTATCCCTGTTTTTTTCTGTATTTTGTTTCCCCTTCTAAGAAGGACTGAAGCATCCACACTTTGCTCTTTCTTCTTCTTGATCTTCATATGATCTATGAATTGTATCTTGGGTATTCTGAGCTTTTGGGCTAATATCCACTTATTTGTGAATGCATACGATGTGTGTTCTTTTATGTTTAGGTTATCTCACTCAGGATGATATTTTTTTCTAGATTCATTCATTTGCCTGTAAATTTCATGAAGTTATTGTTTTTAATAGCTTGACAGTACTTCATTATGTAACCATGCCACATATTCTGTATCCATTTCTCTGTTGAACTTTAGTTTTTAAAAAAACAAAGAGACACTTGATTTTAATAGCTTACAGAGATCATCATATTGGAAGTAGACATATCTGAAGGCAAGAATCTCACAATTGAAAGAAGAACAGACTTTTGAATCTAAAACCTATCTCTAATAATCACTAGTAGCCAAAGAGTCAAGAAGCAGAGCACAGTCTATGTGGGGTAAACTGCTCCATGGAGAGATTGCATAGCAGTAGACAAGTAATCCTGAATGCATTGCATATTGCTGTGGGACTAATGAGCTCCTGCGCGAAGAAACTGGAAGACCTGAGTCACAAGACTAGCTGTAAATGGTCACACCTTCCTCCATCTATAGAGGAGTGGTCTGGGTGGAGAGAAACATTCAGCATCCTCTGACATGCTGCTGGTGGCTACCTCTTCCTTCTTAGGCATTACTAAGGTTATCCTTTCATAAAGAGAATCTTTCATAATTCAGGAATTGACTCATCTGAGGTAGCCTCTTTCCTCTGCCTGCTGCTGCCAACAAGAAGCCGATTTTGAGCTTATGGTTATTTGGTTCTAGGTGTAAAAGCCTGGTGTCTTTGCGGCAAGTTGAATGACGACTGTGGGTGGGGTCTCTCACTTTTCAGGGCAACTTCTGGGAACACGGCCACAGTGGACATCTGATGAAGTCAGGTCAGTTTTGGTTGTTTGATTCTCTCTCGGAATCCCTGCTTTCACCTCTTCATAGTAACAGCTCAAAGCTTTATAAACTCAAATATTACCTTCATGTTTCCAGACTCCATTTGCTCTGGGATCACTGTGTCTAATAGCCTCAGAGAAACTAATCTCGCTCAGTCCAAGCAAATTCAGTCACTTCTGTTTTAAATTCTATCACGCTTCTATCCTCTCCCTCCATATCCCAATTCTGAAATGAGATGATAGAAAAGTGGGTAAACATTTCTGGAAACATATTGCCCTTTGTCCACCCACACATAAAGAAGTATAAAAGTACTATGTAGTGGTTTTGGGTACAAATGACTTGATGCTTCCATGCTTCCTGAATTGGTACAAACAAGAAAGTAATGTTGAGGCCTTGGTCCCAACAAGAACTCCCCTTTACTTTTGGAACTCATTGAGGCTCTACCAGTTCCATTCCATTACAGTAGAGTTCTCTTGTCAACATTTGTCCATCACTTTAATTCCACTCTCATCACCAAGCTTTGCTACCTTGAATGAGAATGCTTGTTTTAAATTGGAAAGAGCTTTAATTTATGAAAATGCACTTTTCTCATGCTGGTTGAAAATTCATTAAAAGGTAATCTTGTGTATTTGCATCAAATGCCCCATCTTCTCTTTTATGAGAGAGATCTCTTGCTCATCTTCAGGTGGAAAAAAATGATTACTTTTTTATTGATGTGGAAAATAAAAAGTGAGACATGTTTTCTGCACTGTCAGGTTTCAGAGCTCTTGGTTATATCAGTCAGTCATAGAAATCAATCTTCAAACTATTTTTTTGTGAATATTTACACCACTATTACAGCAAGTAAAAGCCAAGGATGGCACTTTCTAGACCAAGGTCAAATGAATTAACTGATAACGGCAACATTCAATAGCAAAATCCCACTTGATTTTGAATTTAATAAATATTTTAAATAGATTTTCTGCCTTAGTGTTATCTGGAACTTTGTGAAGAGAAACGAGAAAATGCTCAACACTTTCCAGAGTCTGGAATTGGAATATTGGAAGGAGTTTAAATACCACATCTCAGTCCTTGTTTAGGCATCCTCAGCTTTTCAGAAAATAAAGTTGATCTTGATTTAAATTGACTTGAATGGTTTAGTTTCCCTTGTTATGTAACTTGGCTCGGCAGTATATACTGAAGAATAAATTGATGGGGGCTGAAGAGATAGGTCAGTGGATAAGAGTGTTGGCTGTACACATAGGATGATATAAGTTCAGACCCATAAGAATACCAGAGTTCATAGCCAACACCTACATAATAAACTTCACCAGCAGCAGCACACCTACAACCTAAATACTAGCACCATGTATATATGGAAGCATGTTGCAAACAAGAAGAATGTAGGATGCTTCCTAGACTTAGGTTGGCTCTAGGGTCAGCAAAAGTCCCTATGTCTTTTGTCTGAGAAATGACACCGAGTTGATAGAGGAGAATATTCACACCCATATATTCCTGTGACTTTCAATAACATGTGTCTAGGTACTTGTACCAGAGTACAAATGTACACACACACACACACACACACACACACACACACACACACACACACACACGCGCGCGCACACACAGACACACAAATAGCAGGAAGATAATTAACTAAATAAAATAATACACTGATGGAGCTTTGTGTGCCCACCAAACACCAGAACCAGTGTTAATTACTACCCTTCCCAATTCTTTTGTTTTCCCTTTTCCAAAGCAATTATTATTCTAAAACGCTCATCACTGAGGAAATACTTTTCTATATATGAATGTCATTAAAATTAAAAAATGAAATTTTATTTCTTGTTTTAAACGTTAGAATCTATATATGCTTGTTTTCTGTTAACATTATAAAATGTTGGTTTTCCCACGTACTTAGGCATAGTGCATATTCCTTCATTTTTGCTTCTGTATTAGCCAGGGTTTGCTAAAGGAACAGAACCAACTGTGTGTGTGTGTGTGTGTGTGTGTGTGTGTGTGTGTGTATGTGTGTGTGTGTGTGTGTGTTATTACAACAGTAGCCCAACTGCAGCTCTCTTCAGGCAGCTCAGACCATGAAGCTAGGTTCTTCAGCAGTCCCAGCATGAAAAGACATAACTTCTTTTGAAAACCACTACTTTTCAGTCCACACTGGAGGATGCAAGGGTGTATGTGGCAAGCTTTACCTGGGGAGATATGACACACGCAATCCACATACTCATGCCATAGAGGGAAACCATGGTGACAAAATCATAGATACCACCAAAGGCCAATTTGATGAACCAATTAGTTTATTGGTGCTACTTACAGGAGCAGACATGCCTCAAAAACAGCTGTCACCAAAGCCCACCACGGCATGTGTGAGAGGTCCCAAAAGCTGGGAACCTGAAGCACATGGAACACCTTGCAGGCAACTCAAAATGTTAACTAGAGTGCTTTCTAGGTTGACCAGTTGGTCTAAACCTCTTCCAGACAGTCTAACTATTGTTTCTTCTATGTGCTGTATGGGGTAGGGGAGGGGTTCTCCTTCTTTTGGGCAGTTTGAATCTTCTGAGAGTCTTCTTTATAAACTGGTCTGTTTGAGAAGGAGAACCCTAGAGAATCTGATCAGTTTCAGGGACTTCCTGAAGCCATTTTGAGTTGTTTATCTTCTGCTAAAAGCAGTCTCTCTGTAGGATGGAATGTTTCAATCTCTATAGAAAATGCTACACAACAGAAGGTGAATTAGGTGTTAGTAAACACTTGCAGCAGAAGAGGCCAGACATGTCTTTGGGGAGTAGCAAAGGCAGATAGAACAACACCGCTTTTCCTGACCAGTTTATCTCTGGGTCACTAGAAGGTAACACCTACTTTGAAGGCCAGATTTTTTTATTCCACTTAATGTTTTATGGAAACATCTTCAAAAAGATGCCTAGGGATGCCATTTCTTGATTGATTTAAAATATCCTCAAATTGAAAAGACCAACCATCACACTTTTCACATAGTGTATATCAAATATGTTATATTAACTAACATGTTGAGGTTGTTTTTAATTGATTTTTAAAGTTTAGTTTACTTATTTGTTTGTGTGTGTGATGAGTTTATATTTTCTACCAGTGTGCAGATTCTCAAGCAGTTCAGTAAATACCATTGGATCCTTTGTAGCTTGACTTGCAGACAGTTGTGAGCTGCTAAGTTTGAGAGGTAAGATCTGAACTCAAGTTCTCTGGAAGAACAGTATGGGCTATGAATAACTGAGCCATCTTTCCAACCACATCCATGATAAACATGCCTGTCTCCTTGTACTCACTGGCAATAGACTTTCAAATAGTGAGCAGTAGGTGTTACTAGGTATTGCCAAGAATTGTCAAAGTGGCCACACCATCCATAGTTTGTGTAAGAAATTCCTACTTCTCCTTATACTATAATATTCTATACTTTTTTACTTAACTCATAAGTATGTAATTGTTCTTTGAATCTGCCTGAGTTTTACTTCCTGGACCAACTCTCAGTTTAGGCATGGTTTTAGGTTTGTTGGATGTTAAATTTAATTTCCTAGGAACTACTCGATCATGTCCTGTCTTAATGCTTCACTGATTTAATATATTTTATTAAATAGTCAATATTTCTTTATATAACTTTATAGTATGTCATCATTTATCTTTCACTTTATATAGAGTATCTTAAAAATGTCAATTTTTAAATAGCAATTTGTTACTACATAATAAACCATTTATAGCAGAAAATACATTTATCTTCTCCATTATATGGATTGACAATGGGCAAGGCTCCTTCTTGCTCTCTGATTCTGGCTGGTCTTAGTTGTTTCTGGTCATTTGATTAGTTTCCTGGTGAGGAGGCCCGGTGGCTAAGTACAACAATTGATTGAAAGTTTTGGATGAGGCACTTTGGCTCTCTTTAATCCTGTGGTCTCTATATCTGGGTAGTTAACACTTCCTTACTTGGCAGTTTTATTCCATAGTGATAGGGCTATGTATTCTTATTGGTACAGGACTCAGCTTAAAAATTTCTCCCAGTCTTTCTGTCTTTGTCAGGAAAGAAAGCCCAATGCAGATCCAGACTACCATTCATAATAGGCAAAAGTCAGCCCCTTCTGCAGAGGAAGCTGCTCAGTAAAGGGAATGAGAAGACTTCATTAGTCACGCACAAAAGCCATCTATCAGCATATTACTTTGAATTTTGTATTGTTCATATCTTGAACAATAATTTATCACTTCTCATTTTGTAGATATATTTGCTTATATAATCCTTCCAAATTTATAATTTTAACTTTTTTATATTAAATACTTCATGCAGCTTAAGAGGAGTAGTGTATTGTAATGTGTGAATTTTATATGGTTATGTAAATACAATAGCTTCCTGTTATTGACATGCAATGTTTTACAAGGTAGCAGAGGATGTTTGCATTCCTGGATATACTGAACCTTGGACTGTAGACACTATGTGTTTTTCCTATATATAAGATAGCTAGTGATTTGAAACTTAACATGATGTATAATCACTTAGTAAGCAAATCTCTGGGTATATGTGTGAGGGAGAATTTAGACTAGTTTATTGAAATGATATACCTTACCCTAAATATGAGTGATACAAGCCCTTGGGCTGACACCTAGAACTGAGAACGAAAGGAAAGCCAGCAGAGCTTCAGTATTCATTTCTTCCTGCTTCCTGGTGGCAGATAATCTGAGTAGCTGCTGCACTCTCCTGCTGCCATGCCTTCCCCACTGTGATGGATGATGATTTTAAATTGTGAGCTCAAATAAACTGTTCTGTCTTTAAGTTGCTTATGTCATATATTTTATCTCAACGACAAGGAAAGTAATTAATGCTTATGATGGAGTTTAATATAAATCAAGAAAAGCAAGGGATTAACAACAGAAGCCAATAAAGTAGAATAATTAGGATAATACACAGTAATGAAAGTTATGTCAATGTAGTCTCTCAAATGTTCTATATCTAACCTGCTTATGTGATGACGGGACATAATACAATATTTGTTTGATGAGATGAAACAAGATGTTTTGTAGCATTGCTCTACCACACAGAGTTACTTGGGCACATAATTATTCTAATTATCAAGATACATGAATATACCTGACAAAGGAATAATTCCCATTTCGGGTAGAGAAGAATGGGGAAAGGGAGAGTTTCATTTACCAATTCAGTACGAGTTGCAGTTAAACATTTGAAGATTGTTTATGTGTCAAAATTTCATTATAATATTTTCAAGTTCAAGTTGACCAGAAGTCGCTGAAACTAGGCAAGCAAATCTGTAGATGAAGGGGGATTTCTACATTTATTCAATATTATTTATTGATCATTTTAGCATTGGTTTGTGACCTAACTTCTGATTACTTAACAGTAACCAGAGCTCATGAAACCGCACCAATTAAGAACTTTATTAATTTCCTAACATATCTTTTCAAATACATCCAGTTTGTGTTTAAAACCAACTATAGATACATAAATAACTGAGAGAGATGGAACTCAGAATATCAGCTTCATTACTGGAAAGCAGTTAGGTTGATTAATATGACCTACAAAACATGACATCTAACAACAATGAGTTCTTTAACGCTCAGGTCTAAACAGTACTGCCAACGTATCAAATACAGGATTAACACTAAATGGACTTTGTGGTCTACAGATGAATAGGGCATTGCAACTGCTAGGATGAGATGGGAAGAGGAAACTCAATGTGTGCTGAGTATTTAATTGTTTAAAGACAATCAAGTAAACTGTGAGATACTTCCTAAGATTTTGTTCAAGAGCAGATTAAGTACATTGTCTCTTGATGTTGCCTCTACTCCTCTAAGTAGAAATCCTTACAAGCCCTGAAATGACTGTTGTAGTCATTTTAGTAAGAAAGGCCTGGAGTTTGCACTGATCCACTACTGCTCTAAAAAATAAATCATAATTTAGTCATTTAATGCAAAGGTATTATTGGCGGTTGAAAGATTTTAAAATCCAATCAGAGACTGCCTCACTGGGGACCCACCCCATATGCAGCCACCAAACCCAAGCTCTATTGCTAATGCCAAGAAGTTCTTACTGGCAAGAACCAGATATGGAGTCCTCAGAGGCTCTACCAGAGTCATTCAGATACAGCTAAGGATGCTTGCAGCTAAACATTGGACTGAACACAGGGACCCCAATAAAGGTGCTAAAGAAAAGACTGAAGAAGCAGAAAGGTTTTGCAACCTCATGGGAAGAATAATATTGCCAACCAACCAAACCCTTGGTCTTAAACGCCAACCATTGAGCACTCATGGGGAGACCCATGACTGGGGTTGCATGTGTAACAGAGGACAGCATTGTCTGGCACCAATAGGAGGTGGTCTTTGGTCCAGTGTAGGCTCGTTTTCTCAGTGTAGGAGAAAGGCACTGAGGTGGTGAGGATGATTGGGATAGGAAGAACCTTCATGGAAACCTGTGTGTGTGTGTGTGTGTGTGTGTGTGTGTGTGTGTGTGTGTGTGTGTGTGTTAGGGGAAATGGGAGCAGGGTGAGGAAAGGGGATAACATTTGAAATGTAAATACAGAGAATATCTCATGAAATAATTTTTTTAAAATATTTTAAAATCTAGATGTTGTCAGAGTCTCTTTCTGGGAGATATCTAGGAGAGAACACATTCTTTCTAAACTTCAAGATCACCTATGTCCCTTAATTTGTGGTCTAATCCTGTTATTCAATCCTTTTGATTTTTTGTTTCAATACTTTTTCCTCTTTTGGAATTCTTGGTTTACAGGCCAGAATGCATTTTTTCTAATATCTTTTAAAAGCTGATTTTTTCCCCTAATAACTACTTACTCCATAAAGAAAATTGTTAAAAATTATTGAAAACCTTGGGGGTATCAGATAAAGAGCAATCACGTGAGCATATGTCTGCCTCCTACTACCAATGACGATTCCTAATGAATTGAAAATTAACAACTGAACCCTGGTTACTCAGGGGATCTGCCTCATTTCTCATTGATTTTGGACATGGTCAAAAACCTCTGAAATCTGGCCCCAAACACCACAAAACATAGATCTTAGCAGGCGGTGTTGAAGGATCTTTCTATGTAATTGCAAATATCCAGGTAAAAACATGTTAATTCTGAAAGAACTTGATTTAGACATAGGTTTTAAATAAGAGTAAATCTCCTGTATGTATTATATTTACAGAAATTATATTTATAGAAATATTCATTCTAATTAACTTAGAACATTAGATACCAGATGGAAATAAATGCTAACTATCACTCATCATAATTCTAAAAAAGATATTGTTAGGATCTCAATGGGAATCCTGGAAAGCAATTTTCTCCCAGGAATCCCAGAGTTTCTGAAATAAAACCTCACACAAATCCAAAATTAATCAAATACTCACATACCTTACCAACGGAGAAAAATTAAGGGTATAGTTTGTTAAGAACAGATTCTATATTGAACTAAATACCAAATGCTCTGAGCCTACAGTACCCAGGGGTTGGTCATTTTCAAAACTGACATTACTATTAAGAAAATTGGTGAGAGACTTTATGAGATATTATACCATTATTAACTATTATCTGCTATCTCAATTCAGATTAAGTTTCAAGCAATAATATAGGATCAACACGTTTCATCTATACCCATCCTTCAATAAAAATGTCCATAAATTTAATAGCTCTGGTCAGCTCTTTATCCAACTCATTAGCCACCCTGCCATGCCACATCATTAAAAATAATTTTCTTCCAAAAAGGCAGAAACCTCTGAATCTGAATGAGAAATTTTGCAAACCAGTGATTGAGCACAAATGTTTGTGAGGGGGCTAAAAATATTCTCTCTCTCTCTCTCTCTCTCTCTCTCTCTCTCTCTCTCTCTCTCTGTCTCTCTCTCTCTCTCCCCCTCCCTCCCTCCCTCCCTTCCTTCCTCTTTCTCTATGTGTATATGTGTGGTTGTGTGTGTGTATGTGTGTGTGGTTGTGGGTGTGTATGTGTGTGTATGTGTGTGTGTGTATGTGTGTGTGTGTGTTTGTGTCTGTATGTGTGTTACCTCCATGATGAAACCATAAGGTTTCAAACAATACAAATTAGAATAATTGGTCTTGTTTATTGGGAAATCAGTCCTGTGTTTCCCACGAAAAACAGTAGGAATTAGATTTTGATTTGCCTCCTCTTTGTTCTTCCCAGGGATTCGATTTCTTTCTTTACCCCAAAGAACTTTTTTTCCTTTGATGTTGGTGGTGCCTGTCCTCAGTCTTTCTGGATGTAAGGATTGCCAGAGGCATGAAGTGATTCTATTTCCCAGTCGTGGCTGTAGCATCTGCCTTCTTTCTTAAACTATCAGTGAGACTTGAGATTTGGGGAGAGACAAAGAATAGCTCATCTCGATCCTCCCTCGCTGATGCCTTTTCTCTTTCCTCACTTCTTTGGATCCTGGAAGCTGAAAGGAAAGATGTGAAGGATGTAGGCAGAGGTTTTCAATAGCTGCTGCTCTTCTTTTTGTACTATGTCTTCCTGGGGCTGAACAACACTGACAACTCATTAGTGAACGCACCCCGGTCACTTTTCATGCGGTGGCATTTCATCAATGTTCTGCTTTGTTCTCTTGTGTCATGTTAGGCATTTATCAGAATAAAAACCTCTCCTTGCAAATATTCTGCAGTCGAGTAGAAATCAAGACACCTAAATTTTAAACTATTTAGAAACTGTGGAGTTTTATTCAAAGAGTGAGGAGATTTGGAGGACTTATTCTATAGTGATAAATACTTGCACTTTTATTTTTAGAGAATATTTACCTTGCCATAAACTCATACTTAATTAGGCGACTCTGAATATACTGGGGGAATATCTCATACATTAATAGTTATTATTAGTGAAGAATTAACAACTAACAGGATGCAGTTCCTATATCTGATAGAAGTACTTTATCATTACTAAAATCAAGTTGCTTTCTTCAACACACAAGCATAGATTTTATCTTTTCCTGCATCATACAGTTCTTCTTATCAAGAGGACAAATTAATCTCTCCAACTTATTGTTATTAACACTTTGATAGTGGGGCTTAAACCTGGGACCTCAGTATGTTTAAAAAAAAAAATTAACACTGAATTCCTGAACTGATTTCTCTAACTCATGAATCTTAGTAAAATGGAATGACATTTAATCTGAATAAAAATATTTCAGCAAAAAGCCTTGTCCTTGGAATTATATTACACCAATTCCAAGGGTGCTATAAAGTTTACCTTGAACTATGCTGGATTTAAGTGTTCAGTCACAGCCATGGGTGAAAGTTGCTCTATACTACTTTGGAGTCTAAGTATAACTAGTTCCCTTGGTCCTTCCCAATTTAAACACAGGTAAATTGGAAAAGCCTAACCTATTCAAAGTATCTCAAGAGCCTTAAGACTGCACCAAATTCAAATAATAGAAATATGTCTCAAGCTGCTGTATATAGTATACTTCGGCATAACAAACCACACCAATTCCGTGGTTGTAATGCAGATATTTCTGGTTCTCATGATTTTAAAGCTGCTGGGTTTTCTGGATCTGTGGTAGATTCAGTTTTGTTTGTAATAAAGCTATAAGTCTGTTCAGATATGGCCCACAGTTCTCATCGTAAGATAGCTCCTTCTGAAAATCTCTCCTTATGATGAAGATGAAGGTGATGAAGTTGATGAAGAATTCAGAAAGTTAAGCTCTGTCACAGGGGTATATTTAAAGTTACTTTGACAAAACATATACACTAACATTCTGTTGGCTGAATGTCTTCTCTTGACATTGATGTTTTGAGGCATACATCACTTTCTCTTCTTTATTTAGAGGAAGTGTAGAGACACAAAGTATGTACTTTTAGGAAGGAGAGAATGATAGAGAGATACTAGTGTAATATTTCTGGTTGAAAACTAAACAAATATGTTTGTCCAGTAATAAGCCAATATTTAGTCATCACCAAATCCATAAATAATGACATAGTGTATGCAATATCAATAATAGATCATGTGAAAAGCAATATAGTTAAATTATAAGCAGTATGTAGTCTATAAGACAATACCATAATGCATTTATATTTTTTACTTCTTTTTAGCTGAATTAGAAAAAAATATTGGATTTGAAATTAAAACTGAAAACATCATTGATACCAGTTCATTTTTGAAAAAATTGAAAAAAAAAACTCATATTTTTTTTCTGCTTTAGGAATTATTTTTGATGAACAGAACAGAACTCAGCTGTTAAAGGCTGGACATACAACCAAGATTAGAAAAGCTGCCTTTGAGAGTAAAACAGAAGTCTGTTTCACTGAAATAAGAGAGCCTTGGGTAAAAGAGCCCATGATAAAGCTTTTACAAGGGTGAGGTCGCATGGATGTACATGAAGCTACCTTTCCTTGTGTCTTTCAGCCACATTAATGTAAACATGAATCCTGGAAGGCAGTTAAACTGTGTTACACATTGACTCAGGCCCCTACCCTGACCCACTGTGTTTGCTTTGCCTCCAATGGCAGTGCCTTGAATTAAAAAAGAAGTTTTGAGCAAAACAAAACTTATAGAAATCATATGCTAGTCTCTAGAACAGTCCTAATATTCCAGGTGATCTGGTGCCTAATTGCAGAAGCTTAAGGAATGTTAGAACAAGAATATTATCAAAATACAGGGTCTAATCGGTGTCTGCTCAAACATATGCCCACTCCTTTGGAAGCCTCTTGTGCAGGAAATGATCTACAGTTACCATTCTTGTTAATTTTGCACACTTCGTTCTCTCTCCCTTTCTTGGAGAGGTTCCTCGTCTTTCCTCTTATCTATATTTTCCTCTGATGAAACCTCATCCCTCTCCTTTCCAAATGAAATACTGCCCCTACATTCTTGGAACTGCTTTATGTGATCATGTGTTTGGTTAGAGCAGTTGTTCTAAACAAACAGGATTTATATAGATTCAGGCTTTACTCTAACTCTTTCTTAAACCTATATATTCCTTTTCAAATCTGCTCTTTTATCCTAACTCATTGTTTGAAGGTCTAGGATGTTGACTCCATTGAGTAAGAAACAAGCTTTCATACAAGGGCTACTCTGAGGCTCTCTGGCACATGTATTTGAGGACTGACATGTATGGCTTCAGCATGAGAAGATGTGCCCAATCATACAGTGACTTGAGGCTCCAGGGTGAGGGAATAGAGGAAAGACTGCCCTCTCAGGCACAAAGAGGAAGGGGGGTGGAGGAAGAATGGAGCAAGGGGGTACTGAAATGAGGCAGCATTTGAGAAATAAAAAAGTAAATAGATAAATGCACTCATGCTCCTCTCCAAAGCCATCCTTTGCCAATTAAATTCTAATTCATTTCTGTTTACTTATTTTCTTCCTTCCTTTCTTTTATCTTTCATTTTTTCCTTTCTTCTTTTCAACATCCCTCCATTTGTTCCTTTCTTCCTTCATTTGTTTTCTTTTTATTCTGGAAATCTTCTAACCTTAGGCCATAAGCATGCTAAGTGCACACTCTGCCCCTGACACATGTATGTAGCAAGACCATTTCTGTAGTTTTGGAAGGATTAAAGATGAGTTCCTATAAGAGATACAGATCTGAGGGCAGTTATGATTTTACTCCATGGTTTTCCAACTTCATATGCTGTCACTGATTGCATTAGTTACTTTTCTCCTTGTTCAGAAAAGATACCCAACAAAAGAAACTTAAGGAGAGAAGGATTTATTTGGGGCCATAGTACAAAGTCCGTCAGGGCAGGAAAGGAATGATGGCTGACTGTGAGGCAGCTGATCACACGGCATCATAGCCAGGGATGAAAGGGTGGAAAAGACTGGTGCTCAGTTCACTTCCTCATAGACCAGGACCCCAGCCTATGGAATCATAATACATATATGAAGTGTGCCTCTTCTGACTCAGTTAACCAAATCCAGGAACTGCCTTCTATTTGTGCTCCAAGTTTGACTTCTGGGTGATTCTGGGTCCTGTCAAACTAATAGTATAATCACCACAGTGGCCTTAACGAATATAAAATATGATTTATACTTCCAAATAATTCCAACCTAACTAAAATGTTGCTGGTTCTGACAATATCCACTTGTTTATCAAGTAACCACTTTGCCTGTACTCTGTATCAGTCAAACATTCCAGTTCTACAGGACAATATGCACAGTGGGGCAACAGCACTGTCTAGTTCATTGACTCAAAGAAAGCTGGTACATAAAATGATATTAACAGGAGCAAACATATTCACAGCTGGATTACCCCCCCCCCAAAGACAATGAAAATCTCATCCTGTAGATGTTATTTTCATATTTTCTTGATGTTGTTATGCTGCATTAAAACAACAGTGCTATATTAAATTCTGAGGCAGCAGACATGATTCTGTTGTCCCAGGGCTTACATTTTCTAGACAAGATGTAAATGCAAACCATTGAAACACAAGCATCACCATGTACAGCTCCTTATTAGTATCCTTTCAAAACATCCACAGCAGGACTTTATATTTGAAATGCATACACCCTTTGTGATTTCTCTTAGAACCAAGTAATGCCACACTTATATTAATTATATAAGTAACCCTTTGGTTTTATTTTTTAAGGTCTCTACCAACCAAAAATGTTGTATTCTCCTTCCAAGTCCAAAGTTAAGAGTTTTTCTTAATCAGTCTGGCAATTCCTCAGAAAATTGGACATAATACTACCTGAGGACCCAGTTATTCCACTTCTGGGCATATACCCCAGAGAAGGCCCAACATGCAGCAAAGACACATGCACCACAATGTTCATAGCAGCCCTATTTATAATAGCCAAAAGCTGTAAAGAACCCAGATGTCCTTCAGTAGATGAATGGATACAAAAATTGTGGTACATTTACACAATGGAGTACTACTCAGCTATCAGAAACAATGACTTAAAAAAAATTCTTAAGAAAATGGATGTATCTAGAGAATATCATTTTGAGTGAGATAAACCAGTCACAAAAGAACAGACATAATATGCAGTCACTGATAATGGGATACTAACCCCAGAAAGCTCTGAACACCCCAGAAACAACTCACAGACTATATGAAGTTCAAGAAAAAAAAAAAGAAAAGAAAAAAAACATTATGCTTAATCCTTACACACCAAAAAAACTTTGACTAATTTCAGGTTGCATCCTGTTTTACATCTAGTTTATGCTCATTGTAAGTAGTAAGATCTTAATGCACACTGTCAAACCTTTAAAAAAAACCAAGCACTGACAAAAATGTATTCGTATACTTTTATGCAAAAATGCTTAAAATGTGTACATTTGTCTTTGTTTTTTAAAATAACGTTGTTAAAAAAAAAGTGTCTTTCTTATAGGAGGAAGCTTCATGCATTTGTTCTGTCTTATTTCCCCCTGAGTTACTTTGCCTTCCGCTGGAGAATTGGTTCATTGCCCAAGTTAGATGTCCTGAATATCAGATAATTACATTGCAATTCATAACAGTAGGAAAATACAGTTATGCAGTAGCAGTAAAATCATTTTTTATGTTTGAGGGTTATCACAAGATGAGGAACAGTATTAATGGGTCTCAGCATTGGGCAGGGTGAGAACCACTGCTCTAGGGTGTTCTACAGCCTGAGTGTCTGATATTTAGAGGCAGAGTCTTTTGCACTGTGATATCTACGTATTAGATAACGTGGATAAAGGACCCAATTTCCATCATCTACATGTCTGTTACATCTATGCACATGGTCTGAGGGTAATTCCATGGAGTGTGTTAGCAATGCTGTGCATGCAATACACTTCTATCATATAAGGTCTTCCACAGGGGCACCGTCAGCATTAAGTGTCCACTTTCAGAGACAGTTTCAGGGCTCCAGGTTTACACATGCACAATTTACATAGAGAAGAGAGCATAGGAGACTGTGGGAGGCTTTCTTTGTCCTTTGCTGGCTCAACAGCATCCATCGATAGATCACATCACGTGACATCAAGGCAGGCAGAGTAGCAGCCTTTACTGAGAACAGAGGAATGAAGAAATCAGACTTCTTACCCAAAGCTTTTCCCAGGGGGAGAAGCTAGCAACAAATATGCCGTTATACAATAAATATTTGTCCAATTCAAGTCTATTAAAACTGATCACAACTTCTATAGCTCATTCTTAATTCACTCATTTCTTAAAAAAGAGGAAAAAAAGCCAACTATTTTTAGATAAAGCAACAAAGACAGTTCAAGTGGGATACATACCTTGTTCTCTACTTCCTCTAACGTGGAAAACAAAAACAACCACAATTCAGTTACAAAAACCCAAACAGTCAGCACTAGCTCCATACCATTGTAGATTTCACCATCTTTTGCTGTTTGTCACACTTTCCATCAATAAACTTGTGTTTGAATATTCAATTCTTCCTCCCTCCTTCTGTCCCTCTCCCCCCCCCCTTTTTCTCTCTTTCTCTCTTTGTGTGTGTCTCTCTGTGTCTCTCTCTGTTTCTCTCTGTGTGTTTCTCTCTGTCTCTCTCCTCTTTTCTCTCTTCTCCCCCTCTCTTTTCCCCTCTCTCCCCACTCTCTCATCTCTCTCATCTTATACCCTATCTCTCTCCTATCTCTTTTGCTTTATCTCTTTCCCCATTTTGTCCTTTTTTCCTTCTCTCTTTCTCATTTCTTCCCCAAGTTTTCTAAATTCCCAAATAAAATACATTTCTTGACCCTCATATGTAACCACTGTCTAGAGACCATTTGCTTCATAAAGTAATATGCAACGTGATAATAAAGCAATATCCTATATGATAAACGTCATAGGAGCTCTAGTCAACTGAAGATTGGAGCAGAAATTATAAGAGGGGTGCTGTGCTGAGCTCTTTGAGAGCTCCCTGATGGCATGCAGGATGTTATACATCCAGTAACACATTCTTAAAGGCTATATAAGAAAGACATGCTGTCTTTCACTACACCTGAGGAAAGCTGAGTCTCTGATGAACAACACAGTTTGTTGGTCATGTTATTTGTGGGAAAAGGAACTCTTCTCTCCTTATTCTCAGCCAGCAAACAGATGAATGAAAATGACAGAAAAAAAGAATATGGCCATGCATTTCTACAGTTGTGGCCAAGGAAAACATCAAAAGCCACTAAGAGATGGGATCTTATGAATATGCAAATTTCCTGTAATAGGAGGGCTTTTTAATGCTTTGCCTTTCTTCCTGATTGTACAGCAATTACCTACAATGTCAAAGCTCTCTGCTCAGTTATCAAAAGGTAAAACGGAAACTTATTGGAAGATACTACTTAAGATTCTCAAATCTGATGCTGTCCAAACCCTGAATTCTTGACAGTGAATCAGCTTTATTGCCTGCATTTCTTTGTGATCTTTGCAAATCTGATTTCTTCACAGCAACCTTGCTTTTGAGCTAATTCCTTGACATTCTAGCATTCTCTTACCAAGCCTGAAAATTGAGCTGTGCGTTTCAAGCAAAAACATACCCTGTGACTGCCGGCGGGCATAGCCCAGGCTCCTTGCAGAGTATTAATGGAGATCCAGTTTAGAATGAATGCGCTCTGTTAGTGCAGTAGTTTCAAAATGATAGTCCATAGGCTGTCAGCATCAGCCTCCTCAACTGGTACTGTATTAGATATGCAAATCTTCAGGGTGGCAAGCCCAATCTGTTCACAGACGATCTAGGCGAGGGCACCGTTATTTATCTTTTAACAAGCTGCCTATGATTTTGATGTGTGCTAAAGTTAAAAATAATGGAATTAGTGTCCTATCTGTTTAGTTCCTGTGATGGCTGTTGTCACAATGGATTAAATTTGGAAGGACTGTGTGCAACAAGTCAGCAATTTAGCTGGCTGCATGACCCTGGCTTCCTGTTCAGCCTCTGTGCCTTTTCATTTACTCTTTTTTTTTTAAAGATACACTGAAGAGCTATAATCTAGCTCTCATTTATCTGTGTTTGCTGATGGGTAACAAATAGAGGGGTGTGCTATCCCATGCTAATCTTAACTGTCTGGATAATGCTTAGGAATGGCTTTTGCACTGAGGTTGTCCTTGTGATTAACCAGGTCTCTTCATCTTCTTTGGTTTTAAACTGCAAATATTCTTCCACGTTTCTATTCCATAAATCACCAGGGCATGGATTGAATGTTCCATGCTCATCTATCTGTAATTAAACTTAATATGAAGTTAACCATTAGGAAACTCTCATGCTTCGAGAACTCCTATAATCAGGGAAAGCATGACCTCTACTTTAATAAGCAAAGGCATTTTTTTTTCTCTTGGAGCATTTGAGGCCAAGGAATGAAAGATAGCTTCCCTGTTATGTAAAGATAGTTCATATATGAAGTAGTCCAGAAAAGTTACTCAGGAGTCTGTGAATACAGGTGGTGGCCTAGGCAGGCATCAACCATAGCAATAAATTGAGAATGTTCATCCTGACCTTTCAAGAAGGAAGAAGAGTGCCTTTGTACCAGAAGGGTCATATTAAAATAATTCTTTGGGAGTCACTGTCGTACTTTTCATTGGAAAATAAATCAATGTCTACAGTAAAATAAAAGAAACAATGAAGATAGTAATTTTATGAAGCAAGTTATCACTGTGGGAGGCTGAGCAATAGACAGGTCTTAGTGCTTATCAAAGTTCTGAAGTTTCTCATCTTGATTCCTTTGGAAAATTACATTGTCTCTTTACATATTACACCCTATTATGATGATAGAGAAATAAAAAATGCCTAAGATTCACAGATAGAATAATGCTGTAACTACTGATAAAACAGGAGTCTGATATGTAGTGCTAAAAATGTTGTTGCCAGACGTTAGAATCACCAAAATAGGTGGGCTTTTGGCATGTCATGAGAAGTTTATCTTAATTACTTTAATTTAATTGGAAAGTCCACTGGTGGGTGGTACCATCCCCTAGGCAGGGGACCCTGGACTGTATAAATAAAGAAAGCAAACTGAGTACTATCAATATTTCCATTTACTACTTTCTTATGATATAACCTGCTTACTCCCAGTATCTTGACTCCTGCTGTTATAGACTCTAAATTAGAACAATAAGCTATAATAAACACTCTCTTAAGTGGCTTTTGCCAGAGTATTTAATCACATGTTCTCAAATCTTACTGCTAGGTAGTAAGAGTCTCAACATCATTCATGAAAACTGAGGAAATTTGAAACCTGTAAGGCAATTTTAAAGACAGCAAGGTACAACTCTGTGTGAGTCTACAGAAAGCCTGTGCTTGCTTGAGTTATACATGTGTATGTCAGTAGCCAAAGCATCTTCTAGGTCATGTCACTTCTAGTTTGTCTCCTTAGACTTTGTTCCAGAATGAGGAAAGTTGCATGCCCAAGACTTCTTAGTACATTTCTTAGAAATTCTATACATCTAAAATTACTAAGAAATAAGTTACAATAGCTATCTACAGGGTATAGAGAAAAGCTCAGGAAGCTTCAACCCAACACGAAGAACTATAGGTGATTAAGAAAAGATGATAGTCAACCCTGAAAACATACATACAGCTAACATTATACGGACTGTGTGTGTGTGTGTGTATAACAAAAATTAATAAAAAAAATGAGGCCATGAAATTGAAAGAGAGCAAAGAGGGTTATATGGGAGGGTTTGGAGATAGGAAAAGAAAGGTGAAAAGGTGTAATTATATTCTCAAAAACAAAAGAAATAATTACAAATAATTTACTAAGAAAATTAACACAGTAGAAATATAAATTAATATAACCACTCTGGAAAATTGTTGACAAGAATTCACTAAAACTTAACATACACATACAGTTGTCTTAGCAACAGCACTCCTTCATAGATACAAATCAGGAACATAAGCATATATACACTAAAAACTGAGCACTTAAACCATCTTAACAGGCAATGTAGGTTAACTTAAAAAAGTACACATAACCCGAGTGAAGATGAACTGAAGATGTGAATTAATGTGATCTATTCATGGCTTGGGTTACTATTGGTGATATCAATTTATTATCTACAGAAGTATATAACACATTGCACAGTTAGACTACTCAGTGTGGTAAAGCATATGTAGAGAGGATGGTAGAATTGTAGTTAGAATAGTATCCAAGAGAGGCAGTAAGCCATCAGTAATGCTGGAGGTCGGTATGAAGGATAAGAGCACACTGACCAGGGAAGTACCTAAGGGAGGACCCTAGGGAGCCAGTGATCACTTCAATCTTGCTCTGTCTTCTTATCTGTAGAGAAACAGCTCTGGCATCATGGTGTGTGCTTTGCTATATGTGCAATAAACGTATTTTTTTAAATGTACATCAGTAAGCATGGTAACACATGCGTCTCTATCTGTGAGATTAGGAAGGCTGAGACAGAGGGCCATCAGTGTGAGATCAGCCTGGGCTGAGAAGCAACAGAAGGTCTCAGAAAGCTAAAGACCCAAACAAAGATTTCTCAGTTAAGTTGGATGAATTCAAGAGATTCGGCTAGCTATTAAAATCCTGGTCCTGAGATGTGGCTCAGATGTCACAATATCCCTATAGAGATGGCAGGCTTCAGAGTGACACAACATGTGGACTGACTGGATCTATTCCACACAGCTCAGTGTGACGGCCTTGGTATCCAGCACATTGGAGAGCAATATGTTCATTTTTTTTTCCATAATGCAGTTTCAAGAAACGTCCACTGGGTGGCAGGCTTGCTATTTCTTGCACTCTTCATACTTCGACTTCCTTCTGCCTTTCCCCTCAATTTCCTTCACAATGTACACATTTTCTTCTCCATAGCCATTCGAAAACTAGAGAATGAACTTTTATACACCATGATGTTCCTAATAACTGATCCATGGCCCAATTAAAGAACATGACCGATCTGTAGCTTAAGAACAGTAAAGAAAATAGGAAGAATAAGAGATGATGAGTGTTGCAAAGAATTAGTGAAACTAGAACATTAGCATAAGTAACTGCTGTAGGACAGTGGGATGAAATGACGAGGCATAGTAGCTCTTCAGCTTATAGATCACATTTTCTGAATTTATCACATTGATTATAATTGCATTCAGGGATTTGCTTTTAAGCTAATTTTCAATGTTTTGAAGATGTGTGCATGACTGTTTCTATGTTTGTTCATGTGTATGTTTGTATACGTATGAGTGCATATGTGTGTGGGAATTTGTGAGTATATATGCGTGTGTGTGTTTGCTTGTGTGTGTGCATCCTGTTGTTTCTGTGCTTTGGATGACTTTTATTAATATCTTCATTAAGAATATTTTCATCAGCTCACAAAGAGTGAAGGTCAAAATGTGGATGATTAGGTCCTTCTTAGAAGAAAGAACAAAACACAGGAGGAAATAAAAGGTCCAATAGAGAAACAGGGATTGAAGAAAAGATAATTCAGAGGATGCCTCACCTGCGGATCCATTCCATATTCAGCCACCAAACCCAGGCACTATTGCTGGTGCCAAAAGTAATTACTGGCAGGAACCAGATAGAAATGCCTCCTCAAAGGTTCTGCCAGGGTCATACAGATACAGCTGAGCATGCTTGCAGCTAACCATAGAAATGAATATGGGGACCCCAATGAAGGTGCTAAAGAAAGGACTGAAGGAGCTGAAACGGTTTGCAACCTTTCATAGTAAGAACAACATTATCAACCACCCAAACCCTCCACAACTCCCATGGACGAAACCACTAACCATTGAACACACATTGAGAGACCTATGGCTTCAGTAGCATATGTAGCAGAGGATAGCAGTGTCTGGCATCAATATGAGAAGAGGCCTTCGGTCCAGGGCAGGCCAAAGTTTCTGAGTGTGCAGTGACCAAACACTGGTTCAAAATCAAATGTGTGGCAGTGCCCACCCATGGTACATTATACTATTTCATTGCAGCCTTCATACTGGATATGCACCATGCACATTTCCTAGTGTGCATGACACCACAGCAAACAGTACCAGTGAGCACTGACTGAAAGTCCTGACCTCAGAATTGAGTCCACTGCGGGACATGAATTACAGTGTTTTCAATGAACATACACACCAGTTTCTACTTTGAATTGTATTGTGTAGAACATTTGATTTTCAAAAGCCTATCTGAGTTGTTAACTTGGGTTCCATTTTAAAATGCATAGAAAGAATTGCTTCTTGGGATTAGGCGAAAAAGTTCTATCTTTTCTAATAGCCCTAGACATCACTTATTTAGTGCACATACGCCCACACAAAAAAAGTCTTCTCGGAATTTATTATTACAAAATCAAAATAATGATCAATTCTTAAAACGTTGAAGATGCTCTGAGGCACAGAAATCTAAATGTTCAGCCAAATTTTAATTCTTTGTGTAAAACAAGTGCGCACTTCCAGCTCAATAGTATGTAGATTTGTTTCAACTGTGGTAGATACTAAAACTTTTACACTAACAAAAATTGTTTTAATAAATATTTTGCATTACATATTTCCAGTAAGTTTAATTGCGCACATATCATTCTACTCACACATTTGGGGTGTATGACAGTGTCTTTGATGAACGGGTCATGAGTAAGAAGTGTAAGAACTCTTGCTCCATCACTCTATTTCAGTGTCTTAAAGCTTATTTCAATGGTCTTAAAGCTGTTATCTTTGGGTCATGCCAAGCAAACACTATTCCACTGAGCTCCCTCCCCAGTTCTTAAAGTTTGGGTACACATAACTCAGGCTGGCTTTGAACTTATAATCCTGCTGCATCAGTCTCCAGAATGCCCAGCAAGTTTTTGTTTTTCATGTATCCATGTAATTTCAACATGGTTTCTGATATATATTCGACTCTAATAATTGCCTGATGACTAGAATCAACTAATGGTTATTCACCAGATGCTCCAGAACACCAGGATCCCAGTAGATAAATTTATGGTGAATATTTCAGAAAAACTGTTGCATTTCCTTTGAAGGCACAGATTTTGTTGATACTCTTCAATTTAATGTTTTGAAGCCAAACAAAATTCATGGAATAAAATAGGAACCAGAAACATCCTTGATGAATGAAACAAACATACTTTTTGAGATGGAAATCTCCAGTAAGGATTTCAAAAATGAAAGAAGCAAATTTCTATGCATTGTGTTACATTTGGCAAAGAAGTCAATTTGCATTAAATACACAAAATAGCAGGATACAAGAAGGGGGTCTACATAATTCATACCAAATTACAAATTGCATTTGAAGAAGAAAACCTTACAACGCATGTTGCTTGAGCACTATTTTCTTCCTGGCTTTTGGAAAGATTCACAGTTGGCTTCTAAATATAGAAAAATTAGCCAGGCAAACCACACTATGGTCATAGAAGAAGAAAAAAAAATTGGAGCTGATTTTTCACTATTAAGCTGTGGCTTCCATTGAATGCTATTAGGTTTCAAGGTTGTTTTACAAAGAAGTTTCAAAATAGGCATTCAAGGATTAGATTTCCTATACCTGCTCTTCTTGGAGCCTAACCTCCTCTGCATAGGAAAGAACATTGTCTTATCTAGGAAGGGTAAGAGTTTCTTTTCTGTTGCTAAGTTGATTCTGAAGAAAGTTTGAGATTATTCAAAACCCAGCCCAGAAAAATAACTAAAAAAGTGCACAAGAGCAGAAATGATTGAATTCACACACACTTGAAATACACACCAGTGTCAGAGTTCACTGCACAAATGTCTTCATTTGTCATTGTAGGATGGATCTAGAAACAGCGAACACATCAAAGAAAAGATCTGTTATGATGTGCTGATGTCTTTCTGAGAGCTGCCTGCTGACAGAGAGGTGCTGTCATCCCTGTTCTTCCAAGAGAACTCGGTGTTCCCGCTGTGGCTGTGAGTGACAGCTTAATACAATGTGTGCAGACTGGAGTAGAAATCCGTGCACAGACTCTGGGCTTTTGTGTGCCCGAGAGAAACTGTAGGGAGTGCCTGCATGTCCATATAACTTGTCTTTTGGCACCCATCCTTTCTCAACAATTACATTTCTTAAGTTATATGAAAGACTGCCATCCTATGGAATATAGAGGCATGCTGGGCCACTTATATTTGAAACTGACGTCTCACCATAAACTTTAATTGCTGTCTAACATTGTAATATTTTTCTTGCTGGTTTGTATAATATTTAACTCTTGGGAAAAAGAAAATATTTGAAACAAAAGAATTAAAAGGCTGTTTGTGAACTTTGTAATCTCAAGTTAGAATTGAGACCAGCAAGGAAAAAAAAAATCACAGGGTCTAAATGTGTTTTCATGGTGTTATTTATTGTTTTTTTTAAGTTTTACGTGTAACCTAAGTACTCTTTGGTTGGTGGTTTAGTCCTTGGTAGCTTTGAGAGTTCTGGTTAGTTGATACTGTTGCTCTTCCTTTGGGTCACTTTCACTTTTATCTTATGTTTTGCCCCAAACTCTTCCATTGGGGTCCCTAGGCTCAGTCCAATGGTTGACTGTATCTGCATCTATCTCTTTTAGCCAAATGTTGGTGGATCCTCACAGAGGACAGTTATACTAGGCTCCTGTCAGCAAGCACTTCTTGGCATTAGCAATAGTGTCCTGGTTTGGTATCTGCAGATGGGTTAGATTCCAAGGGGTGTGTGTGTGTGTATGTGTGTATATGTGTGTGTGTGTGTGTGTGTGTGTGTGTGTGTGTGTGTGTGTGTGTGTGTGTGAGTCTCTGGATGGACTTTCCTTCAGTCTCTGCTCCATTTTTGTCCTTGAGTTTCCTTTAGACAGGAAAGTGAGCCAACTCTATATCTGATAGAGGGCTAATATCCAAAATGTACAACAAACTTGAGAACTTAGACTCCAGAAAACCAAATAATCCAAATAAAAATGGGGTATAGAACCATTAGGTGTTTTGTTTATTAAAATGATGTGTAATCATAAAAAAGTTGAAAGCAGAATTAAATTTAGAAAACACCATATACCTCCAGCTGTAGATAGCAAACATCCTTCCCTTATGATCTCAGCAAATATTATTCACCTCAGTCCAAATACAACAAACATTATACCCTCCAACTTCAGATAACAAGCATCATATCCTCTTAATATGAACATTTTTTATTTGTAAAAATCTTCTTATCCATTTAAGTAAATATTTACAATAATAATGATTTTAAAATGTTAAAACCTGATGAAACAAATAACATTCTTGAAGGTTCATTGATCTTGAAGGTTCATTGATTCTTGAAGGATCATTGGTCATAACATGGACACAAAGTCTGCAACAAAACTAAGACACTAGGTACACTCATTTTAATATTGCATAAGAAGTCCTAAAATGAGTGCTTAAATAGGAAAGAGAAAGGATTTAGATACAAATAATGTGAACAGATAACATATCCATTATTTATACATGCTATAAATCTTATAATTGTCATCATAAAATGCATAAAATACATTGTTAGAATTAAGAGCAAGGACTGGAGAAGAAACAGCTAGAGAAGAAAACAGAATTCATGTTCTGTAAACAAACTAATTTTTAAAGACATGTTGAAAAATATTCACAGAGATTGCAGAGATGGATAAAAATTATACATTAGTATCAAAAGTCATAAAAGGGGACATCAGTAATTGAGAGATGAACCAAGTTCATGGATGGGAAATTTCAATATTGCAAAACTGTCAGTTCTCTAATGATTAATCTATAAACTCAATACAACCCAATCAAAATACCAACAGGAACAAGAAAACCAATTTCCAAACTTTTAAGGATGAGTAAGAAACACAGTTACGATAATTGGATAGCAGAGCGGGGGTCCACACCTGTACAGTGACAACTGCCACTATAAAAGTTTCTGACTAAGGGCCTAGAATGACAAAAACCACCAAATAGTGGTAACAAGGTAATACCATTAAAGGAACTAGGAAGAACACATTAAAGGCACATTAAGAGAGATGTGGAAGTCAGTGAGAACGTGGCACACATGTTAGTAAAAGGCCCCTGGAGGTGGTCATCACTGGAAACAAAGCTTGAGTTCTGCCATAGAGTATAAGAAACACTTCAGTGAAATCAAGTAAGTATTGAGAGCAACAAATAATGCTTTGATCTTGGGGTGCTGACAAGGATAATTTTGTATACACAAACACAGAATGAAGAAATGATGACTCTGGCCTCATACAACATTTTTAGTCAAATTTCTGTGCACTAAAATGCTTTCTTTCAAATGTGCTGCAAATGCCTGAATGTGGAGGTTTATGCACACAGTCTCAGCACTGAAAGGAACAAAGGAACGTCTTTCTATCCTAGGCCAGTCTGGGCTAATCTAGTGAGATGCTTTTTAAAACATAATAAATACTTTAAAGGCAATTAATGAAATCCAAGGAAATATTAGCAAAGAGCACACACACACACACACACACACAGTGTCACGGGCTTGGCTCAGGTTCACTCCTGTACCTGAGGACAACCCTAACCTCCAAATCCTCTCTCACTTATCTCCCCAGTGCTAGGAATCAGGCATGATAGCACACCAGTCTCTAGTTTTCTATTACTGGCAACATGAATGAAAGTAAATCAAAGCTAAAACAACACCAGTTAATTACCTTACAGTCCCACAGTTAGAAATATGATGCTAGCCTAAGAAGGCTAAAATAATAGAAACTTGTTAGATTGGCTTTCATTAAGAATATGAAATATAGTATGTGTGACACAGACGTGGAGTAAAAAAATAACTCTTGCACACTGTTGGTGGGAACATAAATTTCTAGGGCAATTGTGGAAAACAGCAGAAAGGCTGCTTTATAAATTAAAAACAAAATTTTTATATTAAGTAGAAATCCTATTACTGTAAATATATTTGAGGACCATGAGTCATTATGCCAAGAGATAATGAAAGTCTTTTTTATTTACAATAGCCAAGATAATGAATTGAAGAAAGAATTCAAAAACGAATGAACTACTAGTGAATGTAGCCCTCTCTCTCTCTCTCTCTCTCTCTCTCTCTCTCTCTCTCTCTCTCTCACACACACACACACACACACACAAACACACACACACAAACACACACACATACACACACACATTACTGAGTAGTTACAAAGAAGAGATGTTTGCAACAAATAGATTAACCTTGTAAGCTAATGAAATTAGTCAACAACAAAACACCTATAATATACTTACATGAAGATTAAATCAAGAATAAGATCATGATGACCAATTTTTTCTAGATGGGAAGGGACTTGATAACTAATGGGTATTACGGGTCATAAAAATAAAACCTCGGGAGAAACAAGTATAGTCACTATGGTTAATTGTGTCTTCTGTGCTTCATTTTTTTCTAAAAGACTTCGTTTAAAATGTTCTTATCACAAAAACATACCAATGTGAATTTGTTATGCTGATTTTCTTGCTTTAATCTTTCCAACAAATTATCACATTGCACTTCATAAATAAAACAATGAAACAAAATATGTGAAATAAATGACAGGTTTTACTGGGCTGCAGGATATATGACTTCCCAGGAGCTCTACAGATCACATCCTTTGTTCATGAAGGCATTGATAGGACTTAATGCCTTGTGTTTGGAACACCCAGAGCAACTTTCCTTTGTTGACTGTCAACTGGCAACATTTCTCATCTTCTGCAAGTTTCTTACACATTCTTTTCTTCAAAGCCAACAGTGAGGAGTAGTATCTGTTTTGCTTTGAACTTTTTGTATCACATCTCCTTGACCTCAGCCTGTTTTTAAGGGTTGTAATTACAACACCCCACTTGGATACCAGGTTCTTAGTAAAGTCTACTGAAGTCTCTGTTTCCAGTAAGGTAAACTATTCACAGGTTGCAAGCACTAGGGTGTAGAACCTGGAGTAAGGGAGTTGTGTTGCCTCTAGGTTTATCTGTAACTATCTGCATCTGTGCATATGTCTTAAGCACTAATAAAAGAATGAAAATAGCCTGAGACTTTTACTACCCACAGCATTAAGGAGTAAAGAAACAAGAATAAGAGAAAGACAGAGAGAGTAAAATTGACCATTGGCCTTCACAGGATCAAGAGCCTCTCCTCCTGTTGATGCCCAATAAGGCCATCTTCTGATAAATAAGTAGCAGGAGTCATTGGTCCCTCTATATCCCCCTATATATACTCTTTGATTGGTGGTTTAGTCTCTGGGGTGTCTGGTTGGTTGATACTGTTCTTCCTATAGAATTGCAAACCCCTTCAGCTCCTGCAGGGTTTCTCTAATTTTTCCATTGGGAACCGTATGCTCAGTCCAATGGTTGGTTGAGAGCATCTGCCTCTGTACTTGTCAGGCTCTGGCAGAGCCTCTCAGAGGACAACTATATCAGGATACTGTCATTATATATTTCTTGAAATCTGGGTTTGGTGGCTGTATATGGGATGAGTCCCCAGATGGGGCAGTGTCTGGATAGCCTTTCCTCCTTTGAGTATTTTGTTCCCCCTTCTAAGAAGGTCTGAGGCATTCACAATTTGCTCTTTCTTGTTCTTGAGGTTAATGTGATCTGTTGATTGTATCTTTTGTATTCTGAGCTTTTGAGGTAATATCCACTTATCAGTGAGTGCATACCATGTATGTGTTTTTTTGTGACTGGGTTAACTCACTCAGGATGATATTTTCTAATTCCATCCATTTGTCTAAGAGTTTCATGAAGTTGAAAGAGTTAAAATTTTAAGTTGGCCCCAATAACCCTGCCTTGAGGACATGTATATCTCAAGGGTGAGAAATAAAATGGCAGACTACCTGATCTTGATAAGGTCTAACTCTGCAGTTCTGAGAAAAACAAGTATGAAGGTTGGCATGCCTCAAAACAGGGTGGCCTAGAGTTGAACCATGTCCAAAATAGACAGAGTATGCCAATTTGAATGAACCAATAAGATTGTTATGAGCCTGTAGCTAACTGCCTATGTGATTTTTCCTATAAATACTTCTCCCCATTTGAGTTCGGGGTCGACTCCTCTATCTCCTGTGTGAGATACGTGTCATCCCCAGAGCTCTGGAATAAACCTATTGCCTGATTGCATCAAGATAGGCTCTCCATGAGTTCTTGGGTTTGTGTTTCCTGGTACTTGAGTGAGGGGCTCCCCCAATTCAGGGATCTTTCAGAATCATTGTTTTTAATAGCTGAGTAGTACTCCATTATGTTAATGTACCACATATTCTGTATCCATTCTTCTATTTAAAAACATCTGTGTTCTTTCCAGCTGCTGGCTGTTATAAATAAGGCTGCTATGAATATAGGGGAGCATGTGTCCTTGTTATATGTTGGAGCATCTTTTGGGTGTATGCAGAAGTGGTATAGCTGGTTCCTCAGGTAGTACTATGCCCACTTTTCTGAGGGACCTCCAGACTGATTTCCAGAGTGGCTGTACCAGCTTGCAATTTCATCAACAATGGAGAAGTGTTCCTCTTTTTCCAGAACCTCACCAGCATCTAATTTTTTGATCTTAGCCATTCTGACTAGTTTGAGGTAGAATCTTAGGGTTCTTTTGCTTTGCATTTCCCAAATGACTACGGATGTTGAACATTTTTTTAGATGATTCTTAGTAATTCAATATTCCTCACTTGAGAATTCTTTGTTTAGCTCTGTACCCTCTTTTGAATAGAGTTATTTGGTTCTCTGGAGTCTCACTTCTTGAGTTCATTGTGTATATTTGATATTAGCCTCCTAGGATTGGTAAATATCTTTTTCCATTCTGTTGACTACCATTTTTTCCTAATGACATTGTCCTTTACCTTACAGAAACTTTGCAATTTCATGAGGTTCCATTTGTCAATTCTTGATCTTAGAGCATAAGCCATTGTTGTTCTGTTCAGGAAAATTTCCCCTGTACCCATGTATTTAAGGATCTTCTATAAAGCAACAGCGGACCTTATCAGAAGCCAGTGCAATTGTGGAAGAAAGGGAAAGAGTGGAATGTGCTGGAAAATGGACTAGCATGGCCATGGTTGAGTAGAGGAAAATATGGTTTAATATACCATTTGCAAAGGACCGAGGCTTGATTTCGACTTTTAATCATGGACTGAACTTATAACTAACTCTGAGAAAGGTAGAGTGTATTAGAACAGTTTCTGACCTGGGACATTCCACAGATTTCTACACCATGTCTTAGATTCCACATAGTTAGTGTCCCAGCTGTTGTTTGCGAGGACCCTTTAGTGGCTGTATGAACTAGTCACATTGGGTACTGCAGCCCTCTATGAAGAGTAGCCAAAGCATATAGGATGGTGTCACCAAGTCCTGTAATTATGAATCTCCACAGAAATGAATTTTATGGCCTTAATAAAGGCACAGGTGACTAAAGACTTGCCTGAAACCCACCATAAATACTGAGATAGTCCTCAGTGAGCCATGTCAAATTTTTAGCACACAGAAGCCTGTGTACCTTTCTGTAAGACACTAACTTTTAGGGTAATTCAATATGCATAAGTAGATAAGTTATACAGGGCTTAGGTTTTCAAGTGTGCGCACCATGACTGAGGGTGGAGAGGTTGAACTGAGAATGGTTTAAAGGTTTCTGTGTTTGCAGGTGTTGCTGCATGTCTACACTGTTGTGTGTGTCACGTGGAGGACTAAGATGAATGTATTTTAACACATCTAGAAAAAGAATAGCGGGAAAGTAAAAATGCAAAAGAGAGGACTAGAGAAATGCCTTAGCTGGCTGTTCTTCCAGGTGACCCAGCTTATCCCAAGCATCCACATGGTGGCTCCAGTACCAGGGGATCTGAATCCCTCTTCTTCAAGGCTGAAAGACATGTGAGGCGCAGATAACCATGCTGGTTGAGCAAGTTTATATATAAAATAAATATTGATTTAAAAGTGTAAAGAGATTGGACATAACTGAACTCAGGTATGAGTAGACTTCAAAACATCCAGCAAACTACAAGACTTCTAGGATTTGAATGAGTAACAACCCCCCACCAGCCTGGTGAGAAAGAAGGCAAGCTAACTTCTGTGCTCCTATTTCTGCATTGGGTCAGTCTCCACAAAAAAGGTATTGCTTGGAAAGGGGCAGGGGAGCTAATGTTGCAGATGTACTGTACCACACATGGATCAGAAATGGAAATTATGAAGACCAGAAAGTTGAGGGGATGGGGGATAAGACCAGGCGGGAGATAAAAAGAAGTTAAGGACACAGTTTGAAATCATTGTTATAGGGAATGGAAATTGAAAAAGTTGTACCTTACAGGGCATACGAAATTGTGAGATTTCAACTGAAGCTGGGGACATTCCTATCAGTATCGACGCCAAACTATTAGATGTTGATCTGGATTTTGATATTTTGTTTGTGCTTTGCCTAGAAATTTAATTCTTAAATTTATTCATGGTTCTTATTTATAACCAAGTAGACTGGGACATTGTTTTTAAAAGGCAATGTCCTGGTTTGATATCACAACCATGAGAAGCCCTGTTGGCAAGAAAGTAGGTTTCCAGAGCATAACGACCCTTGTGCTTATGAAGTGTAGCTGGCATTTACCTCAGTTCAGGTCCTCCCCAAGTTGTAAGGTTTTTACCTCCCAAATTCTGAAGAGTATCTGTTGGAAACACAAAGGGCTTTCTGCTCGAGGATGCTAATGTTGCTGTGTTTTTTCTTTTCTTCTCTGAGCAATAAGCATGTTCTGTATGTATGAAAGGGAACCTAAGCCTGTTCTGCTTCTATGGAACACGGGTAATGTGATACATACACGGTTGGAGTATGAAGCAGCCCATAGTTCTTTGGCAAGGTGACTTCAAGCCTTCTACTTCCTGTCTCCTCAACTATGATGGGACCTCAGTCTCCTTGCACTGACTTACTTGCTAATGGACCTGTGCCTTTCAAGACTTTCTGTGCTGTCTCCTGGCCCTGGCCTCCTCCTGTTTTCTTTATCTTCAAGTGATATACCCATTCCCAGTTAGCCCTCCACAAACCCTCCATCCCTCCTCTCCCTCCTCTCCTTTGTCACTATGAGGTGCTGCTCCACACCCCACTCACCCACTACCACCTAAAGAAACTCAATTGAAGACAGAAAAGACAAAATTGTCCATAGCAAAGTGGAGAGGAAAACTCCAGGCTGAGTCCTCCCTCAGATGGTCTTTAGCGAGCTGGGGAAGAATGATTGGAGATTCATGAAATAATGGGCACATAAGAGAACAGCAAGCTCATATAGTCCTCCTCTGGGGTAGGGGCCTTTGTTTGTTTTAACCTCTGAAGACCCCATGGGTGGCTAGTGAAGTTTGCATAATCAACAAGACTGGCACCTTAAGTTTATGTTCTCATTATTCTGATTAAAGGAATTACTAGTACATCAGAGGAAATAATTTTATTTCATTGTTGTTGAAACTGTTCATTGACATCTGGGGGAAATTGCAGCGATGGAAGTTAATTTACTTTCCCACATTTCCCTGAACTTTACAATAGCTGTCTTATTTTAAAGGCCACTGACAGCTATCTTGACAGAGCACATGGAAGGACTCTGCAGCTGTAACTTGAGACTACCTGTTTCCCAGAGAAGTCTGAACTGAATAGAATGTTCTGGAAAGCACAACATGGAACAGTGCCAGTGCTCTCAGAGACGGGTAGCTATCGCTTCCTTTCTTTCAGGCATAGAAACTTGAGGGCTACCCTTTTCAAAGTGTGCTACGTACACAGCTTGTGCTAGAACCCTGGGTAATTCACAAAATGTGCTTAGAATCACGTTCACCTTTAAAAATCAGTGTTATGCATGTGGGGGCATCTTGCAACACAAATATCTTATGACAAAAAAATAATTTCTACTTCTTGCCGTGCTATCAGCTCCGGCTCTCTTTGGATTATGTGCATCATCTTTAAGTTAGCAATTCAATGTTTTTCAGCCCTTCACACATCAACACTAAATCTGAACTAATGGGATAGAGTTGCAGTAAAGCAATGGTTTCCAACTGCATTTAACTATATGCAGAGCCCAGCATGTGCTTGGTTCAAATTCCATGTTCAAAATATCTTAAAGCTCCGATTTAGCTGGATGTACACTCAAATGTGGCACATTCCATTTTCAACATTCATTTACTTTATAATCATTTTGCATGCATGTATATATGTGTGCCGAGTGCCGGCTTGCTGGTGACTGTGCAGTCCGGGAAAGGGTATTGTGTCATCTGAAACTGGAGTTATGGATGGTTGTGAGCTGCCACGTGAGTGCTGGAATTTGAATCTGGATCCTCTGCAAAAGCAGTAAGTACCCTATATCTCAGAACTCTAGCCCCACATTCCAAATTTTAATTCATTGGAGATTATTTTAGATGTTGACCAGTCAACTATATTTTGTGATGACTTTTGACTTCGGTTTCCTGTTTTTCTGCTGTTTATAATCACTTTGGAAGTGAGGCATGTATGAGAAAGAATTATTTTCAAATAGTTGTACTTTTTTTTTCTTTCCCAAGGAATAATTACTTGTGTACATATAAAACTGCCCCTCTGATTTCTAAACAATGAGTCTTGTTTATCAAGACAGTTGTGTTCAAAGGTGGCCAAGGTACAGACAGTCTCTGTTTCCAGAACAAAACATGATACAATAGATGGACCTAAGACACAATTTATCATTACGCCAGAATTTTAGCCTTTACAAAAATTACCTGTCTGGCTTATCATGTCTACTAATAATTGTTATCTTAAGATTTCCATGATTCTATAAGCCACAAACAGGCCACAGACTAAAACAATGAAATGGCAAAAATGAGAAAAAAATCCTATGACTCTGATACAATGAATCTGATTAGGAAAGTGTTTTCAACCTAAGAGTTCACTCTGATGATTGAAGGGAGTGAAAGTCTTCAAGTTAAACTTCCCTGTCCAGCATCCCGGGACAATAGAGTGTGCTTGCTGCCTGTTACTATGTATTCGATGCCACACTTTAGGACTATCTATTATGCTCTGGTACATTCTGTGTTTTACGTTATGAGTTTCCCCCAAAATTCCTTGACAGCTTTGCTCAGTGTTAAATAACATAATTAAAGCAAACATCCAAGTAGAAAGATAAAGATTTCTGTTTCTTTTGGCATAAGAATCAGACAGCTTTATATGGAAAAAAATCTATGCGAAAAAAGTTTAGATCCAAAGACTATAATTCAGTATAAATACATTTAAAACTTTAAAAATATTATTGGAGGAATCATTGAATTTTAGTAAGGAGAACAGGTTCAGTGGTTCTATGGACAAGCAGCATCAGAAGGCCATCAGTCTCCTTGACTGATTACACATCCAACAATTTTATCCAAAATGTTAGATTGATTATTGTGATCATTTTAATTCAACCGAGTAAAGAAATTTTTTGACCAATGTCACTCACCTAGGAAGATTTCAGATTAATTAAGGCTATAGGACTTGAATCTAAGTTCCTGGGTTAGTGGTCTACTACAGAGGCTTGCTTGAGGGTATTTCTGGCAGAAATGTGATTAAAGGTTCTTCTCCCATGGTGGATGGCATCCCTGAGACTTAATAATCCCAAGGCACAAATCAGTGGCCATGATATGTCTTATGATTTGTTTTTGGAAGTCATACATACACTACCACTTCTACAAATGTCTATTGACTACAATGTCTTTCTGTTCATGCTGGCCACAGAAAGCACAGATAGCCAAGTAGAGACAAAATTTCCTATTTTAAATGAATAAACATTTCCACAATTTTCTCAGTTTAAACTACTAACCTATAGTGTGCATTGGCTATTCCTGTTAGAAGATAAAGGAGGTTATTGAGATGCTGGAGGATACTGAAATACTCAGTCCAAAGATGCTGGAGAGAATCTGCTAAGAAGTGGTACATATCAACAATAGCATAGCAACTGGCTAAGGAAGCTGAAGAAGTGTCCCATATTAGAGGCTCTAGTAGTATAGAACAGACTTCAGATCCATGTGCAGGCCTCAAGAGAACTTTGTCGACACAGATTATAAGCTGAAGTAATTGACCCTGCTTTTGGGAGTACACCAACATCACTAGCATTTAATTTTATTTAAAATTTGTATAACTAGAAAGTAGCATAGTTTTTAGTTTCAGTGAATTTTCACATATATTAGAAAATCTCAACTCTGAAAGAATGTTATTTCCATTCACGTCTTACCTTCCATTAAAGAATCCTGATTCATCATAGTATGGCATATGGCTTATAGTCAGTGGTATATCAATACAAAATTTACATCTCTCTCTCTCTCTCTCTCTCTCTCTCTCTCTCTCTCTCTCTCTCTCTCTCTCTCTCTTTCTGTGTGTGTGTGTGTGTGTGTGTGTGTGATATCTCCTTTGTGCCATTTGCCAGCCCCTTGGTGGAAATGTTCCATCACAGTTAATTTCAAGGTACTAACATGTACAACTGCTACATGTACAAATGGACACAGACACTTGAGCAAGAACTCCAACACTCTCTGTTGTAATCCATAGTAAACACGGTGTTTTCCTATAGTTCTCATCCATTTGATATTGGTTAATATTTGTGGTTCATGCAGCAGACTTTTAGTATCTTAGACTCTATGAGTTACATAGTCTGTCCCAACTATTCAGCTCGGCAGCTATACTGCTAAAGTGTCTGGCTGTAGGCTTTCCATGATCTTAGATGAGTGGATTCCTTGGCAGCAGAGCTTGAAACAAGGATTTGGTCACATATGTGATGAGGCAGAATGATCAGGTGAGTCTGTAAATGGATAAAGAGCACTAGGAAGGTAGAGTTGGAAGGTATCTACTTTGAGAATGACCTGAGATAAAGATATTCTTTCTCCCCAAATACAAGATACTACCAAAAATACAAAAGGAATTTAAGAGTATCAGGCAGAGGTCATCCCCTGCTTCTTCCACACACTAAAATCATATCTTTAGCAGGTTACTCATGTCTCAGAGTTTCCGTCTTATTTGGAAAATGCTAAGTATAATGACTGGTGTGTTAATGTATGCATGTTTGTATAAAATATACATATGGTAATGTGTTCATGTGTATGCAACACATACATATGATATTAAATACAAAATTCAGAGAGATGCGTAGAACAAAGAAATCATCAGAAAAGTTTGAATTATGGATTACTGAAAATATTCAAGACACTGAGAATATACATTATATGAATATATATTAAGCCTAAACCATAATGCTTCTGACACTCCTGTACCACACTGGAAAGGAGTTTATAATTTGCTACTATGGATTTAATATTTTTAGAGCCCTGTTTAACTCTAAAATGCTTGGAAAAATGGGTCCTGCTTTAATTTCATTTGGTCAAAACTCTAAATACAAATTTCTGATTTTCAATAATCAGGTTAATTAATGCTATACAGTAGCATTTTCACCCCACTCTTTAAAAGGAATCCAAATGCATTTTTGCTTTCCTCTGCCATAGAAAGAAGGTCTACATGACTAACAGGAACCTACTTGGATCCACACAAACCTTATGACTGCCTAGATTCAACATAATCCAAAGCCATGTACTGACTGCTGATTCAGTGAAAAAAAAAAATGACACACAGCCAAAAGTTCTGTCAAAGTCTAGTTTGTGGTTAGGAATTGTTTTTCTCTTTCTTTCCTTGTTAACCAATTTGGGTGAACCAAGGTCAAAGTAATTTTCTTTATTGCAAAAACACAGAAAATTGTTCTGTAATACATGTCCTCAAAACACAGTGCCTGATTATTAAAGAAAGTTGCTTTTTCTTTCTTTCAAATGGATTTAGCAGCTGATGTCATTTGAGGAATTTATCAGGTGAATTTATTGTGAGGAGATTGTGAAATGGGGGTCACAGCCTCATAGTTTAGCTTATATGCTTTGTTATTTTGAACCTTGCTGAAGAAATGTGTCGTTTCATTTGAGCAGGTAACATTTGCCCTCCGAATTTGGAAAGTTTTGATGTGCTCAAAGTTGGATTATTTCTCAGGGAGCATATGATTTTAGATTTATAGGTAGTGTCTAGGTAAGGTAGAACCCTTTTGCGTATTAATAATGTCACCCTTTAATCTCTAGGGATCACACTGGCTGGTTGCACTCTTAACAGTGGGGATATTCAGGGAGATTTGTAGAGGCTCAAAAGTGTTTTCCAGAGTATGTAACTGTAGAGCTATGCCCTAGATATAATGGTACTACAAGGGGGATTCCCATTTCTTACTGAAAGTAGTTTTTTCCTTAAAAGGCCCATAGTCTCCTACCTAAAAACTAATAGTAATAAAGTGAGCCATGGCCTACTTTATGTAAGAAATTTCCTTTCCTTATGGAGTCTGAATATTTATGAAAATACCCTTCTCTTTCAGCCCACCTTGCACCCCTTTTACCTTGCTTACTCCAGTCATCCTTTGAACCATACTGACGAGACCTTGGGAATCAAAGTGATCTCTCGTCTTCATGGCCAAAGGAATGTTCTAGTGATAACTATGATTGTAGTGCTTTCTGACTGTCAACATTTCAAAATGACTTGCAGATTTGGAAAATCAATAGCTTGTGTTCTTTCCAATTCATCTTATGCAAAACAGCACAAGCCAGAAACAATTTCAGTAATAGCGGTGGAGATGAGTACATTAAGTACATTGTCGGACTCATACCTATGCTTTGCGCCAAGAAGGAGGACTTTGTTTTTTATCTAACATTTAAAACAGTGACTGCTAGATATGGAATTATTGGAGATGGATAACATTACTGTTCTAGCACTAACTTTATGACTTTGGAAAATGTTACTGACATTTTGGTTTCTTTGCTTTTAAATTATTGGGGTGTGTGTGTGTGTGTGTGTGTGTGTGTGTGTGTGTGTGTGTGTGTGATGTTATGGATCTAACCAACTGTGTGATACATGCACACAAGAGCTCTACAACTATCTCAAGCACTAGAATGCTTCTAAGCCATTATTCCTCTAGATAGAATACATAGCTTGGACATCCACAGGAAAAGCATTTTATCTTCAAATGCTCTCACAAACACCAATCAGTTTTACCCCCTGTCATACAAGTGGAGCACTCAGTCACCAAGCCCCACTTGACCACAGCAGGACAGGTTACCTACTCTAATACATTTTATTCTCTTGCACATGTTCAAATCCTGAATGGAGATTCATAGGTTGAAGAGGGCTTAGATAGTTTAATAATCTCATGACTTCTATTACTCTGAAGAATCACAAAACTTAGATACTAATTAATATGCTTTATATAGATTCATTTGCTTAATTATCATAAAGTAGGCATTCTAACTATGAGATACGTTTATTTAGTTTCTTAAAAGTAGATTTCTCCCAAGTTAGAACTGGTAAAAACAAGAACAAAAGAAGTTTCTTAGAGGTAACACTACTACATAAGGGATATTTGTGGTACCCGAGAGAGTAGGAAAGCATGTAACAACTCAGTTGACTGAGATTAAGCATCTGTGATGAGTAATGTTAGTGGAGACTCCCTCCAGATGCCACTTAATGACAATATTTGCATGATCAACTTGGGTACTTTTTGTTTGTGTTTTTATTGTAATGTTTCATGGGCATTGACTGAGGACAGATCTCATGTCTTGAACATTTTGAATGTTCATGTGCGTTCTCCTTTTTGAGATTCTCAAGTTCTGGTCATAAAGCTACTTCAGTCAAGGCAATCATTATTGAATTTTTCTTATTTTACTTATTCAATTTAGGTCCATAATAGAGAATCCATTCCAGAGCTGGATTAATTGTTGATGAAACATTATGTCCCCTTGAGACAGACATTGGGTGAGTTCTCCCTAAATATTAAATATCAGCTAGCACTTCTATAATTTTTATTTTCTTTCCTTTGCTATATCTTAACACAGCATCTCTCATGGCTTCAAGCACATGAAACTCAAAAGACTTCCTATTTAAACAGGATTCCTGAAATATGAGATTCATGTTCTGCTTTATTTTTCTTACTGAAGTTTACAAGATGAATCCAAGGAAGGACAAAAACTGACTTCATTTTCTCTCCACAGTGGGAAAGTAAAGGAGGTGAGGGCTGGAGGAAGTTTATTAAACACACAGGCTGAATACGTTCTGACTATATCATAACTTTTTCCAACAGCGTCTTAAACCCAAGTTATTACTGGAAGTTGTTTATCTGGTACTTTGTATTCTTAACAGTTGCTGCCGGCAGATTTAGGATGGAGTATATGTCTTGCTTTGTGCTCAGATCCTTGAATAACCTGGCAATGGATGGTGGTATAAGTGGAGTTGGTGCTGCGACAGTTCCAAAAGACACAGCCTCAGTAATATCAAAGAAGACATGCATTTTAAGGTAAGAATTGGATTCCCAAACTTACTTGCTCATAGCAAGTGAGCATATACCTTCATCACATCCTTTGAAGACACGTGAGTTTCATACCTTGTAACGGCAAGCCAACAAGCATGTGTAGACCATCTGCTTTGTTTTCCTAGTATTGGAAGAACTGTAGACTCAGATGTCGACTAAATTTTCTAACTATTCAGAACTCAATTATCCATTTATATACCTTTGACATCCTCCAAAGAATATGAAAGCCTTTCCCTAGGATACCAGAGAAGTTCCAAGATGCCACTGTTTCTAATATAGCCACTTATCTCTCATATATAACACACTGACAGTGATTTGATAGCTTTTTAAGAAGCACATGGGACCCTCTTCTACCTGTCCTGGCACATATACATACCCCTTTGCCTCCTTGGGCTATTGTCAGTTCAGTAATATACTTCACATGTTCGGCTTTCCAGTGCTTCGGTGTGCTTATTTTTATTCTCATAGGAAGGTCATTTACAGAAATCTGACAGAAGCTAAGAAAGGGAAATCCAAGCCTCATCACATGTGTTCTCTTTCTAAAAGGAAATGCACATGGAGGGCAGCGACGGTAGAATGTTTCATCAGGTGACCAGACGAAGATCTAAAAGAAGAAGCTTGACCTTTTCTTTATCATTTACTCCCATTTTTATCATGGCTTTACCTAGCGCTCAATGCACATGATTCTGATGTGACACTTTATCTAAATCTTCATATCACCTCATTGCTGTTTGCCAGCAACAAACAAAGGCCATGTGGATCTTTCTCAGTCCCCAGGTGCCCGGAGCACGCTCCCAACCTCAGCCTGCCTCTCTTAGTCCCTGTGACTTTTCAAGTGACCAGAGCCTGCAGTCATACATATTCTACTCCCCAAACTTCGTACTTTTCAGAGTCTTGGCTCTGCCCTGTCTCATCCACCTCCTTCCACTGTGCTTTATGGGGTTTTTTTTGGGGGGGGGAGGGAGTGTCTGCTTTTGTTTTTGTTATGTTTTGTTGTTTGATGTTGTCCAAAACATTTTGTTTGTCTTCTTCATCTCTTTTTCATATTATCATGTTAGATTTCAATAGTCATGAAAGATGTAAGACAAATACACCAGAAAGAATGAATTACTTTATTGTACCTAAGACTGCAGCACCAGGGATAGCATATGAAGGTGCCTGCCAGCTCACACCAAAAGTCAGTGCTTATGTAATGAGGAACAAAGGAGGATTCTGTGTATACGAATCAAAGCACCGCCTCTAGTTCCCCCAATCACAGTGCCTACTCAGAAGCCAGTGCCAACCCTTATATAAGCAAAAACCACAACTTCTAAATTGCACCCATTATGTCTTTTAAAAAAATATTTTTTTCTTTACATACATTTCAAATGCTATTTCCTTTCTCAGTTTCCCCTCTGGAATCCCCTATCCCATTCTTTCCCCCCTACCTTTATGAGAGTGTTCCCCCACTCACACACTCCCTCCTATTTTATCTTCCCACCTGAGTGTTTCCCTGCACTGGGGTGTTCAGCCTTCACAGGGCCAAGGGCCTCTCCTCTCCTTGATGCCTGAAAAGGTCATCCTCTGCTACATATGTGGATGAAGCCATGCCTCCCTCCATGTGTACTCTGTGGTTGGTGGTTTAACTCTCGGAGCTCCGGAGGGGTGTGGTTGATTGATATTGTTCTTTCTCTGGGGTTGCAAACCATTTCAGCTCCTGCAGTCCTTTCTCTAACTCCTCCACTGGGGAACCCATGCTCAGTCCAAAAAAAACAAAACAAAAAAACAAAAACAAAAAAAACCCAAAATGGTTGGTTGAGAGCATCTGACTCTGTATTTATCAGTCTTTGGCCGACCCTCTCAGGGGACAGCTATATCAGGCTCCTTCCAGCATGCACTGCTTGGCATCCACAATATATCTGGGTTTGGTGACTGTATACGAGATGGATCCCCAGGTGGGGCAGTATTTGGATGGCCTTTCCTCCTTTGAGTATTTTGTTCTCCCTTTTAAAAATGGCTGAAACTTGAGTTTCATGTGGTCTATGGATTGCATCTTGGGTAATCTGAGATTTTGAAATAATATCTACTTATCAGCGAGTACATACAATGTGTGTGTTTTTTGTGACTGGGTTACTTCACTCAGGATGATATTTTCTAGTGTCATCCATTTGCTTAAGAATTTCATGAAGTCATTGTTTTTAATAGCTCAATAGTATTCCATTGTGTAAATGCACCACATTTTCTGTATCCATTCCTCTGGTGAAGGACCTCTGTGTTCTTCGCAGCTTCTGGATATTATAAATAAGGCTGCTATAAATATAGTAGACCATGTGTCTTTGTTATATCTTAAACCAGCATCTTTTGAGTATATGCCCAGAAGTAGTATAGCTTATTTTTGACAAAGGAGCTAAAACCTTCCAGTGGCAAAAAGACAGCATTTTTCAACAAATGGTGCTGGTTCAACTGAAGGTCATCCTGTACAAGAATGATAATTGATTCATTCTTATCACCTTGTACAAAGCTCAAGTCTGAGTGGATCAAGGACCTCCACACACAACCAGACACACTGAAACTAATAGAAGTGAAAATGGGAAATAGCCTCAAATACATACGCACTGAAGAAAACTTTCTGAACAAAGCACCAATGGCTTATGCTCTACGATTAAGAATCCACAAAGGGGACTTCATACAACTTCAAAGCTTCTGTAAGGACACTGTCATTAGGACAAAACGGCAACCAACAGATTGGGAAAAGATCTTTACCAATCCTACATCTAATAGAGGGCTGATATTCAATAAAAACAAAGAACTGCAGAAGTTAGAATCCAGAGAATCAAAAAACCTGATTAAAAGGAGGGGGGCAGAGCTAAACAAAGAATTCTCAACTGAGGAATTTTGAAGGGCTGAGACACTTTTAAAGAAATGTTCAACATCCCTAGTCATCAGGGAAACCCAAATTGAAATCATCCTAAGGATCCACCTCATACCAGTCAGAATGGCTAAGATCAAAAACTCAGGTGCCAGCAGATGTTGGTGAGGATGTGCAAAAAGAGGAACACTCCTCCACTGTTGGTGGGATTACAAGCTGGTAGGAGCATTGTGTCTCAATGCCTTAATACCAGTTTGTCTAAAGTAGGCATGAATAGGACCAGACATACTGGAATGGAAGCCATGCCTTTATGTGCAGTGGTTTCTGAAACTACCATGTTTTAAAAGTAAGCATGATGAATCCAAACTAGTTAGTCTGACAAGAGACTGGTGTTCCCTGTAGTCAGAAAATCAGTCAGTTGGTTGTCAGGTTTTCATTCATCGATGCCAAACATAGGGAAGGATCTACCTGCCAGTTCAAGTACCAGCTCCTGTTGATCAAAGAATATAAATTATAAGATGAGTAGAATAAATATTTCAAGATCAAAACAAAACTCAATATCACTCAACATGTTTATTAGCATTTATCATTGTTTAAATCCTGACACATGTCTCTTAGAATGGTTGAGTCACTCTAGCTTACCTAATTAAGATTTTAAGCTACAATCACTTATGATTACTGTCTAGTTACACTCCATTCTCAGAGTAATCTGTTTCCTCCCATTAGGTTCAGATATTAAGTTTCCATTCCTCCAACTTTCAGTATCTCTTTATCATGACCCCTAGTTTAGAGCTCACCTTTAATCTCACCACCTCCTGTTCAAGAACATTCCAGGGTTTTATTTATGGTTCAAAGTGACCCAAGACTCAATACAATATTTGAAAGCTCCAAGTTTCAAATGTAACTCTTCTTTGACATAAAACCCTGCTCTCATCCACAAGGACCACCCTCCCCATTCTACCTATAGAGGATTCCTCCCTTCCCCACTCTACTTTATAGACTCAGAGTGATGATTTTTCCCTGAAAAATTTTACAGGTTAGCTTGATTTACAACTAAATCTGAAAATTCTCTACTACCAGGTGGTTGTTTTTATTCAACTTGATAGTTTTTTCCCTTCATATAGGAGCCAGAGTTTGGGCATTAATAAGTGCTTACTAATTGACTTCAGAGCAAATCTTATTTTTAATCCATTAATCATTTATGATCATTCATGCATTTGGAACTAATGTTAAAATGTTAAGAAGGAATAACAGAATTGTTTGGTTTTAATTAAAGTTGAGGAAAAAAAGATGCCCAGAGTAAGAGCTACTTTTCTCTCTAGATATGTATTCTAAGCACTGGTTTGGTTGCTGCAGTTTAAGCAACAGGTAATTCTTCAAGCTGATTAATTCTAGATGGATCCAACTTTAATATCCGCTGAGGATGCTTTGGTTCAGTTTGCTGCATCATTACATTTAGGCAGCAGCACATGACACCAAAGACTACAGATGTCTGTACCTTCCCCTCAACTTCCCTCCCAAGTTGAAAATTATTTTAAAATAATTCAAGATAAGGTTCAGTCAGTTAGCTAGTTACAGCATTCTCTTAGGGTAGCATTAGCATTAATTAATATTTGCACATTGCTTTGAAAAATCACAAATGCTATGGAAGTGCTGACTATTAATTTAGTAAAAGCACAGGCCATGAAGGCTGAGATATAAAGGCAGCTGCACACTAATGAAATGTTTTAATATTTAAATCAACTAGCCTGAAGAAAGTCCCTGACATTCTGTGCCTGTAAATCAGGAAGAAAGAATCTCTCTGGATGGACTTGAAGTGATTTAGAAGAGAATACTGAAGAGCAAGTTGATAGGGATGATGTTCCACCAGAAGGAAAAGCTGTGACCTTCAAAATCAAAATTATCTTGGGTGGGGGCTACATGCTAATCAATGGGTAATTAGCAGTGATTCAAATGGTGGAATATGGGCAAAAACACAGATGGGGGAAATGAAACAAGAAATGGAAAAAGGAGACAAGAGCTCTGTGGACCAAGATTAAAAAGTGGTGATAAAATGAAATTGTCAGTATTCTTCTGCCTCTCACCCTAAATGTGGTGACATCACAGCGGAAGGTCCCAATCAGAGCCATGCTGGCTCCACTGAGCATCCTTTGCAGATGGCCCCTCCATGTCTGTGCTTCCACTGTAATTGAGACCTCAAGTTTTTGCCTGCCATTTGAAGTCACTAGGCTTCTTACGATTTGTTTGGCAGCCTATATTCTCTTTCTCCACCTCAGCATCTACCAAAAACCACTCCCAATGAGCTATTTCCTTCAGGATATTTTCGAACTTCTGCAGTGATGCCAGCAATGGGAGGTATTTGTTCCATATGGCACTGCTGGGAATGAAATGATCTTCCTAAACATTCTCCAGAAGAAATGATTTATATGAATAAGAAAATAAACTATTCTGTCCATTCTGTGCGTAAACTTTCCAGATAATTTTACTGTGATCCTGCCAAAATGCAAGAGAATGATTTAATAATTTATATAGAAATTTGTATTGTTTATTTAAAAGTTTTTAAAAGACAAGTGACTTCCTTATCTCAATTCATCTTTATTTTTTTGTCACTATTAATGTAGCTATGTATCTATGAATCTGTGTCTCTATCTATCTATCATCTATCTATCTATACATTTACATTACAGGGCAATTGGTAAATAGAAATATATTAAAATTAAAATACACAAATTTTGTTAAAATCATATTTTAAACTAAAAAACACATGGACATAGTCACATACACGCATATATTGAGATACACGTATAAATTATAAAAATATAAACATAAATATTTGAATTACAATTTGTAATTTTCCCTTCCTAATGTGTTTACCAAAAAATTGAGTATTCCATAAATCACTATGTCATAGGTTTCTTTCCACTTGATGTCCAAGTTACTATATTCCTGCTTTGATAAATACTGTGATCAAAAGCAACTTAGAGAAGAAGGTTTGTATTTCATTTTCTGTGTGCAGATGACAATCTCACACTGAGGGAACTCAGGTCAGAATCTTAAGCAGGAACCCAGGGAGGAAGCACAAAGGAGAGCTGATTATGTCAGCCATGCCCCAGCCTCCACTCAGCTAGCTTTCTTTAAAACAAAACAAACATTCCTTTAACCTCTTTGAAGATTTTATGTGTTGCATTTTGATCAGATTCATTTCCCCTTCCCCATGTTCTTCTCGATACACCCCTCACATTTCATACCCACAAAACTTTAAGTCCTTGATAATTTCTTAAACCCATAAAGTTACCGTAGGGCTAATTGCATACTCTTAGGTTCATGACCATTCACTACCAAGGTCACAACCTGAAAGAGGGCAAATGCTCTCTTTTCCAGCAGCTCTCTGTAATCAATAGCTCCGCACCTAAGGTCAGTGCCCATCTTTACCACCTCCGTTCTCATTTTGTCTTGCTTCTGCTTGCTCACATCTTGTGCAGCCTACCGTAACTATACTTAGTTCAACTGTACTGCTGTGTCCATGGAAAAAACAATTGGTGTGTAGTCACCCACTACATCTGGCTCTTACACTCCCCTCCACACTCCTTTTACAATGATCTCTGAACCTGGGCAGGGGGTGTTATTGTATAGATGGCCCATTTAAAGCTGGGCATTCTTCAATGACTTATTCTCTGTACCTTGATCAGTTGTGGCTCTCTGTTAGTCACTACCTCTTGCAAAGAGAGGCTTCTCTAATGAGGATGAAGAGATGTATTCATTTACAAGTATAATAACAAGTTCTTAGGAATCCGTTTAGTTCTGTTTCCCATAAGCACACTAATAGTAGGTTCTTTACCCTGAGTCTAGGATCAGTCTAGCCATAGGTCTTGAGGAATGGGATGTAAGTATAATCAAAAAGTCGTTGGTTACTCCAGTGACATTTTTGCTATTTTTACACTAAAATGAGCATGTTTTAGCAGGCAGGTTGCTATTGTACCTAGAAGGTTTCGCAGCTGAATAAGATTACTGATTATTTTCTTCTTCACAACATGCATAGTACCTTCTTTTTATGAAGTATTTATAAATACTTTATTTTTCTGTATTATTAGATATATTTTATTTATATTTCAAAAGGTGTCCCCTTTCCTTGTTTCCTTCCAAGCCTTCCATCCCATCCTCCCACACTCTGCTTTTATGAGGGTGCTCTCCTTCCGACCAAACCCTCCCCTCTCCCCCCTACCTGATATTCCCCTACACTGGAGCATCAAGGTTTGGCAGGATCAAGGGCTTCTCCTCGCACTGATGCCCAACAAGGCCATCCTCTGCTACATATGCAGCTGGATCATGGATCTGTCCATTTCTACTCTTTGGATAGTGGTTTAGTCCCTGGAAGCTCTGGTTGGTTGGTATTGTTGTTCTTATGGAGTTGCAAAAATTTAGCTCCTGCAATCCTTTCTCTAACTCCTCCATTGTGGACCACTTTTTCAGTTCATTGGTTGGTTGTGAGCATCTGCCTCTATATCTGTCATGATTTGGCAGAGCCTCTGAGGAGACAGTTATATCAGGCTTCTGTCAGCATGCACTTTTTGGCACCAGCAATATTTTGTGAGTTTGGTAGATGCATATGGGCTGGATCTCCAGGTGGACAGTCTTTGGATGTCCTTTGCTTCAGTTTCTGCTTCAAACAGTGTCTCTGTATTTCCTTCTGTGAATATTTTGGTGCCCCTATCTGAGAAGGACTCAAGCATCTTTGGTCTTCCTTCTTCTTGAGCTCAATGTGGTCTATGAATTGTATCTTGGGTAATCTGAGCCTTGGGCTAATACCCACTTATCAGTGAGTGCATACCATGTGCTGTGTGTGTGTGTGTGTGTATGTGTGTGTGTGTGAGAGGGGGGGGGAGAGAGAGAGAGAGAGAGAGAGAGATTGGGTTACCTTACCCTGGATATTTTCCAGTTCTATCCATTTGCCTAAGAATTTCTTGAAGTCATAGTTTTAATAGCTGAGTAGTACTCCATTGTGTAAATGTACCACATTTTCTGTATCCATTCCTCTGTTGAAGAGCATCTGGGCCCTTTCCAGCTTCTGGCTTTTATAAATAAGGCCACTCTGAACATAGTGGAGCATGTGTTCTTGGTTTATGTTGGAGAATCCTTTGTGTATATGTCCAGGAGTGGTATAGCTGAGTCCTCAGGAAATACAATGTTCAGTTTTTTGAGGAACTTCCAGACTGATTTCCAGAGTGGTTATACCAGCTTGCAATTCCACCAAAAATTTTCTCTTTCATCCACAGCAGCATCTACTGTCACCTGAGCTTTTGAACTTAGCCATTCTTACTGCTGTGAGGAGGAATCTCAGGGTTCTTTTGATTTGCATTTCTCTGATGATTAAAGATGTTGAACATTTCTTTAGGTGCTTCTCTGTCATTCACTATTTCTCAGTTGAAAACTCTTTGTTTAGCTCTATTTTCTATTTTTAATAGTGTTATTTGATTCTCTGGAGTCTAACTTTTTGAGTTCTTTGTATATTTTGGATATTAGCAAATCAAAACCACCCCCCATTGAAGTGCCCAGTGGTTAAACTGATGAAGGCAATCTGCTGGTTGGGACTGTCTCATATCTCTGGGCTCTGTGAAGCTGACAGCTGATACTATTAAGTTCTTAGTGTTTCTACAAAAGTTGTCTTTATAAATTATATTATAATATCAATTAAAGGGAGATTTTAAGAGAAATTTTGCTAAAATAAACTAACCTTATTTTCCAGTAAAAATACTAAAATATTTTGTTTTCTGTAGCCTAGTAAGTGCAATTTTTGTAAGTGTACAGGGAGACACGCTGTTTTGTTAGTTTCTACGTCTGAGCCTTATAATTTAAACTGATAAGAGACAAATTTATAGAAAACAAATTAAGTGCAAAAATGCTCCAGAAAAAGCAGGTGAAAGAATATCAAGAAAGGGTTTACTTAGAGGCCTGCATCTTATCTATCCCCTTTTAACAAAGGTGCCAAGTTATGGAGAGGCGATTAGATAAAGAAAAATGGTTTTAAGTGTCTAGGGACTTATACCCTGTGGTTATGGGACTATGTGAGAGAAATGATGGCAGATGGGATATTTATGAAAGCTGTGTGGACTGGTGTCATCTTCGGTGATAAGAATCTTGGAGTCCTCAACTGTTTTAGACAAGGAAGGGAGACATCATTACAATGGAAATGAGCAATCTTAGAGTCCTTCACTTTTTGGTACTGAGGAGGAAGATGCCTTCACAGCAGAAATCTCTACCTTCCTAGGAGACAGCTAAAAATTCCCAGAGCTTTCAGAGCCTTACTTTTTTCTATTTTTTTTAAATCTCAGAATAATTCAAAAGCAAAAGTAGCACATTGAAGGTGACATGCATGGTCTGATCCCCTCATGAATACGATAAACATCATATTTCAACAGAATTTGGATTCTGGTCACAGATTTCACAGATTATTTAGAGATAAAAATAAGAACAAGTAAAAGATATTCATTAAATGATGAAAATTTCATGTGCATTGAATAGGACATTATTAGAGAAATCAATATGAATGAAACATGGACCCTATCATTGGAAGGCTCCAGCTTTTCTTTTAAAGCATGGAAGATCGAATGGGAAAAGAGAAATACTTTTTCTCCGATGATATTCACTGTGATGGCAGTGAGAGGTCACAGTATTTCCTATGTATTTCTCTACCAGTGAGTCTGTTGTGCTGGTGTGTGACTTGCTTTGGTCAGTGGGATAGAGTAGATAAGATACTGAGCAAGTACTAGACTGAACATCATAGACCTGACTTTGAAAAACCTCAGGAATTCATGCTTTGATATATTAACAAGTTTGATTCATGCTGTTAGAAATTGAGAGAACACACTGATCAGAAGGTAATTGTTTGCTTATAATGCTCAACTTCAACATACAGCCCAATTAACAAATTTATGCCATTGATAACCTAATTGTGCCCAGCTAACTCCATAAATCCAACTCAAACCAATGGTTCATGAGGTAATCTAGAAACACAGCATGCTAATACAACCTCTAAGCCATCCACACAAAAATAATGAACTTAGTATCATAACTCATAAGAGAGAAGAGACATGGGACTTAGTGCTATTCATAACATTACTTTTGCTTTTGGTAACATTAAGCTAAAATATTTTTAAGATGTCCTTAAGAGAAAATTTTGTGAAATAATGAAAACATCATGATGTAGGAGAATCCAACATATTCCCTTAACTATTTTAACATCAACATATTTATTTCTGGGCTGAGTTGTATGCTCACTCAAGCGTGGTTGGGTTGTGCTACAAATTCCCTTAGTTTTGGATCATGTGATGACTCACTGTTAATGTTTCCATCCATAGACATACAGAACCCAATAGGCAACCCTACTGGATGCCCATGAATTGTTGCGTGAATTTTATATGCAAAATAGCTTTTCCAGCCGAGGTTGTTTACTAGAAGCTCTGATTTGCCTACGTCATATCCGTGTGCTCCCTAGGCTCTATCTTCTGGGAGCCTGCAAACAAGCCTGTCTTTCTTAAAATCTGTACATGTATCCCTCTTTTTTTAAATAAAGTTGTATGAGGGAAAAAAAAGTCTATGAAGCCTCAATACCCAGGCAGTTAGACCTTCCTTTTGCATCTGGGATTCTTTAATATATATGAAAGTTGTTCAGCAGTCTTGCTAAAGCACAGGTTTTAGATCATTGGGTCTAAGATGAGGTACAAAGATGTGTGTTTCTGGCGAGCTCACAGGTGATGCTGGTAGTACCAGGATAAAACTGTGGCACTGTAAAGGACAGTTGTTAAGGGCAACAATAAAAAATCTTTACTAAGCAAAATATGAAGGTTGAAAACCTTTTTAAGCTGAGAAAAACTGACTGCAATTAAAACCTTTTTTGATCTTGTTCATTCATAAACAAGTACGTACATTCTGGCTTCTGCCTTCTAGGAGAAGAAGAATGACCAGTTTCAGGTGATACATATGCCAAATAAGAGTGTGTTCTTAAATCCTTCATCCTTATTTTCCTAACTAGCCTTTTTCTAGAAGGGATTTGGTATACCGTGGAGACTCAGGTCCCACAACCCCCATCCTCTTCCCTCTGCATTATTTCATCAGAACTTGTCCTACGTCTGTCCATCTCTTCCATATTTCTACTTTGTGGAGCCCACACACATTTTTAAAAAAATCAAAATTTCTTCCAATCTCCTGATTCCCACTTTATTTCCTGTTCTGAAGGAAATATGACATTTACAGCAGAACATGATTTTAGGTAATATTTGTTATATCTGTTACTCTTCAGATTGTTCTTTTTATTTTAAGTACAGCCTGCAATTCTTCTTCCCCACTATGCATCCCATAGAGTAGAATCTTTGGATTCCTAGTAGGATGATTGGTCAAGATGTTTGGCCATCATACTAATTTACTAAATAAGGACCAGCATTTTAGAAAAAAATTACGTTTTTATTAAAATATAAAACATTACTTGTAAACATTTCAAAATGTCTAAATAGACAGCGATATGCATTCAATAGCAGTTCTTATGCTATGCTATCTCAGATCTGACTTCTAATCACTAACTATTTGATTCTTCATAGCAAGGGACAGGTAATGGGAATCATAGTTCTCAATAGAGCTGTGACAATTAAATTAGTTGAGGCATATAAAGCTCACGATTGATGCCTGGCACAGTGATATGAAATAAATAAGGAAAATATGCAGAACCTTGATAGATGAACATTACATAATAGACAGTAAGTAATAAATCAATTATGTGTTACCATGTAAGAACAGAGTTATACCTGTATAATTCTTAAAGGTTAATTATTAGCTTGGAATAAATTGGCTATTATTTGTAAGTGCATTTAAAAACTAAAAATATAAAACATTGAACAACAGTAGAGGACTAGAGGTATAAATTCAAGGATGCATTTGTTTTAACCATTACTTAAAATTTCATATGGTTTTGAGTTCAACCAACACACACACACACACACACACACACACACACACCTCATTTATTCAGATGTAAAATATAGATATTTAAAGATCTAGATTACAGATGATGATGAAAATATTTTGATATAAAAATTATATTCTAAGCGTTTAAACTCTGTGAAGAATTTACATAGATTTCCTTGAAGTTAGACATTGTTTTTGTATACCATTTAAGTGGCTATGGAAATGTAGGTCTCATTTTAATATGAAGTTGCAATTGAGCAATTTTAATTGCATAGAGAACAAGGTTTTGCATACATTGACATGAATAATAAACAAAAGCCCATCATAGTTACATTTTAATGCACAAAATTAATGCAGAAAGTTTATACAAAGCTTTTTACATCCTTAAGGCAATGCAAAGACTTATGCAAAGATATTTTTGTAGCTTGAAACCAACTATAAAGGGCAAAACCTCCCCAACTGGTTTTGATTTTAAGGTACTTCACTGAAATCCTTATTGGATATCAAAAAAAAAAAAAAAAAAAAAAAAAAAAGAATCCCCTTGCTTTTCAAATACGTGTGGGGAGTTCATCAAAGGACTCCATTGACAAGCCCTGCGTTTCGTTTTCCAGCCTTACAGGAGATAAGGACTACATCTCTCTTTTTCTCTGCCTTCTCACAAACACATTATTTTAAATTCAAATCACTGTAATATGGCTCTCTGGGAAATCTCAGCCTTCGTGTGAAAGACAAGTTGTCCTTACAGGATCATTTTAGATCTAAAATTTATAAATAGCATCAAAGCATCTGCCTGTCACCTGTTTAGATGAGCCACATGAAATTGCCAATACACAACAACCACTGACCCACTGAAATTGGCAATTTCAAATGATTCAATCTAATGTTTTTCTTCTGTCCTACTTCAAAGAAATGTCCACTTACTGACGGTATTGCCCATCAGGAAAGACATTTTTAATGGTCAAGATTTTTTTATAAAAATATTAGCATCCTTTCAGTTATGTAAATTAGAGTTCTTTAATTTGTATGCAATAACCACCTGGAAAACAGGACTAACATGCCCTGTTCCGATTAATCCTTAGCATTTATATCAGGAGCCATCAAGAATTGCACTCCTTTATAATTAGAAAGGGAAAAATCCATCATCGAAAGTCCTTTTTTTTTCCTAAAAGCTTCCTGTGAAAGATCCTGAACAAAAAGGTAATTGCAGAGCTGTGTATACATTCGCCCAGTTAATCTTATATATGGAACAATAATGATGGCACGCTGGGAAAACCATCAGTGTCCTCGGTGCTATACCTTGAGATGTATGTGGTGAGTGAATTCTGAACAGATTTATCAGGATTTTATTCAATAAATAAGTGGAGTATGTCACAGCATAAGAGCAGACCAGCCAATACCTTCTTCAGTTAATGATTGTCATTCAGCTCAATGAGACTGTTGTTTTAATGATTACATGGAGGAATGGCAAAATCCTGAACTGCCTTCAAAGTCATTAAGGAGATTTAGTCCTATTCAGCAGAGCTAAAGACACTTATATATTTCATTGCTTCTCAATTTCCTGCAAACTTGTAAATTCTGGAGGCTCACAGAATGATGGCATACACAATAAACTTAGATATATGCTAACCACATTTCATATATTTCCTACTGTTTTGAATAACAAAATTCTGAAAAAAAAAACCCACCTCTTGCACATGATAAGTTCTTGGCCTTCTGAGCATGTGATCCAATGTCTTATAAGTTAGAAGCATCATTAGATATAGAGACCGAACTGTAATTCTCAGCTCAGAAACAGAACCTCTCACTTCTAATTAATAACACAGCTTAACTTTGGGATGGAAAATTTCACAGATTTCCATTGTTATCATGTAACAAAAGACTATGCATTTAGTGTTCACAATGGCTCGGTCTCCAAATGAGCAGTAAGGTTTGCCTACCCCGAAAAAAACCAAATACACTTCTGGTGGCATCAAGCTTTTTTTTTCCGGGTTGCAATGAGAGCCAAGAAAAAAAAAAAAAAACGAAGTGCTAATTTTATCAAAGATTCATCAGTTAAAAACCCAATATATTCAAACTGAACACAAAGCCAGGGTTGTGCCGCATAGCATGTATTCTTCTTTCTCTACTGAGCTGTAAATTTATTCACTCAAGCAGTAAAGTATTCTTTGAAGAGGATCTAAACATGTCAGAAGGCTAAAGTAGATCTGGCCTGCCAAAAAATTACCTTACAAATCTATGAGCATTTCAACTCTCTGGGGTGAAGAGAGAAGATGTTTTCTGAAACAATTATAAAACAACAGCAAACTAGAGCATGAACAGATGTGTAGCCACTGCAGATATACAAGAAACAAGTATTTGACACATGATCTTGCCCCACTGTACTCAACAAGCATGTATCTAAGATTCATTTCTTCTAGGTCTGCGTATAAATCAGTGTCAAAATAGTATTTATTTATTTATTTATTTATTTATTTATTTATTTATTTTTATTTGGATATGTTTTCTTTACATTTCAAAAGGTCTCCCCTTTCACAATTTTTACTCCATAAAGTCCTTATACCAACACACCTCCTGCTTCTATGAGGGTGCCCTACTGCCTTCCGACCCCCTTCTGCCTCCCCACCCTGACAATCCCCTACACTGGGAAATTTAGCCATGGCAGGACATACAGTTTCTTATTCCATTGATGCCCAACAAGGCCATCCACCTTCTGCTACATGTGCAGCTGGAGCCAGGGGTCCATCATGTGTACTCTTTGGTTAGTGGTTTAGTCCCTGGGAGATCTGGTTGGTTGGTATTATTATTCTTATGTGGTTTCAAACCACTTCAGCTTTATTTACTTTAATTAAACAACTTTGTTTTAAAAAACAAAGATAAATGTACAGATTTTAAGCATTTTTGCATAAAAGAATATGAATACATTTTTGTCAGTACTTGAATTTTTAAAAGTCTGATAGTGTGCAGTAAAATCTTACTAGTTACAATGAGCATAAAGTACACGGAAAACAAGATGTAACCTGGAATTAGTCAAAGTTTTCTTGGTGTGTAAAGATTAAGCATAATGAATTTCATTTTCTTTTTTTCTTTTTTCTTTTTCTTTTTTTTTTTTTTTTTTTTTTGGCCTTTGTTTTTTCTTGAACTTCACACAGTCGGTGAGTTGTTTCTGGGGTGTTCAGAGCTTTCTGGGGTTAGTATTCCACTATCAGTGACTGCATATTATGTCTGTTCTTTTGTGACTGGGTTACCTCACTCAGGATGATATTCTCTAGATGCAGCCATTTTCTTAAGAATTTTATAAAGTCATTGTTTCTGATAGCTGAGTAGTACTCCATTGTGTAAATATACCACAATTTTTGTATCCATTCATCTACTGAAGGGCATCTGGGTTCTTTACAGCTTCTGGCTATTATAAATAGGGCTGCTATGAACATTGTGTTGCATGTGTCTTTGTTGTATGTTGGAGCTTCTCTGGGGTATATGCCCAGAAGTGGAATAACTGGGTCTTCAGGTAGTACTATGTCCAATTTTCTGAGGAACCGCAAGACTGATTTCCAGAGTGGTTGTACCAGCTTACAACCCCACCAACAGTGGAGAAGTGTTCCTCTTTTTCCACATCCTAGCCAGCATCTGCTGTCATCTGAATTTTTGATCTTAGCCATTCTGACTGGTGTGAGGTGGAATCTCAGGGTTGTTTTGATTTGCATTTCCCTGATGGCTAATGATGTCGAGCACTTCCTTAGATGCTTCTCAGCCATTCTATATTCCTCAATTGAGAACTTTTTGTTTAGCTCTGTACCCCATTTTTAATAAGATTGTTTGATTCTCTGGTGTCTAACTTCTTGAGTTCTTTGTATACCTTGGATATTAGGCCTCTATCTGATGTGGGGTTGATAAAGATCTTTTCCCACTTTGTTGGCTGCCGTTTTGTTTTCTTGACAGTGTCCATAGCCTTACAGAAACTTTGCAATGTCATTAAGTCCCATTTGTCAATCTGTCCCCTGTCCCGCGCAACCGTCTCGCCTGCAAGAACGACGCGGCACACGAAATAGAATCCTTCTGCGGTAAACTTTATTGCTCTGGAAAACCAGTACTTGCTTCACGTGACGAAAAGACGAAGAAGGCGGAGAAAACCAAAAGACGAACACGATGAACAAGACGGACGAGCCCACGAACCAGACCACGAACGGAAACACACGGGAGCGGGACCAACGAGCGGGGAAGAGAGGGGAAGAGAGGGGAAGAAGAGAGGAAGAAGAAGAGAGAGAGCTATCCAGCCCGCCCCCTTATAAAGGGATCAGTCCTTGCCTTGGACGCGGAGCCCCCTGATTGGTTGAAACTCACCAGGCCCTATGACGCCACGGAAGAGGCGGAACTCATGAAGCGGAAAAGTTACCCAGCCTGTGCGCACATGGCTTGTTTACTGCTAACTCCAGCCGGATATCAGCGCCATCTTGCAATGGCAAATGCATGGGAATGTGTGGGCGGCGCCCCACAGTCCCCCATTTTTAATAGGATTATTTGATTCTCTGGAGTCTAACTTCTTGAGTTCTTTGTATATATTGGATATTAGCCCTCTATCAGATGTAAGATTGATAAAGATCTCTTCCCAATTTGTTGGTTGCCCTTCTGTCCTAATAAAAATGTTCTTTGCCTTACAGAGGCTTTCCAATTGTATGAGGTCCCATTTGTGGATTCTTAATCTCATAGCATAAGCCATTGCTGTTTGTTCAGAAAATGTTCCCCATGCGTTTGAGGCTCTTCCCCATTTTCTCTTCTAGTAGTTTCAGTATCTGGATTTATGTGGAGGTCCTTGAACCACTTGGACTTGAACATTGTACAGGGTGATAAAAATGGATTAATTTGCATTCCTCTACATGCTGACATCCAGTTGTACCAGCACCATTTATTGAAAATGCTTTTTGCCACTAGGTGGTTTTAGCTCCTTTGTCAAAGATGAAGTGACCATAGGTGTAGGGTTCATTTTGGTGTCTTCAATTCTACTCCATTGGTCTACTTACTGGTCTCTGTACCAATACCATACAGTTTTTATCACTATTGCTCTGTAATGCAGCATTAGGCCAGGGATGCTAATTCCCCCAGAACTTCTTTTTTGTTAAGAATAGTTTTCTCTATCCTGGGTTTTTTGTTATTGCATATGAATTTACAAATTGCTCCTTCTAACTCTATGAAAATTTTAGTTTGAATTTTGATGGAGATTGCATTGAATCTGTAGATTGTGTCTGGCAAGATGGCCATTTTTACTATAGTTATTCTGTCAGTCCGTGAGCATGGGAGGTCCTTCCATCTTCTGAGATCTTCTTCAATTACTTTCTTCAGAAGCTTGAAGTTTTTGTCATACAGATCTTTCATTGTTTGGTTAGATTCACACCAAGGTATTTTCTTATTTGTAACTATTGTAAAGGGTGTCATTTCCCTATTTTTTTTCTTTTTTCTTTCCCTTTGCAACACAACAAATTGTCTTTATTTCTATATGCATCCACATTTTAACATTTAGTAGTCCTGAAGAGAATAGGGAAAGTTGCAATGAGTCAGGAGACCAGACCCACCGATCTGCAAATGATCTGCAAATGGTGACACAGAGCTCCTCTGGGTCCCTGCCGAGGGTCTGAGGACCAACAGTGACTTTAATCTGCAGGATCAGGACCTCCTGTTCCTGTTGTCGGGCTCACGTGAGACCTGATGGGTAGCCAGGGTGACTGAGAGCCCTGTTCAAACCTCTTCGATGTGTAAAAGCAAAGTAGTTATGTGAAAAGGAACCAACTCTGAACCGTGTGCACCAAGGACTCTCTGCGTGGCCTTTCTCTAGGCATTTATCTATCCAGGACCCTGAGCGCGGGCTGGTCTGAGTCTCCCTGTGACTGCTCTCTTTACCTCTAGACCTGAGTGCAAAGCTCAAGGGCTGATGGTGGCTATAGGGCCGAGGACCCGGGGCTCCCTTTCCAGGCTGGTGGCAGGTGAACGAGTGTGGTCCGGAGCTAAGTGAGGGAGGCCAGGCTCTTCCAACCTCGTCTGATGGCTTCTGGCCACAGCAAGTGTTGGGTGACGATGGGCAACGAGGTACTCGAGGAGGGGGAAAGCAGCACCCCTTGATAAAGGTGGGGAGACGGGAAGCCTTGAGTTCCTTACCCGCGGCCAATTTCAGTGGGAGGGAAGGCTTACAATCCAAGCTTTGCCAAGGGTGGGAGTGGAGGAGTAGGCACCATGGCTTGAGTGGGGCATCACTTAAGACTTAAGAAAGCAGGGGTGAATCCAAAGCACGCCAAGCACAGCAGTGGTCAGTTTCATGGCTGCTATCTGAAGCGTCCCCATCTATTCTAATGGCCACCACACAGCTGTGGTGGAGGGCGGGGCGGGCAAAGGCAGACCCAGGCCACGTGTCTGCAGCGGGTGATTGTGTGACCAGTCTGTCAACAGTTGCATTAGCTGTGCCCACCGCTCCGAAAGGAAGCTGATCAGCACACCTACTTGATATCAGAATTTCAGCCAGGCACACAGTGGTTACACTCGACAAATGACGTTACACAACACAACTTAGGTATTTCAAATGGACAAGAAGTCGGCATCAATCCGAACAGCGTCTCAGGATGAAGTGTGAGTGGGGCTTCCTTTCCAGTACTTTGAGGTCTACAGTTGTTTCTAGAAAGTTCATTACTGTGGAAAATGAAGACGTGGGTTGGATGGGGAGGGGAGGCCGGGGCCTTGGTGACTAATTCCTGGAGCACTGTCAAGCTGGTGGCAGCTTCTTGTTCTCTTTTGAGATCCTCAAGTGCCACAGTTCCTGCAGGATGACTTTGATGCTCTGGGGATTCTGCCACTTTGTCAGCACTGCTGTGGCTCTCGGATCTACCACTCCGTTCGAACTGCTCACGCCGCTCATACTGACTCTTGTGACAAATCTTACGGACAGGGGACTGTGTCATCGGCTACTCCTTTCTGGCCTTTGGTGGCTGCCATGAAGGCTGATCCCTTCTTCACCACTACCACCACTTACCCCCCCCCCCCAATGAGTTTTTCTGTTTCCCTAATTTCTTACTCAGCCTGTTTATCATCTGAGTATAGGAAGGATACTGGTTTGAGTTAATTTAATATCCAGCCACTGGTTTTTATAAGGTTTAGGAATTCTTTGGTGGAACTTTTCTGGTCACTTAAGTATACTCTCATAACATCTGCAAATAGTGATATTTTGACTTCTTCCTTTCCAGTTTGTATCCCTTTGACCTCTTTTTGCCCTGTGATCACTCTGGCTAGGACCGGAGTACTATATTGAATTGGTAGGAAGAGAATTGGAATTCTTCTTTAGTCCCTGATTTTAGTAGGATTGCTTTACGTTTCTCTCCATTTATTTGATGTTGGCTATACTGGTTTGCTATATATCTCTTTTACTGAGTTTAGGTATGGGCCTTGAATTCCTGATCTTTTCAATAGTTTTAACATGAAGAGGGCACTGAATTTTGCCAAATGCTCAGCATCTAATCAGATGATCATATGGTATTTTTCATTAAGTTTGTTTATATGGTGGATTGCATTGATGGATTTCTGTATGTTGAACCCTCCTAGCATCCTTGGGATGAAGCTTACTTGATCATGGTCAATGATTGTTCTGATATGTTTTTGGATTTGGGTTGTGAGAATTTTATTGAGTATTTTTTTTGCAACCATATTCATAAAGGAAATTGGTCTAAAATTTTCTTTCTTTGTTAGGTCTTTGTGTGGTTTAGGTATAAGAATAATTGTGCTTTCATAGAAGGAATTGCGTAGTTTTTCTTATGTTCCTATTTTGTGAAGTAGTTTGGAGAGTATCAGTATTAGGTCTTCTATGAAGGTCTGGTAGAATTCTTCACTAAATCTATCTTGTCCTGAAATTTTTTTGGTTGGGAGACTTTTGATGAGTGCTTCTATTTCTTTAGAAGTTATGGGACTCTTTAGATGGTTTATCTGATCCTGATTTAACTTTGGTACCTGGAATCTATCTAGAAAATTGTCCATTTATTCTAGATTTTTCAGGGTTTTTTTTTATTATAGGCTTTTGTAGTAGGATCTGATGATTTTTTTCAAATATCTTTCATTTCTGTTGTTTGTCTCCTTTTTCTTTTCTGATATTGTTAATTTGAATACTGTCTCTGTGCTTCCTGGTTAGTCTGGCTAAGGGTTTATCAATCTTGTTGCTTTTCTCAAAGAACCAGGTCCTGGTTTTGTTAATTTTTTGTATAGTTCTTTTTGTTTCAACTTGGTTCATTTCAGCCCTGAGTTTAATTATTTCCTACTGTCTGCTCATGTTGGGTGTATTTGCTTATTTTTGTTCTAGAGCTTTTAGATATGCTGTCAAGCTTCTTGTGTATGCTCTCTTTGGTTTCTTCTTGGAGGCGCTCAAAGTTATGAATTTTTCTCTTAGCTCTGCTTTCATTGTGTCACATAAGTTTGGGTATGTTATGCTTTCAGTTTCATTAAATTCTAAAAAGTCTTTCATTTCTTTCTTTATTTTTGCCTTGAACAAGTTATCATTGAATATAACACTGTTCAACTTCCATGTGTATGTGCACTTTCTGTTCTCTTGGTTTTTATTCTCATTTTGTTTTTGGTTTTTTTGTTTTTTGAAGACCAGCCTTAGTCCATAGTGATCTGATAGGATGGATGGAATTATTTTGATCTTCATGTATCAGTTGAGGGTTGTATTGTGACAGATTATATGTTCAATTTTGGAGAAGGTACCATGGGGGTGCTAAGAAGATACATTCTTTTGTTTTAGAATGAAATGTTCTATAGTTATCTGTTAAAATCCATTTGATTCGTAACTTCTGTTAGTTTCACTGTGTCTCTGTTTAGTTTTGGTTTCCATGTTCTGTCTATTGATGACAGTGCAGTATTGAAGTCTCCCAATATTATTGTGTGAGGTACAATGTGTGCTTTGAGCTTAGTAAGGTTTCTTTTATGAATGTAGGTGCCCTTTCACAAATATAAAGTGTTCTTACTTATATTTTTTGACAACTTTTGGTTGAAAGTCAATTTTATTTGATATTAGAATGGCTATTTCAGCTTGTTTCTTGGGACCATTTGCTTGGAAAATTGTTTTCCAGCCTTTTACTCTGAGATAGTGTCTATCTTTGTCACTGAGGTGTATTTCCTGTATGCAGCAAAATGTTGGGTTCTCTTTATGTATCCAGTCTTTTTGTTCATGTCTTTTTATTGGTGAATTCAGTTCATTGATGTTGAGAGATATTAGGGACTAGTGATTGTTGTTTCCTTATACTTTTGTTTTTAGAGGTAGAATTACATTTGTGTGGCTTTCTTCTTTTGGGTTAGAAGAAAGATTACTTTCTTCCTTTTTCTTTAGGGTGTAGTTTTCCTCTTTGTGTTGGAGATTTCCATCTATTATTCTTTGTAGGATTTGATTTATGGAAAAATATTGCGTAAATTTGCTTTTGTCCTGGAATATATTGGTTTCTCCATTTATGGTAGTTGAGAGTTTTGCTGGACATAGTAGCCTGGGTTGGCATTTGTATTCTCTTTGGATCTATATGACATCTGCCTGGAATCTTCTAGCTTTTATCTTGTTTGTTGAGAAGTCTGGTGTAATTCTGATTGGTCTGCCTTGTACGTTACTTGACCTATTTCCCATACTGCTTTTAATATTTTTTGTGTTGTTTTGTACATTTGGTGTTTTGACTATTAAGTGATGTACAGAATTTCTTTTCTGGTCCAATCTGTTTAGAGTTCTGTAGGCTTCTTGTATTTTTAATATCTTTTTTTTTTTTTTTTTTTTTTTGGTTAGAGATGTTTTCTTCTATAATTTTGCTGATGATACTTACTGGTCCTTTAAGATAGAAATCTTCACTCTCTTCTAAACCTGTTATTCTCAGGTTTGATCATCCGATTGTGTCCTGGATTTTCTTGATGTTTTTGGTTAGGGGCTTTTTGTATTTTGCATTTTCTTTGACTGTTGTATTAATGTTTTCTATGGTATCCTCTGCCTCTGAGATTCTCTCTTTTATCTCTTGTATTCTGTTGGTGATGCTTGCATCTATGACTCCTGATCTCTCTCCTAGGTTTTCTATCTCTAGGTTTGTCTCCCTTTCTGATTTCTTTATTGTTTCTATTTCTATTTTTAGATCTTGGAGAGTTTTGTTCAATTCCTTCATATGTTTACTTGTGTTTTTCTGTAATTCTCTACAGATTTTTTTTTGTTTTTTGTTTGTTTGTGTGTGTGTGTGTGTGTGTGTGTGTGTGCGCGCGTGCACGCTTCATCTTTAAGCACTTCTACTTGTTTACCTGTGTTGTCCCGTATTCCTTTAAGGGAGTTATTTATGACTTAAAGTCCTCTAACAACATAATGAGTTGTGATTTTATATCAGAATCTTGCTTTTTCCGGTGTGTTGGGGGTGTCCAGGACTTGCTGTGATGGGGAATTAGGTTCTGATGATAGCAAATGGCCTTGGTTTCTGTTGCTTAGGAACTTGCCTCTTTTCATCTGCTTATTTCTGGTGTTAGCTAGTCTTGCTGATTCTGACAGTGACTTGACCTTCTTCTAAGCCTGTGTGTCAGCAGTATTGGGCCACCAGCTCTCTCCCAGCAGGATCTGGGTATAGGAAGCTGTGGCACAGGTTCAGCACAGGGTCAGCACAGGGCACAGACAGAAACAGGAAGGATGGTGTTCCAAACTGATTCTTGATTTCTGTGTCCTGAAGGCTCCATCAGGGTCCCTCAGAGCAGAAATGGTGGTCTTACCTGTGCTCTCACGTGTATCAGCACAATGCGGGAGCAGCTCTCTTCCAGTGAGGTCTGGGTAAAGAGAGCTGTAGCACAGGGTCAGCTCTGGGAGCAGGCCATCAAAATATTTATAAACTCATAAAAATAGTTCAACTGAATTATTTTATAAGGAATTATTATATTTTAACCTAAATGTTACTTGTGGATAGCAAGTCAGTTATACTATATCCTTCAAAAATCTAAGCCAAAAATACATTGGAAATTTCTAAAGGAAAAGAACTTTAAAATTTTACTTGACCACCTATGGAAGGTCTGTAGCCTGCAGCTTCTAAATCACCTTTTATGTAGATGTTTTCATGCGGTTTGCAAAACTGTGCAGAACAACTAGTATTCTGACTTTTCTTGCCTTAGTGGGTGCTTTACCATGCTTTATAAGTGCTATAGACAGATCTGTGGTCTAGTTACTATCTTCTTTCTAGTCCATCACATTAGAGATGACTAATAAAATAAAGCATTTCTGTTCCCTGTGTCTTCCTACACTCTCCACTTCTCTTTCCTTTCTTTCTTGTTTTTTTTGTTTTTGTTTTTTTTTTTTTTGTTTTGTTTTTTTTTTTTTTTTTTTTTTTTTGCAAAGCAAAGAATAGGTTTAGTTGATTTCATTCTACAGGGTTTTGTTTGTGTTTGGTTGTTTTTTTTTCTTCTGCTGCAGTAAGGATGGAAAGAGAATGTCATTATTCACACTTCAAACAGGATAAAACACAATAGAATGCACATGAATAAATCTGATCAAGTAACCAAAAGATATGTACAATGAAACTCCAAAAGATGAATGAAGATGTTAAGGAAACAATGCCTAAGTGTCTATGAGCACTTGCTGCTCTTGCAGATGGTCTATGCTCAGTTCTCAGGAGGACATGTTGTCTCACAACCATCTGTAACTCACTCTAGCCCTGGGGATCCTACAATCCAGAACTAAGCAGGCATAGCTAGTCACGCAGGCAAAACATTCATATACATAAAAGAAAATACATAAATATTTAAAACATAAAAAAGAATACACAAGTAAACAGATACCTTTAAATTATCCATGATTAGAAGTAGCAAGTACATAGATTCAACATGATTTTTACAAAAGTTCTACTGGTTTTATTTTCCAGGGAAAAAAAAGTTTTATAATGTGTATGATACTTCAAAAGATCATAAATCATTAGATAAAACAATTCTGAGAAATAAAATAAAGCTTCACACTTTTCAAGGTATATTACAAAGCCCTAATACTTAAAATATGGAGGTAATTTTATGAAGACATACATATAAACAGAACATATGCAATCAGACAGTCAAATTTTTAACAGAGTGTCATGAAAACTCAGCAGGGAACTGGTACTTTTCCCAATAAATGGCCGACAAAGCTACATACATGGCAGAATGAGATTGAAACTGTCACCTCAGACACAAAATTCAACACAATGAATTAAAGCACTTAATCTAAGCTGAATACCATATAAGACTCTGAGGTTTTTGTTTTGTTTTTTACTTTCTCTTTATTTGTTTTTTTTTTGTTTTTTAAGTTGGTTTTTCTTTTTCTTTTTGAAAGAGAAGAGAGAAAGAGAGAAAAAAGAGATAGAGAGAGAGAGCATGTAGTTGGATATGGGGGGGATCAAAGAGAAATTTAGGAAGGAAAACAATAATATCAAATATATTTGATGAAAAAAAATCAAGAGAAATGAGAAAAAGCCATAAGGCATGTTCCATGCATGACATTGGCTTTGATAAGGTCTTTTTGTACAGTATGATTCAATAGCAATGTCTGCATATAAATGATTCAATTAAAATTAGAAAAGGAAGTAATTTAGATGTTCCTGTGAAGGAGACACAAAAATGATACATAAATACATGAAAAGGTATGCAGCATCAATAATCAATTAATAAAATCAATTTAAAACCTTATCTACCTGGCACATTATATCTCAGAGGCCTGAATGGAAGACTAAAATAAGCACAGAGTTGGGGATGAGAATGAAGATGACCGAGTATTGAAAGTATGGGTGAGGGTGTGTAAAGGGGAACTCAACCACGCTGTTGTTAGGAATGTGAATGAAGGCACACTTTAGATAAAATTTTATGAGGACTCTGTTGCTTTTGTTGTTGATTTGTTTTATGAAGTAGCATCTTGTGTCTCCTTGGTTTGCTTTGTAATTGAGGCTTTCCTTGGATACTTGACTGTCTTGTTTCCATCCCCCAAGTGCTGAAGATAGCCAAACAGTATCACAACTGGCTTTAGGGACTCCTTATCAAATTATAAATATTGCTTTTACAACCAAAATTAAAAGAAAATTATGTAAAATGATAAATGTGTTCCTTGTCATAGCTGCATTTAACTTCTTATGTACATCAAAACATAATGGTGAAAATCTGAAATTTATACAATAAAATACATACAGTATACAATATATAAAAAATGAATTGCTTTGCACAGAGGCTGCAAGAGATTTCCAAGTACATGAATAATATTTACTCCTCCAAGCAGGTAGGAGCAAAGGCATAGCCTGTGCTGGAAACAAAGCATGCTTTGACATTTGGTTTCTGGCAGTGTCTTAATGTAACAGTATGAACATTAAGGATCCTCATTGTGGTACCACTCATGGGATCTTTTTCATCAGCAGTGACTTTAATTATGTGCCAATTAACCTTAATTGAGACACTTTTTGTGTGACAGTGCATCAAAAGAGATCACTAAGCAAACAGCTTGATAAACACTGTCAAGTAAAACCCTTCTAAATATGACACTTTTAATTAGGATATAGTGTTGCAAAGATGCCATATCCATCGACATTATTTGAGAAATTAGAGGCCCTGTTTCTGGTCACATTCTTTAAGGCATGGGTTGCAACATGACCAATGGTGTGGCATGGCTGTAGCTGAAGATCACCTTCCAGGGCAAAACCAGAGGAGTATTGGACTCCATCCATCAATTAGGAACTTCCTCTAGGTGGGCAGTGAGATGCTATAATTACTGAAGTTAGTTTTACTTTTCAGGGAAAAATTAAAAATTGAAAGACATTTCAGGGAAATAATGAAAAAACTTACAACTGGTCTGTCTGTAATAAGCTGAGAGTTACCACATGCAGTGTTTAAAAGTTAGAAGAGAATTCTGACAAATTTGACATTTTAAACTAAATATTTGACATTTTCATGATACTGGATCTTATTCTGAGAAAAGGCATTTCCTTCCCTCTTTCAAGTTATTATTAGGGAAATTCAACACATGTTTTTGCGTTGGGTCTATACACTTCTCTTGTTTATTTTTGGCCTTTGTCAATGGAATTTTTTCACTGTATATATATCTATTTTAAAATATTTTAATATAAAATGCCTCATACCAAAACACATAGCACATATTCATATAGTGTTTGAATATACACATGCTGTACTCTAAACTCACCTTAAGAACAGTACAATAGTTTAAACCTTCTTGTGTTTTCTTCCCTTCATATAAGCCTCCTTTCTCCATACCAGAAATATATATATTTTTTTAGTACACATTAATTATCTTTGTTATAGTGAGAGTTCTGCTACCCATTGTAGATTGTCCTGAAGCTGTTAGTGTTTTTGTTAATTCCACTTTTCCAAGAAGGGCTACCTACTCATATGACTCCAACTGAACTGTCCCAATTTAATTAGTAAAATAAAGGAAAGCCAGTGACTGGGCGGGGCAAGGAAAGTAGAGATGTCTGAGAGGTCTAAGGAGGTCAGAGGAAGTCAGACAACAGAGAGGGAAGATCATCGTGGCAACACAGAGCTTACCAAGGACCAGCTAGACCCAGGTGATATTGATTGGTGTTAAAAAGCTATGAACATTAAGGATTTTATAGGTCTAATATCTCATATAGAAGGGAAGTTTGTATCTTTGTCTGTCTGATGCAATCTTGTTGTGTAGAGGGTTTTTGGATTGAGAGTTGAATATATAAACCTCTATGGGCAGTAGAGTTGTGTTTGTGGGACTTTGGGTTACAGAAACACCCCGGACAGAGGCAGAGAACAGGTGGTAGAAAACTGCCAAGGGAAGGGAGTTGCACAGACAAGTTAGACTGTGATGGCTCAAACTAGGCTCCAGAGGTGTGTGTGGATCCGTATCAGGGTAGGGTCTGAGGAGTGAGGGCCGGTAAAGAGATAAACCGATTAATATTTTTTAATATTTACTTGCAACAGCCTACATATGATGTAGACTTAAAATTGCATACAATTTGGATAATAGTTGCCATTATTTGTGCAATCATATGTTATACTCTTTCATAGTTTATATGTAGGACCATGAACACTCTGTACTGGGTTGGGGAGGGTCTTAAACAAAACCCCTGTCCCTCTCTGTGGATCTATTAACAGTTAGTGGGCTGCTGGAGAGGAGTCAGTTTCCTTGACTGTGTAACCTGCTAATTTGTTGAGCGCTAGTAAATGACCCATGCTCATGGAAGAACCTTGTTTAAATCAATGGGTCACAAAAAAATGAAACAATAACAACACAAGAGATTATGGATATAGGAGGGAGATTTGTTGTGAATAAATAGTGGTTTGGTGTAAATAAGAGAGGATGAGAGATAGTGTGTGTGTGTGAAAGTCACCTTATGTACAAATGTATATAATGTATAAAATGTAAATAAATGTGCTTCTGTACAAATTGGTTAAAAGACATCAACAGACAACTACAACCAATCAACATGCAGAGTAGTGGGGTCCAGTCCCAAAATACACATCTACAATATACTGCTGCAGCTACAGCTCAGGGAACATTGGGGAAGAGGGGTTCAGAATGATTATAAGAGTCAAAGGATGTTTTTTCTCCTACTAACACCAGAAACTGTACAGGCAAAGTCTCACCAACAAGGCTACCCATAGGAGCTGAACAAGAAGGACACCACTTTTCTTTAATGTTCAAAGCAAAGATCATGAGGCCTTAAGCTTACACCAAGAACAATAGGTAACTGAGTAAAGTGGGGAACAGAAGAGGTTAAATTCTCCAGGTAAATGCACAGCAGTTGGTTGTCCAGTGCCAAATTGTCAGCCATGATAACGAACATACAAATAACATTATATGGACTAAACAGGGTATTTAGGAATATATGCATACATGTGCACACATGATGTACACATATACACAAAGTCACATACATGCACGTGCTCCCAAGCATTCCGGCAAGAACAATTGATGAAAAAAATATATTACAAATTTGAAGGAGAGTGGGAAGAGGTATGTAGATATTTGGAAGGGAGAAGAAAGAGATGCAATTAAAATACAATCTCAAAAATAAAACCTGAAAAAATGACTTTCTGAAGAAAAAAGAACACTAAATATGTATATATAACTCAACTTTATTGTCAGTGATAGAAGTTATTCAGTCGCATATTCATAAAAGATAATGATTTATTCAGCTGATGGAGTATGGAGCAAATAGAATTCATGGTGCTTCCAAAGCAGAAGCACCACTGCATGAACCTTATTTCTATCTACTCAGCCAACACTAAAACAGGAGCCACTATAGAAACATCACAGAATTAAAAACCTGTGAATTCACTTCAAATTTGGAGATTATCCTGCATGGCCAGATTTGTGTGGCTGAGAAGTGAAGTTAAGTCAGTCAGAATCAGAACTTCATCCCAGTCATAGGGCAAGGGACTGCTGGTGACCCCCAGACAGATCAGGGCTAGTTCTCAATTAACCTATCACTACTGCTCTGCTCAATGAACTCAGTGCTAAGTTGAGTCTTAATGACTATATCTAAACATAGAAAGGGGAGGTGGGCAGGAAGTTCCACCCCTATCCAAGGAGCTCTTGGCAATTGATAACATCTATGAAAGAAGGCATTAGTATCCTCTGAGAATATAGTCCCCAGTAAGTTGACCATACTCTGGTGGACAGCCTTTACACAGTAAGTATATGGACAGAGTAAAACTGACTCTGATGGGTGTGCTGTTTGTTTCAATTTGTTTTTGTTTTTAGGATGCAGGTTTGTGTAGATGTATCTGTGAGAGGTGGATGGGAAGTGGTATCTTTAAGGCTGAATTGATTTTAAAAAAAAAAACATTGTACAGAATTCTCTAAGAACTAATTTTAAAAATAGTCATCAAAGGAATGGGGGCTTTGGTCCCACAGCTGCAGGAAGCTAACTTGTTTCCACAGGCAATAAGCATAAAAGAAACAAAAGTAGCCCGAAAATCCCCTTGGCTTCACCCTCATGAGGTCAAAAGCAGAGACTTCAGGTGGTCTGCACTTAGGTTTTGTACTTACAAAAGCATGTCCGTTAGTGAAGTGTTTTCGAAGCTGTGTTCTGTGAGCATCTGTTGGTAACAGAAAACCAATAATACTTAATCTTAGAAATTCCAAAACCATCCTCTGCTGAACAGAGTTTTCTCAATGCGACTTGATGCATGTATGTAAAGAGTTAATTCACATGTGTAGGAACAGAACAGGACTGTTCAGCTACAGGGTGTACATACTCACAAATAGTGTAAATTTGTTTTCCAAAATAATTTCAATTTATCTTTTCCCCAGCTACGAGAATTCCCATTGCTTTATACCCATTCCAGATGACAATTTCCTGTCAGAATTTGATCCTGTTTTCAATGCTTGTTAAAACGTGTACATTTTGTCTGTTGTGATGATCACGAAATTGTTTTCTTTTTTTCATCTGTTTGACAAATCACATAAAATAATTATCTTGCATGCAAGCAATAAGTACAATGTAGTGAAAAGGTATTACATACTATGTTTGTTACTAGCATTGAGACATGCTTCCACAGTATTTATAAAGACAGAACCTCACCATTTATCCTTGGTTGTCCTACAGCTGCATTGTAAAACATGCTGATTTCAAAAGCCCAATCATTACTCCCCACTGTTGGGATTAAAGATCTGAACCAACCGTAAAATACTAATTTCTAAGTTTCTATTAACTCCTTCTAGACTCTAAAAAGGTTTCTGAGTTATACTTGTCTATTCTTTGAACATTTACTGTGCTTTATTTTTAATAATCATTTTATTGTTTGAACTTTGCACACATCTGTGCAATGTTTATTAATCATGTATTTTTAATCCCTGCTTTCCTCCCACTCCCTCTAGCAATGCTCCACTCCATACTCCTCAACTGATTTCAAGTCTTGGGAAATCTGGGCTTCGACCCACAGAAAACAAAAGCAAACTCTTATTTCTTACCCTATATAAAACTCAACTTCAAGTGGATCGAGGATCCAACATAAGACCTGGAACTGTGAAACTGCTAGAGGATAAAGTAAGTAGAGAGGGGGTAGCAACGTACAGGCACAGAAAGAGATTTGGGAATAGGATTTCCACGGTGCAGAAGTGAGACAAACAATCAACAAACAACATGAAATTAAAAAGCTTCCTTCAGTAAAGGAAACTGCCAATAGAATGAAGAAGCAGCCTATAGACAGGGTGATCACATATCTAGAATACAGGAAGAACTGATAAAAGCGAACTGGAGGAAAACAAAGAACCTAATTAAAACTGGGGTAGAAAAATCAAACAGAAACTTTCCAAAATAATAAATACAGATGACTGCTAGACATGGCAAAAAGTGTTCAGTATCCTTAACATTTGAAAAAATGCAGATTAAAGCCACTTTAAGGTCTCATTCTTCCCTGGTCAGAATGACCAAGATCAGGAATAGGAACGACAGCAAATCTTGATGTGGTGGGCACCCAGAAAGGAGAACTCTTACACCCTGTTGATGAAACTGAAAATTAGGACAGCCACCATAGAAATCAGGTCTGGAAGGACCTCAGAAACCAAAAAATAAAATACTGTGATTTCCCTCTAAAGAAAAGTAACTGGAAAATTCTTCATGAACCCAATCATATTTCTTCAAAACTTGCTTTGGCGTGTCACTGTGTCTCTACAGTCATTCCCATAATTCCACTCCATGCATCTTTACAAACAGAAGCTTTGCATAGCCTTGTTATCTGTTAAACAAAATAGAAGGTAGAATTATTTTCAATAGAGCTGTGGGACATTCCTCTCATTTCTAAATGTCATTATTTCCTGCTTTCTGCGTTTTGCTTTCAATTTTTTTGTTTTGTTTGTTTTTTCTGTTTATCCTTTACAGAAAGTCCAGCTTTTCTTTCCTTTTTTTGACATAGCATTTGATGTGATCAATTTCTAACAAATTCTCTTTTACAAATTTAATGAGTAACAATTTTATCACTGCTTGCCATTCAAAAACAGTCTTTCATTTCTTTTTATAGTCTGTCCATATATATGAAACTTTAGAATGTTTTTGTCTCACATTTTATGTTTGAAATTTTCTTCCAAACTCAGTAAGAACCCCGATTTTCCTAAATATATCACCCAGCTCCCAATATGAGAATATGAAGGTATTCATCGTGTTTTGACCCCCCTGTTCCACTTTTCCACTATCAGAATCCTTTGGTTTAAATGTCTTTGGGCTTTCTCTACACACACACACACAAATTATATTCATTAATTCCTAAACTCTTGGAGTCCAACAAAGTGCCTTGTAGACAAAATGGGGCAAAGGGCAGAGTACTGACAGCAGATTCTCCTTTCCTCTGCTAAGTCGACCTGACAAGGACTTAACCAATTCTGTAAAACTTCAAAAGCTGAGCAAGTCTCAAACGCCGTCTCAATCCTTTATCTTTCCTTTACAATCCTGCCACGTGTGGCTATTCATTATACGCAACATGCAATCGAATTTCTGCTGTTCAAGCAGAAAATTGTCTTTCATCAGTTTTAAATACTTTACATATTTCCTGATCCTCTACACGTAGGCTAGAGTGAGCAGACACGTAGGAGACTGCAGTAATTTCTCCTGATACAGGAGCTTAGGCAAATCATAAAATGTTATTGTAGACTATGAAACGGGAAGTTATTGCTAAGATGCATGGTGTGGAGAGTTCTGTCTCCTATTGTCAGGAGCTTCTAGAACTAGACTTGGTGAGTCCTGCTATTAGAATGGAGAGTGACTTTGGGCTCTGTTTGTGTACTCTGGAGAGAGAACATATGATGCCACATCTATTCAGCCTTTAATAACCGACTGCAGTGACGAGGGATGAAGACCGAGAGTGACAAGAATGACTTCAGAGGCTGCCTGCTCTTTGTGGACTCTCATATTTCTGAAGGGGAAAAGGCAGCCCTTCCATAAATAGGTCCATGAGTCCTGACTCAAGAAGTTGTAATTTTCTGCCAAAATTTGGAGGGGAAGAAAATCAAGATGAAGTTAATTGAAAAGGATGCAGTGTAGTTTTAGAGCCACATTGGAACTGTCAACGTGTGAATCATAAGGACTTCTGTAACATAAAAGAGAGAGTGGAAAATCAGCAAACCATAGCCACTTGATATGAATCTGAGACCAGCCAGAGATAAATGTTTTACTTTGCAAATGAGATTAGATATAAGAATTCAACACATAAAATAAGTATCTTAAAAGTAAAAAACAAAACAAACAGAAGCAGGGTACTGTTAAGCACTCTAGAGGCATAGCATAAAAATCTACAGTTAATAAAAACAAAAGTAATGAGTTTGGAAATCTATTGCTTAGATGAAATTTCCACATTGGAAGTACCCTGAGAAATGTATAAAGATTGTGAGTATAAATTCTGAGACTCCTGTCATTAGGAACAATCTGTGCTCTTTTATGTGTATAAGCTCCAGAAAGACACCGTTTCCCATTGTTCCCATCATATAGAAGATGCTGCCAACTTTGAGAATTGTTTTCAGTGTAGAAAGCTCCAACCCTGTCCCAAGGAACTCACTTCACTCACTGCCCTCTGGAAGTAGAATAAAGGAAAATTCTCCTTAAACTCACCATGTTATCATCTCATTCACAGAAATAAGCCAACCTTCTCTCATTAAACATTTCAGAATTTGTGGAGACCCCTTGTCATCTTAACCAAGCTAGCCTAAGGGTAAAATTGGGGCCTTCTGGCTTAGTGAGAGACCTATGTCTCAAAATGGTTAACTTTTCCCACAACATCATGTGCGTAGCTCCCTCCATCCAGTCCTCCCTTTCTCCCTCCCTCCCTCCCTCCCTCCCTCCCTCCCTTCCCTCCCTCTCTCCCTCCCTCTCTCCCTCCCTCTCTCCCTCCCTCCCTATCAAAATAAGAAGGCATTCCTGGCTTTTATATAAGATGGCATAGTATTTGTATGGTATCTATACAGTCTTTTTAAATTTAAATTTTAGGGTTTAAATGTAAAGAATTTAAATTCTTTAAATCCAAAATTTTGGGATGTATGGCATGTTCTCTATGGGGTTGCAAATAAAAACTGTGCGTTTTCTTTTTCTGAAAAAGAAGAAAACATAGAAAACTATATCAAGCTCCTTTTAAATGAGGTCAATTGCACCTCTGAAGTTCTGGTCTTTGACCTCTACACCACTAATGGATTCAAAGGCATTAGGAAGATCACCATCTTTTTAAAGGTATTATGTAGTGTTGCCATTGGAAGTGATTCATCATTTCAACCAGTTCTGAATGAGTCAAGCAAAGTTCCGGAGCACAAGTCACATCTACTGTCATCATGTCCTTAACTAGTGTACCACGCTGGGGGAGAGAATTGCTCTGGTTCCCCTCTCTGGAGACGCGCAGTGCTGGTACAGGGGATGGCTTGGTTTTATACATCCTGGGGGCTTACACTCCCACAGGGTATGTTGCTCTGGGTGCTGATTTGTCACTTTTCTCTGGGCTTCCTGGGGCCAAACCTGTCACCACAGCCTGCTCTGTGCACCCTCCTCACTCTCCAACTCACCAGCCAATTCAGACAACTTTTTTTTTGCATTTATTCAGTATGTCAAGGACTTAGTGTTATAATGAGGTGACATTTTTCAGGTAGTGTAGTTAAACATCAGGAGAAACTTTGCTAATTTTCTTTTTTTAATTATTTTATTGAATACACTCTGTTTTACATTTCAAATGTTATCTCCTTCCCACGCCCACACTCCCATCCCCTCTACCCCTCTATTTGTCTCCACTGAAGAAGTACCTTCTTCCAATCACCCTCTCTACCACAATGCCTTGGCATTTCTCTACATTAAGAAAACGTGCTCTCAGTGGACCAAAGGCCTCTTCTCACATTGAAACCAGACACTGCTATCCTCTGCTAAATATGCAACTGGAGCCATGGTTCCCTCCATGTGTGCTCAATGTTTGGTGTTTGAGACGATGAGAGTTGTGAAGATATTTGTTGGTTGATAATGTTGTTTTTCCCATGAGGTTGCAAACCCTTTCTGTTCCTTCAGTCCTTTCTCTAGCCTTCATTGGGCTCTCTGTGTTCAGTCTCATGGTTATCTGCAAGCATGCTCAGCTGTATCTGTATCACTCTGGCAGTCTCTGAGGAGGCCGCTATATCTGATTCCTACCAGTAAGCACTTCTTGGCATCAGCAATAGTGCTTGGGTTTGGTGGATCCCCAGGAGCAGAAGCCTCTGAGTGATCTTTTCTTCAAGCTCCTTTATTTGCCCTTATATTTTCTCCCATCAGTGTTTTTTCTCCCTTCTAAGAAGCACTGATGCATCCACATTCTGGCCTTCCTTCTTCTTGAGCTTCATAAGGTCTGTGAATTATTTCTTGGGTATTCCTAGCTTTCTGGAGATAGTATCCACTTATCAGTGAGTGCATAGCATGTGTGTGTTCTTTTGTGACTGGGTTACCTCACTAAGGATGATATTTTCTAGTTCCATCCATTTGCCTAGGAATTTGGTATAGTCATTGTTTCTAATAGCTGAGTAGTACTCTATTGTGTAAATGTACCACAGTTTCCGTATCCATTCCTCTACTGAAGGACATCTGTGTTCTTTCTAGCTTCTGGCTATCATAAACAAGGCTGCTGTGAACATAGTGGAACATGTGTCCTTGTTAGATGCTGGAGCGACTTTTGGGTATATACCCAGGAGCGGTATAGCTGGGTCCTCAGGTAATAAGCACTATGTCCATTTTTCTGAGGAAACCACCATGGCAGGGGACATTTCTGTGACTTTCCCCAAGCAGTCCATCTCAAACATTAGAGTGTTCTCTTCCTAAGTTTTCTCAAATCAGAATTATGGAGTACCATCTTAAGCATTCTCTTAAGTTGTTATAATCTTCCCCAGGGAAGATCTCAGCATTCCTTAATTGCCTATAGTTCTTCCTGTAGGGTTGAGACCTCTTGAAATTTTCCCTATCACCTTTGGCAGGTTCTTGATCAGCACGTTTGGCTATTCATGTTGGTGACAATTTATGAATATAGCTTCTGAAATTTCTAAGCTAGAGCCTCAAAACAACACTCTGAACCTCTGGTTCTTACATTCTTTCTTCTTGATCTTCCACAAAGTTTCCTGAGCCTTAGGTGCTGCAGCATTTTGTGTCCATTGGCACTGGTCTTCACAACTTTTGGTACTGACTGGTTGTAGCTTTCTGTATTTTAGTAGATCATTTATTTCTCATGAGTCTGGTACTGCTTGTGCCCGATACCTCATATATGGAGTTTTGTTGATGTTATTCTTTCTCCATTTTTCAGTTACTTGGTAAAATTTCCTTTAAAAAATACTTTGCACTAATGTCTGTTGACTGTCTCCCAGATGTCTCCCTGAGTGAGTAACCTGGAGCTTGTTTTTCTTTCTGGTTGCCAGCTTGAGAACTTGGAGCCTCCTATGCTCGGGGTCAGTAGCCCAATCGGTGCAACTGCAGAGCAGTCATGTGTCCATTTGTTTACAACTCTACTTTTTCAGTTGCCACCCACTCAGAATCCTATTCTCAATAAAAGAATGACGGCTGAATTTCCTTTACATGTTATAGATCATCCAATGTGACCAAATCCTTCAACCTACTCCTTTCTCCACTCTCCAAGAAAAAAGAAAGTAAGTCTCACCTTCTAGTCTATTTGCTATTGTGTTTTTCTGTCTTGTTCCTTGTCTATAGAAACAACTGCCTTTTATTGATTCCAAACACATTTGAAATATTTTTTCTTGCTTCTTGCATGGCTAGCTAAAACAGAGATGCCATTTTGACTTAAAGAGTCTCTGTTCTCTTTCCAAGTTTATGATAATAGTTTATTCACTGCACACCAACCCCCTCACACACATACACAAGCCATTTCTTTTGATTCTCAAAAGACTGTTTTGGAAGTCTGAAAGCTGAGTATTGGCTGTTTTTTCTTTTCATTTCTCTCTAATGATCTGCTTATCCTAAGGCAATGTAGATGCTCCTAACTGAGAAGGTAAGAGGTCACAACACAAAAGAAATGATAAAGAATAAATGTTAAAAACTCCTATTTTGAGATGCTTTACGTGTAAGTCCCTACTGAGGACTATGCCTCAAAGTCAGGGTTAAGACATTCTACTTGCATGGGACTGAACATAGTCTGACCTAGAAATAATGACTGAGATGATTTTAACATTGATTGTTGATTCCTTCCAGAACCTTTTGTTCCCTTCTTTTTGAGTCCAGAAATTTCAGAAATATAAAAAGAAAAAAAATTAAGACTGCTTTAATTCCTGTTACTTCTATGGAGAAAGGAGCAAGAAGAAAGAAAGTCTGACAAGAAAGAAAGAAGAGAAAACTATGAAACCTACAAAAGAGGATAGAAGACCCTCAACAGACAAAGAAGAATATGTGCTTTGAATGAAGATGTCCCAACAACCTAAAACACAAACCTAATGAACTATTCATGAGCAATCCGAGGTCTATTCAAGTTTTGAATATAATCCCAGCCACCAAAAAGCACTTTACAAATTCATTATTATGGATGTCTAAGTATGATCTACTAAAGATTGTGATTCTCTAGTAGCAAGCATTTAAAGTCCCAGGAACCAAGGAGTAGAAGTAGAAGTAGAACCCCTCACTTTTATTACATATGGTCTTTGCAAAAGTGTTCTGCCATATGACTTTTGGCTTTACTCTTTTTCAATCTGACCTCGAGGTCTTATTTCCAAAGGAGAAATTCTCCTATCAGGAGACCCAATAATATTTCACTGAAGCAGATGTCAGACCTGATCACATTGGACTCCCCATACCATACTTCCAAGTCACCAGAAGAGGAGGTGGATATTATGCTGATTAGGTGACTGGGTTTGGCTTCCTACAGCACAATGGAAGGGACAAACCGTGTTTCTCCTGCATCTGCAGGAAATCTCTCAGGGTCCTTAGAACTAAAATTAGTTCAGAGGAAATAGAAACAACACAGCCAAGTAAAGACTGCAAATAGTTTACATCTTCAGGAATCAAAGTTTGGGTCAGTTCAAGAATAAAGACTATAACTAGGCAGACAGCCAGCTGAGGGCAAAGAACCAGGATCAAAGAGTTGCCTGTTGAGGGCAAACAAAATATGGTAAATAAAAAAAGTTACATGGAAATTTTTGCTATGTAGAATTGAAACCAGTTTATTTACTGTTTTTGATTTTTCCTATGCATTACATTCTGACTGCATCTTCCTATCCCTGCACCCCTCTGGTCTATCCTTCAACCCCTCTTCTATTACCGTCCAAATAAAAGAGCAGACCTCCCAGGTACATCCACCATACATGGCCTCATAAGTTACAATAAGACAAACCCTCATATAGAGGCTGAATGAGACAACCCAGTAGGAAAAAGAAAAAGGTCCCAAGTACAGGCAAAAATGTCAGAGGCACTCCTGCCCCCACTATTGGTAAGTCTATATCTCCAAAAATATTTATATTACAATTCATAACAGTAGCAAAATTACAGTTCTGAAGTGGCAACATAAATTATTTTATGGTTGGGGGTCACCACAACATGATGAACAGTGTTAAAGTGTTGAAGGGTTGAAGTATTAGGAAGGTTGAGAACCACTGATTAAGTCTTAATCAAACATTGAATGTAAGATTTTAGTTACTTTTTACATGTATCTTTATATACGTGTGTGTACACCGTATCTTTTTGTATGTGTATAAATATATTTGTGTTTTCCATACATGTATTTGTATGCACATGTGTATGAAGGCAAGAGGTCAATATCAAGTGTCTTCCTCAATTCCTCTCTATGTTATTTTTCATCTCACACTGAACCTGCAGTTTATCGATTTGTTTAGATTGGCTACTCCTCCCTTCCCCCCAAGGCTCTAGGATTCTCATGTCTCTTCCTCTGCTAGGATTATAGTTATGCTATGGCACCCAGCTTCTTAAATTCTGATAAAGATTCAATGTTAGGTCTTCATGCTTTCATAGCAAGCATTATACTGAGCCATTTCTCCAGCACAACAATCTTTTTCCTTTTGGATACAAAAAGTATCTTTTATTCTCCTCTTTGATCTCTTATCACAAACATGAAATACATTGTAATTAGCCCTAGATACTATATTTAAGTTTCAGTATATCAAGAAGGATCAGTGTACATCCCCCAAGGGCTTTTTGCATCCTTTCTGGACAATGTGCAAAGTTTTCACTGCAATAAGATAATTGTATTTTTATGATAACTACATTTTTGTGTCCTTTTCTTTCTTTGGGTGCACATAAATTTAAAGACATGTTCAGCTACCAGGATGGCAAGGGGAGAACTGTAGCAACTGGTTTTCTATGTTAACCTAGCTTGCTCTGGTTGGCAGTTATTCAATTAGTCAATAATCTCAGCATACCTGAGTATTACAGATAAAAAAAGGAAAAAGAAAACTCAACACTATAACTTTTCCTGTTCTTTCCCATAAAACATTAATTTGTCTGATGTAGGGCTATTGATAACCTAACAGTAACATGCGTTTTGTTTTCATCCTTACCATGACAAATATGGATAACTGGCAGGAATACAGGGCACACTGAACTAATGTGAAGTCCTTTGTGGAATAACTTTATTATTATCCTAAAAGGTACAGTTTCATATTCCGTAGTCGAGAATGTTACAATTTCAGCAGCCCAAATTTCCTAAAGTCTAAAGTCTATAAATATCACAGCTTCAAATGACTACATTCCTTAACATTGTACGACAGAAAGTCAAGATCCCAGGCACTGCAGTTCCCACTGGGGTTTGACGGAGATTCTGTGTGAGTAATAGAGAGCCAAAATTCTGGGCAAAGGACTGGTGTGATTTTGTTCATCTGGAACAGTTGCCAGTGTCTTCATTTGTAAGTTACCCCCACACACACTTCACATATCACTTTATTACTTAGATAATAATTACTAAAGCTTTATTACTTAGAGAATGAAAGAATTTGAGAATCTCGAAAACTTTTTGATCGAAAAATACTTAATGATACAAAAAAACGTGGCTAATGAAATACACTTTGACACTTTCAAATTTTTCCACCCTGTTTTTAAGTGATGAATAGATTCAGATATTCAGTGATTAGTTCTGTTTATCATTTTGATGAAACCTGGAATCACTCAGGTAGAGATTAACAATGAGAAATGGGCCTAACTATAGGCAAATCTGTGGAGGTCGTGGTGTTATTGTCTTAATTAGGATAATTGAGATAGAAGCATGTGCCTACTGTGGGTGACACCGTTCACTAGGCAGCCGGGTGATCCTATCTGAATGGGCAAAGTGAGCTAAATATAAACATATATACATTCATTCTCACTCTGTTCTTGAACATAAATCTAACTAGTTGTTTCAAGTTTCTGTGGCCTTGACTTCTCTGCTGTCATGGATTGTTATCTAAGACTGGGACCTAAAATAAGCTCTTTGTACATTGCCTTTATTGTTTTGTTGTTGATTTTGTTGTTTAACACAGCAATAGTATATGAAACTAAGTCAGTTCCCTGCTAGATCTGAATGTTCTAGAAAACATTTACGTATTAGTGGTGGAAATGTCTTCTAAAAAACATACTGCAAAACTTTGAAGACTTTGCGGGAAAAGGGGGGTTTTAATTAAATCTACATATCACAATAATAGATTCTGAGTCAAGTACAATTAGGTATCTGAAAATGAATTCCAACATATTGTCAATGAAGTTGGAGTTTTCTGTTCAGCCAAAATACATTTACCAGAATGTTTAGACTGAGGGGATTGACCACACAATATTAGAAAACAAAAGATGAAGAATCATGAGATCTTGGTTCTTTGGGTGTAGCATATACAATAATGAGCATTGTATATTGTATATTGTAGTATATACAATAATGAGCAAGGTTTGGTCCTTCTTCTCAACATGTTACACACCTGTACACTGCAGTAGTGAAACTAGGTGTGCTCAGCTTCTCATTCATTTTGCTTATGTCTTATCCCTTTATGAACACAGTTCATCTTTTCATTGCATTATCCAGTAGCAAGTGTCATGAGCATGATTGCTTACAAAATTTTTGTTTTTATTTTATGTTGGTTTTGCAAATATCCCAGAACACATAATGGTATATGTGTGTATATGTGTGTATATCTGTGTGTGTGTGTGTATGTGTATGTTTATATGTATATATACATATACATATATATGTTCTTTACATTATACTCCTTTAAAATGTAAATTAATTGCTATTAAAGAATTATTAATTGCTATTAAAGAATTTTAAATTATTTCTCTAGAACTGCATTTCTGAGACTTGGGTCTTTGGTGAATTTTATTTTAGAGATCTCACACTTAAGGGATTTTGGTCTTCTGGATGTTTGGCATTCAGGATTATGGTATTCATTATGTCTTTAGCTAATATGGGGAAAGTCTTTCACATGAAAAAAGCTGAGTTTGGATTTAAACTTCAATTATCTGATTTCAAAACTGCAATTTTTCACATGGACACATTTGCATCCCCCCATTCTAAGACAGACCTCAGGTGCAGTCCTGGCTAGCATCTGTGCAAATGGCTGTGTTTGCTTTCTCGTCTTCTGTTCTATGATCTCTTGTATTTTCAGTAAGCACATTGTTTTCTGAAGCAAGTCTTAAATATAGCATTATGTATTGGATAACACATTGCTGTGCTTTTCCCTGGGAAAGACAATTTTCCTCTTCCAGTGTTTCTTTGTTGCCCAGTGCTTTGTGTAGGGTTGAGACTTCCTGGGCTTTCCCCTGTCTACTTCACCATGTCTTTTGTTGTAGAACGTCTTCAGTTCATACTTAGGTAAGCATGTTGGGAAGACTTTATAGTTGTTGCTTCTGATATTACTAGGAGACACCATCTCACAGAAAACTCCCAGTAAGCATATACACAGGTAACAAATAGACATGGTAGGCTGCATTTATGTGTTTAGAAATATATTTGTATACACATATATGCACAAAATAATAACTAATGAAAATATGCTGTTAACTTATATGAGAGGGTTTAAAGAAAAGAAAGAGGAAGTTAGAAACGATGTAATAATAATGTCAACTTTTAAATCCCACAGAAAACACGTCAGCACATTAGAGTACTTGTTACTCTTACAGAGGACCCCGGTTATATTCCCAACACAGACATGGTCCTTCACAATCATTTATGAATTTAGTTCCAAAACCTCAGACAACCTCCTCTCACCCCCATGGCTACCAGGTATTCGTGTATCTTCATTGCCTGTGGAAGGGCATGGGGGTCAAAGTAACGACAATGGGCAAAGGAAGGAGAGCAGGCAGAAAAACAACAAACTGTCACAAAAATGTTTCACTCTTTAGTTGTAGTGAGAGTCTCAGAAAACCTTGAAATACCAGGATGCAAGTTACTTAAATACTAAGCTTTGCTCCTAACTCATATTTTTAAGGAAATAATGAAGTTCTGAATCGGGGCTTCTCTGAGTTCGTTTCCCTTTCCTTGTTTTTGTTCTTTGTTTTGATTGGTTGGTTGGTTGGTTTTGTAACATAAACCAGAGAACATTTGGAGGTCTTGGTTGGGATCCTTATCCCTACTGTCACAACCCTGATGAGTCACTGGAGCCCCTGTGAGACTTGGGGAAGAATGTGAGACCCAGCATCTGTGACAGATAATTCAGTCTCTTGGACTTCAACGGGAGTCCAAGCAGGTAATAGATTCCTGGGATTTGGGATGATCTCATAAGGCTTGAAGGGGAGGACTCACCCTTGTGAAAACAAAAGCCCCATTCTGCCACCCACTGAGTTTTGAGTTTGCCCTCAGAGTCTATGGTCCTTTTGGCTTGCCCTACCTTCTGTGGAAGACTACTGTGAGCACACAAAGGTGATCTGTAAGCCTCTCCTTCTCTAAACCTAGACCTTGATGCGGAAAGGAGCCAAAGCGATGCTTAAGGAACCAAGCATCATGGTGAAGCTTGAACTTCAGAACCTCGTTACTGGTAGTAGGAACACGGGAAGAGACACTGCCCACTTACAGGGACTACTGTAAATCATTTCCTCTGTAGAAATTTGCATTCTCATGGGACTAAAAATGGTGAGTCAGAACAGATGGGTGGATGTCATATCATTATTATGCAAAGAATTTAATGTCAGCCAAGAAAAGCCTCAAAGGGTTGTTGGCTTGTTTTCATGTGGGAGTAGGATGGGTTGGAAATTGTGAGTGTGTGCATGTTCTCCTGTCTGGCTCTAGGGGACAGCATCTTCTTGGGCAAAGGAAGGCCAGTGAGGAAGAAATTGCTTCTTTGAGCTGCTGTCTGTCATCCGCTGTCTTCAGCCTGAGGAAAAGAGGACGGACACCCTCTACATCGGCCTTCTTTAAAGAGACCTAAAATCCTCAGAAATCAGAGGTCAGTTCAGAAGAAACTATGGTTTCTGGGAGATCCTCAGAACATGAAAACCGTTGTTGCTATGAGAGCATTTCTCCTGAAGGGCTTTCCTTAGATTTTCCTGGAGGAAGTTTGGTGAGAGCAGATTTATTTTTGACAAATGCGCACACATGGCATCCTCTTTCTTAGTGACAAGAACTTCTCATTTTTCTCCAAAATGTGCTCGGCAAACCTGGCAGCCAGAGAAACGAGACTGGGAGGCCTGCTGTTTCATGGGGCGTGGCGAGTGACAAAGGAAGCCAGTCTGGATTCCCTCTCAGGACTGATCCAGGGAGGATATGCTGCTCTCAGGATGTACATGTTCGAAGAAGCTGGGATTTCTTACACCATGAAATTCTGCATCTTTACACCATTTTCTTATTTACATTAGTGGAAAAGTACCGAGGGAGGGGGGCAAAGTACTTAATGCACAAGACTAGGATAATTCTATCAAAATTCCCAGCATCATTTTCCTTTATCATCTTTTTCTCTTTCTACGTGTGGCTCTAAGCCCAGAGCTTGTAGCATAAGCCCTTGAAATTCTAGCAGCCAGGAAGCTGAGGTTTCTGACAGAATGAAAATGCACGGCACACATAATCTACAATTTATTAGGCTGCTTCGCTGGCCATTATTGAGATTTGATTATAATGCTTAGTGGCGTTAACATCGTCTCCATCCCCCTAACAACATTTACGGTCAGTAATAATATTAGCTCAATCCTTGAGCCTCCCTCTGTTGAATGAACCAAGCGACTTGAGCTCATCTCGCCTCATTACTTCTAACAGGGCTCCTGGAGTCATGTTGCACTCCAGCGACAGGCCTGACAGAACGGTATCTTTTAAATATTATCTCTGACATATTTCTCTGAAATGCTAGCCTTTCAATTAGTGTTAGGCACCAGAAGTGACAGATTTTAGAAAAGTCACTTCTATGAGAGAGTATAGTAATTGGTGACCCACCAACAATAGTGGGCTCGCGAAGACATCCATGAATAAGTTCACTATAGCCCGTTTGAAGATGTTTCCACGGCACGGTCATTCAAGATGTCCACATATCTTTCTTTGGAAACTGGTTTTCCATTTCCCAGGTTCTGCATGCTTTGTTACTAAAAAGCATTACAGATACCCAAAGTCTGGTCCCACAGGAGCTCATAACTGATACCCTATTATTGCAGAGCTACAAATGCCTGTCCCCTTTGCCTTTGGGATACACAAACTGACATGCATTTTATGCTGTGGAGACCTTGTCGGATCAAGCTGAGGTTGAAGCTTCACTCAAAATCACACCCATGCTTGGCTTCTCCCCCTCCCTAGAAAAATTCCCACAATCCTCTGCAGATGTCTCCAGGGGAGTCTTCTGCAATAAATCACTTACCAGGAATGTTTGGCTCACACTCTGCTTTGGGAAGAGCAGGACCTCAAATGTATCTTGAGACTCCCAAATCCAGCTGTGTGAATCCTTCTAAGTATTCTGCTTGGGAATTTGCTTGGCCATCACAGAAACATCTAAGGGCACAAGTCATTTGTATTCCCACACATCCAGTTCCTGATCTAGCAAGGCCCGGGATGCTTCAGCCGCTTGCCCCCCCACCCCCTGCCCCATCAAAGAAGGGAATCAACATGTTTCTGAATGCTTGCCATGTTATGTTCGTAATTCCAGCTTCATGTTCTCACTCATCATTTTAAGTATGTGTTACTAGATCTGTTTCAGAGTCAAGGAAACTGAAGTTCAGAGAGGTTATAAAAACTGAACTAATTCCCACACACTGAGACACAGCTCAGGCCTTTAGCTTTAAACTTCAAATCTGGTGAATTGTACACACATACTTTACAGCAGCTGACCTTGCTGGTGCCACCTGAAAGTAAATAATGCTCACAAGAGGCCACGTCACCATTACACCTAGAATAAGACAGAGCCCAGATCACTTCTGCACCAAGACAGTGACTAAGTGTCACAGTAATGCCTAAGGACAATGACTAAGCCACCCCCTCTCACTCCTGTGAGTCACTGTTCTTTTCAAACTATGGTCTAGTTCAGTTAACCTTTCTAATTTCTAGATAAATGCATCCCAACTTCCTGATAAAATCCAATCTAAAATCAGGCCCCTGCTTTCTTGTTTCCCCCTTAGAGTTATTTAAAATCTGGTCTATTCTCAAGATTCTCCCAGAATTCCACTGAATCTAGGTAGCATAAATCTATTGCCATACAAAGTGTCCCTGGCAGATTTATCATCTATGCTTCTTGATTGATCAGGTGGCTTTCAATATATTTTCCCCTTAAAACAAATTATATATATATATATATATATATATATATATATATATATATATATATATATATAGTCAAATGTACATTTAAAAAAATTGCTTTAAACCATGACTCCATCCTATCATGTCAGCGTGAACTTTGACTGAATCAGTCACCTCAAATGCTTGTGGCTTTAGTTTTTCACATACTCCAAGGTTATGATCACGTCTTCTGACTTGGGTTGCACTAGTTGTCTGGGGACAAGATGTTTGTGCTTATACCTCCTTAATAAAGTTTAACTACTGTACTTGAGAATGTCTTCCTCCGTAGAAAGCCTGGAGTTGCTCTGTATGAAAACCATTTATTTATTCCTCCAATATCAAATATTTGCTTCATTAATAACAACTTTAAACTACATTGTAGCCTATGCTAGATGAATTATTTCTTCTAAGTGGTCAAACATTAGTATATAGTAAAAGTTTTTGGTGCCCTTCACTTGGGTGCTTTATCCATCTACCAGCTGCTGTGATTTCTGATAGACCTCCTTGTCACTATTCCTGTCCTCTGAGATCATGTCACTATAGGAAACTAGTTGACAAAGGACATGCCCTAAAAGTGACCTCGAGAACTTGTTGGACTAAAAGTCTTCATGGATGAAGAGACTCTGAAGAGGGACCAAAATATTCTGACAAACAGAGCCTGAAAGCAAATATCAGACTGGCAGAGCTGAATCAGAAACAGGGGGTGTGATCGAAAACTTCAAAAGGGACCAGAATGACTGAGAACGGAAATTTACCAATTAAAACTCTATGGATGGAAAATCCCCAATTCAAACTAATTTTATGAGGTTTTCCTTACTGCAAGGCACTTATATCTTTTCATTTGCTTCCAGTTCATCTATGAGACAGATTTGAGTTTGCTCTTGTTTCCCGAAGGAACAACTTGCAATAAAGCACTTTCATTTTTTCAAACTCTTGGTTTCTATGCACATAAGCAGTGAGACTTGCTGTGTATCACAGTATTGGCAGATTTGTTTACACAGTTTCCCATGTCATCAATGATATGTTAGTTACTTTATGTTTGGGGATTTCTTCTGGAAACAAGGTCTCCAAGAATTTTAATCAAGATACTATGTTTGGAAAAGGTAAATAAAAGAATAACTTTTGGCATTTAATCTAAGATCCCTCATTTAGAATTCTTAGAGTCTTTCACCTCCCAGGTCTCAGGGATATTATGGGATGTCCCCCCCACCTCCTACCTCCTGTAGTTACCTATTTTCATTCTTCCTGCTGGCCCTTAGGGCTTTAGTCCTTTTCCTGACCAGCAGAATACCCTATCAAGTTCCCCCCATTGCCTCCCTGTCCCCCTTCCCACCAAGATTTCTTCCTCACTTCCACATTGTGACTGTTTTCCTTTCCCTTCCAAGTGATATTGAGATGTCCTCACTTGGGCCCTTTGGCTTGATGACCTTTTTGAATTCTGTGGACTATATCTTGGATATTCTATACTTTTCCTTTTCTTTATTTCTTTTTATTTATTTACTTTTTGGCTAATATCCACTTATTAGTAAGTATATACCATGGATGTCCTTTTGGGTCTGTATTACCCCACTCAGGACGATATTTGCTATTTCCTGCAAAACTCACAATGTCCTGATTCTTAATAGCCGAGTAGTTTTCCATTCTGTAAATGAAACACATTTTCTGTATCTATTCTTCTGTTGTGGAACATGTAGACTGTTTCCAGCTTCTTCCTATCACAAACAAGGCCACTATGAACATAGTGGAACATGTGCCCCTGTGGTATGGTGGGGTGTCTTTTGGGTATATTTTCAAGAGTAGTATTGCTGCGTCTTCAGGTAGATCTATTTCCAATTTTTTGAGGAGCCTCTAGATTGATTTTCAGAGTGGTTGTAGGAGTTTGCATTCCTGCCAGCAGTGGAGGAGTGCCCCTCTTTCTCCATATCCTGGCCAACATGCACTGTACCTGAGGTCTTGTTCGTAGCCATTCTGATTGGTGTATGGTGGAATCTCGGGGTCATTTTGATTTTCATTTCTCTGATCATTAAGGACTTTGAACATTTCTTCTCAGCCATTTGATATTCCTCTGTTGTAAATTCTCAGTTTAGTTCTACACCCCATTTTTTATTGGGTTGTTTGGGTTTTTTAGTGGTTAGCTTATTAAGTTCTTTATATATTTTTGATATTAGCAATCTACAAGATGTAGGGGTACTGAAGATTTTTTCTAGATATGTAGATTGCTGATGTGTACTGTTGACTATGTCATTTGCCTTACAGAAGATTTACAGTTTCAACACATTCTTCGATGAAGTGCCCTACAATGGGGAGAGGGAATTTGTAGAGCCCACCTCTAGCATAAAGACAGGGCATCAAGTGAAGGATGGGCTGGCCATGCCACACTCAAAACTATTTCTATTATTTATTAATAGATGTTTGTTTTAAATAATTTTGTTGAATGAAATGAAATAAAACATTTTTGAAAATTTTTCACTCTTTAAATTCCATTAATTAAATTTCATATTGGCATTCTTTTGTTACTTTTATAATAAATAGCCTTTCATTTATCATTTTCAAACTGTGTTTTAAAATAAATGTTCAGAAAAACATTTGGAACTCTCTGTCTTAATTCTTTAGATCCAAATAGTGTTTATTATTAATTTTAATAAGGGGTAGAGATACTGATATGATCAAAAATGTTGATTTATTTGTCTGTCATTATGAAAATGATAAGCCCAAGATGAACAGTATTTTTTTCCCCCAGATTGTAAATGACAACTACATCTACCCTTCCAGCCAGGGCTCAGGTTGGCTGAAAGTTTCAATAGCGGAGGATTTAAACTGTAAGTCATTGTCTTTTGGGAAAGGCATTAGAGTGGTCCAGTAACTTTACTGGGACTAGCCAACTGCACAATGGTACAGAATAACACCATGAAATACATAAACAAATGAGGTCTCTGTTCCTATAAACTTCATTAACAAAAGAAAGCTACAGGCTATATTTGGCAAGTGGGATATGACTTGCTGAATCCTGAGTTTAAGCATGACTGGGAATCTGACAAAATCTTTTATGAAGGTTTATGAGATGCAATTGTTATAGGTAAAAAATGTAAAGATACAGGAAGAGATCAAAGTGGAAATGAAATAATCCATATTTACCTATCTATTTAATTTCATTGTTGAAGAGAATTCTCTAGTAGAAGGGAACTCATCCACCTTGCATGTTCTCACCTTCATCCTCTTGTATGTTTTAGAAGAATTACCTCTTATTTATTTTACAGATATCTGTTTTGTGTGTGTGTGTGTGTGCGCGCGCGCGCGTTTGTGTGTGTGTACAGTGTGAATACAGGAGCCTGGAAAGAGTGTGTTAAAAGGAAAATCAAATCTTCTGGAATTGGATTTCAAGATGCTTGAGAACCACTATGAATTCTGGGGATAGACTTGGATTCTCTGAAATAACAGCCAGTGTTCTTAACCACTGAGCCTTCTCTCCAGTCCCAGAGAACTTATTTTAAAGAAGAAATATTATTCATTACATCTCTGGGGAAAGTCTGGAAAGAAGGAACAAAGAAAAAAAGAACCCACATGTTAGGTCACTTGATCTTAACAAAGGAGCTAAATCCACCCAGTTGAAAAAAAGATAGCATTTTCAACAAACGGTTCTGGTCCAACTGATAGTCAGAATGTAGAAGAATGCAAATTGATTCATTATTATCACCCAATACAAAGCTCAAGTCCAGATGGATCAAGGACCTCCACATAATGCCAGAAAGACACTCAAACTAATCGAAAAGAAAGTGGGGAGAAGCCTTAAACACATGAGCACTAGGGAAATTTTCCTGAACAGAACACCAGGGCTTATGCTCTAAGATCAAGAATTTACAAATTGGACCTCATAAAATTGCAAAGCCTCTGTAAGGCAATAGACACTGTAATTAAGACAGAATGACAACTAAAAGAGTAGGAAAAGGATTTTACCAATCTTATATCTGATAGAGAGCTAATATCCAATGTATACAAAGGACTCAAAAAGTTAGACCCCAGAAAATCAAATAATCCTCTTAAAAATTCAGACAGAGCTAAACAAAGAGTTCTCACTGAGAAATATTGAATGATTGAGTAGCACCTAAAGAAATGTTCAACATCAAAAGTCATCAGGGAAATGCAAATCAAACAACCCTGAGATTACACCTCGCACCAGTAAAAATGGCTAAGATTAAATACTCAGGATACAGCAGATGCTGGTGAGGATGTGGAGAAAGAGGAACACACCTCCATTGTTGGTGGGGTTGCAAGCTGGTACAACCACTCTGGAAATCAGTCTGGCGATTCCTCAGAAATTGGACATAGTACTACCTGAAAACCCAGCTATACCACTCCTGGGCATATACCCAAAAAAAGCTTCAACATCTAACAAGGACATGTGCTCCACTATGTTCATAGCAGCCTTATTTATAAAAGTCAGAAGGTGGAATGAACCCAGATGTCCTTCAACAGAGGAATGGATATAGAAAATGTGGTGCATTTTTTGCACAATAGGGTACTACTCAGCTATTAGAAACAATAACTTTATGAAATTCTTAGGCAAATGGATAGAACTAGAAAATATCATCCTGAATCCAGTAACACAGTCACACAAAAAAAATACACATGGTATGTACTCACTGATAAGTGAATATTAGCTCAAAATATACAATTCACAGGCCACATGAAGCTCAAGAAGAAAACCAAAATGCAGATGCTTCAGTCCTTCTTAGAAGGGGGAACAAAAATATTCACAGAAGGAAATACAAAGACAAAGTTTGAAGCAGAAACTGAAGCAAAGGCCATCACGAAACTGAGCTACCTGGAGAACTATCCCATATACAACCACCAAACCCTGATGTCAAGAGGTACATGTTGATAAGAGCCTGATATAGCTGTCTCCTGAGAGGTTCTGACAGATCACGACAAAAGCAGAGGGGGATGCTCACAGCCAACCACTGAACTGAGAACAGGGTCCTCAATGGAGGAGTTAGAGAAAGGATTTAAGAGGCTGAAGGGATATTCAGCTGCATATGTACCAGAGGATGGCCTTGGTGGACATTAATGGGAAAAGAAGCCCTTGGACCTGCCAAGGCTGGATGCCCCAGTGTAGTGGAATTTTAGGTCGGGGAGGTGGAATGGGATTGTTGAGGGGACACCCTCACAGAAGCAGGGGGAAGGAGGATGGGATAGGTTTATGGAGGGAAACATGAAAAGTAGATAACAGTTCAAATGTAAATAAAAGACAAAAAAACATTTCTGTTTATCAAAGCCTGCTTTACACTGAGCAGAACAAACAGGAACAAAGACAGACTTCTATAATGAGGAAATGTGGCACTGAAGTAGGAGAGACCACATACACTTGGCATGTACTGTCTTCCATTGACCAGGTGACAGTGACAGAGCATATTCTTTTCTTCCAAATGATCCTATGAAGTGAATGATGCTCTTTATGCATGTTTTAAGTTCATCATAACCAAAGCATTAAACATTCAATTTACTGGTACACAGTCCGTTCATTAGAGGTGGAGCTGAAACTCCCTCTCCATTCTCGATCTCCCTCTATCTTCTCTACAGCATGCCAAGTGTCACCTTTTTTTATTATCTCCAAAAGGTCTGAGAGCCCAGGAAGCTTGGGGAACCTGCTGTAGAGTACAAATTCCCAGGAAAATAGTCCCATGTGTTTTGTACACTATTTCGGGGGATTCACAGAATCGTGAGGGAAATGTCAAGAAGCTTTGTAATCTCTCCAGGTCCCACACTCCAAAGACATACTCTTCCTGAGAGTTTCTTTGGATGAGAGAATTCCCAGCTGCTTCCGAATCCCTGAGTTCACTCTTCAGGGTGCCCTTAAGCCAACAGACAACCTCTGTTGTTATGTTGGATAGAGAAAGGAGGCAAAAGTGGCTAAATCTTCTTAGAAAAAAAATCCACTGTTTTGAATATTTTGAATTTATTACACACTTCCCAGAAGCCAGAGACTGAGCTTTGTGTTTTAGCTGAGTGCCCAGGAGGTACCTCTTTATTGTTCTAGTGTATCAAACAGGATATTATGCTTTATTATGAGGCAAAATAATTCGCCTTACATCATGCCCCTACAATAAAAAAAACCCACACCAGAGAAGCCCAAAAAGCCTTCCACAAAGGGGTTAGGGGAGGCAGAGTTCTGTGCCCTACATAGAAATAACCAGAAACCTCTGTGATGAATATTTATACTTTAAAGCTCCTGGTATTTGTGTTGTATACATTGTCATCGTTAAAAATGTGAAGGTAAATATTTATAAACAGCTGTTAGGGAAACTAGACTTCTTGGGAGGAATTTAGAACTCAAATTGCTGCTTGGGGGTTTTTCTCTTAAGATGGAAATATGCAGACTGACTCTAAATATAACCCTTCCTGCCTCTCACAGCCCAGATGAGGCTCTGTTAGAATTTAGGATTAAGATTCAGACTATGACAGCTTTAAAAAAAGTTAGTGTGCAAGGAAACACTACTTCTCATCCATTGCAATGCTAAAGCAGTAAAGACTTTTAAATAACTAAGAATTGCAACCTGACTGAACTGGGCAATTGAAAATTTCAAACACAGCTAGAGTGTGGGGTAGTCCCAAACACAACTGGCAAGAGAGGGAAGAGCAACTCCTTTGTTAAATTATTTCAGTGGCTCTTATACTGTTAAAACTCATTGACCTATTCCATACTCCATTAAATTCACTCCTACATATTTACATCAGAGAAATAAAAGTGCATACCCATCCAAAAAAAAAAAAGTGTATAGGGATATTTACTGCAGTTTTAATTCATGAAGCGCAAACTAGAAACTACCCACATGTCTCTCAACATATGAATACATGAACAGATTATGCTGAGGCCATATAATAGAATGTTAACCACAGTAGAACCAGTTATTAACATATCCTACTGATATATACTGCTATGTAGATTACCTAGCAAACAGCAATTTGACCCAGCAAAGGCAAGGGAAAGAAAGACTACATGTTCTACAGACTATGGTTTCATTAATCTGACATTCTGGAAAATGTACTCATTTATAATCTGGAAAGGAGACTGTCCCTACTGCTCTCAGGCTGGTGATCCTCCTATTTTGACCCTTTAGTCTTGAAATACAGCTAAGTCCTGATACTTGATAAGTAGTAGCTACCTTATGCATATAGACTTGTCAAAGCTCACCAATGGGTATGCAAATTATCTTGAAACAGAAGTATTGGGTTACTGGAAGGAAATTGTTTACAAAAATGAAATCATATTATGTAGCTTTATTTCAAGGTGATACATGATTGAGCAATAGAGAATGGAGCCGGAGACAAAGTTTTGGTAAGGCAGGAGAGAAGAGAAAGAGAAGGTTAAAGAAGGAACACCATGGAAGCAGACATAGGTGTTTCTCTCAGCACATCTCTATATGGATAAATGATATTATGAATATTTTATAAGGGATAAAATTGTACAAGATGATTTGACTCATCCAGGTGGGCAAATTATATCATACCAATTAGATCAGAGTATTTTTGTGTGTTCTTTGATGTGGCTACTTAATTGAGTTCAAAAGAGGGTGTAGTGGTGGGATACACAAAGCCAGACATGAAGTTGGGATGTGTGTGTGTGTGTGTGTGTGTGTGTGTGTGTGTGTGTGTGTGTGTGTTCAATGTTTGGCAACAACACACCAAGGGAAAGTGAGTGAAAACAACACGTTAGGGTGGTCCTGGACCACCCGATCAGAAGCAGCCATGGTGGGTGGAGCAGACTGCCTGGGTCAAAGGAAGCTAAGATCTGTGAGTACTTGGGGCAGCATGGAGTCACTGAAATAGACACTCCACAGTACCGCCACTAGCATGGGATCAAAGATTACCTCCTTTTTATATTACTAGCACGGGATCAAATGTTACCTCGTTTTTTTATTTACTAAAACATTACTATATACTTTTATTTTTTGCCTGCTTTTGTTTGCTCAGACTTCTTTGTTTCCTCTTCAATGAATCACTATCCTTAACAGGGTTCTGGTGATAGTCTGACTTCTCTTTCCAAACCACAGGTTCAAGAACATGGTCCTTGATCACCATAGGTCAGCCGGCTCATCTTCTCCATTATCTTAAAGGCCTTCTCCAGCAGGTGGTCCAGAACTGTCCAAATTTAGGAAGCAAGTAAATAGTCATCTAATCTCATTGGTTACATGTTGTTTAGATCCTCCAGTCTGTGACCTCCAGGAATTACTGGGAGAATCAGCACTGGCTGGGCTGCTTTGAAGGACGGGCTTTCTTTACAGCTGATCTGGTCAATTGGGTAAGCTTTGTGAACTCTGCTGAAGGTTGAGAGGGGGTGAACATAGGGGTTAGAAGTTGGGACATTCCAAACATTTTTGGGTGGGGTTACTCTTATGAGCGTCTGTTAAACTCTGGCCAGGGAAGTCTTTTGGGTTTGTGAGCATGAGGAAGAAGAAAAATGTATATATACCCTGTCGAGAGGAAAATGGAAATGCTTCAACAAATCTCCCTGCACAGGTGAGTAAGTGACCTTCCGATTCCCCCACTGAATCTCTGGGCGTTTAGCTTGATTTACTTATTTTTAGGTACAAATGATTGTTGGGAAGCAACAGCTCCCCCACTCCACTGTCTTTCTTAAAAGTGTGAAGTAAAATACACCTTCCCAGACAGACTCCAAGGAGTCAAACTAGACAGAGGAGCGAGAGAACATAGAAAAATCCATGTCTTGCAAATGCCAAGAGGGAAAACAATCAAATTAGCTGGCAAGTCGATCATTCAGTGAAGCATTGGGGGACCAACAGAGGATCTTAAAAATCACCTCGCAAGGGAGACCGTGCACTACCTTTGCCTGGAAAGCAAAGGCAGCAATGCTGAGAGGCCTTTTTATCTCGGCGTCCTACAGGGCCTCCAGTTTGTGCTGCCAGGGGACAGAATGCTTCTCAGCGGGTGTCTCTGTTGCTACTCAGCTGCCAAGAGGCGGTCATGTGTGTGGCTCAGCAGTGTGGCCTGCATCCAGGGCCCCACCAGGAGCAGCCGCCCTCAGAGGAGGAGCACCTGTTCCTTCTCTCCTGGCATGGGGAAGATGCCATCCTGTTTCTCCTCATGCTGCCTGCCCCTGAGTGTTTCCATTTTGTCTTTACGGACGGCAGGTGTTGGCTGTCTCCTTGTGAGCATCAGGTTCAGCCGGAGAGGAAGTCCTGTCCATTGGGTTCATCCTTTGCCTTGAAACACAACTGCATCCCGCATATCAGATGGCAGCAGGTGCTGTGACATTTTGGCAAACACTCTTGTCCTGGATGATTGGGTATGTCACACACTGAATCTGTGTCTCTGGCATCTCATCAATCACCCATTGATTGTACCTCCTCCCTATCCTAGGCTCAGCTTTGGGCTATATATTGTAAGCTAAACGTCCTTAATGCCAAAGTGGGCATACCTGTCTTATTTAAAATAGCAAGATCCATCTAGAAGTTCAGGCTCTGACATTCATACTAGTTAAATTTTCACTGTTGTAATTAGCTACTCACCCGGCACAGGCAGTTTCTAGGGATTTGTCTTCCCTCTATATGCCCACCATTTGCGACAGTGGGTGGATACACTTCTTGTCCCTCAGACTGTAATGTCTCAGTCTCATCATAAGGGAGACTGTGGCTGTCACTGTGTGACAATGGACTTGGAAAACATACTGGTGATGATTAACTAGCTTGCCTACCCAGCAAGGGACTGTTTATTAACTAGCATTGATTAAGCCTGTAGTCTGTGATCAACCATGTGTGAGAATCTTCAGGGATACAAAGGTAGGAAAAAGAATGATTGTTGCCCTGGAGTATCTTAAAACTTAGTTGAAGAGGTAATTATGCAAATGTTTATGAAACAAAATGCTGTCCAAACCTCTTTGCTGGTAACAAAGTTGCTCTGAAGCCTGACCACACTGGTGTTTGAGTGGCTGCATTGTACAGAGCACTCCATCCTGGCTTCTTACTTGAGATTTAGATTCATGTGAATGTCCTGACATTTAGCCCCACTCTCACGCATTTCTCTGAGTGGAGAGTCTGCAAAAATGTCTCTAAAAGGTGAAACAGATAAGCATGTCTGGACCACAATGCAAAATTGAGGAACTATTAATGTTTGAACATTTTTTTAAAGAATTATTTAGTTTATGTGCATGGGTACACTGTTGCTGTCTTCAGACACACCAGAAGAGGGCAACAGGAATTGAACTCAGGACCTCTGGAAAAGCAGCCAGTGCTATTAACTGCTGAGCCAATTCTCCAGACCCATGTTTGAACATTTTAATGTACCCTTTTAATAATGTATATTTGAGGAAATGAGAATGACATTAACTCAAAGACTATACAGAAATATAATAGGTTAAATGTGATCCAGGAGGTGGTTTGAATAATAAAGGCCCCCATAGGCCTATAAGGCATGGCTCTATTAGGTGATAATGACTTATTAAAATAGGGGTGGTCCTGTTGGAGGAAGTGTGTCACTCATGGTCAGCTTTGAGGTGTCAGATGCTAAAGCAAAATTGGTGTTTCACTTCTCTTCCTGTTGCCTGCTAATCTGAATTCAGAGCTCTTACCTCCTTCTCCAGAACCATGTCTGCCTGCATGCAGCCATGCTTCCTGCTGTGATGATAAAGGACTAAACCTCTGAACTGTAAGCCAGCCCCAATTAAATGTTCTTCTTTATAAAAGTTGCTGTGGTCATGGTGTCTCTTCACAGCATTAAAGTCCCAAGACACAAGGTTTTCAGGCACCTAATCTAAATCCTATTAATCTTTTAAGACTAAAATCAAATTCCAGGATCCTTCATCTAAAATTTTTCACTCTCTTAGGAGTTTCTTATTTATAGAATTTGTTCACCAGACATTCTTACTAAGGCATTTATCAAGGAGAATGGTCGAAGAAGGAAGAACATAAATTTTTAACTAAAACAAAATAAGCTTTGCATCCTGATTTTTCAATTTATGACTCAGTCGCACTATGAAAACAATGTAATTTTCTAAGTCTGAGATTTTGTGTACTTGATATAGAGGCATATAAATGATTTATGCACAAGTTTATTAAAGGAAGAAGACGGAGATGTTTCCTTCTTCGTGGAGGTGTTTCGATATTCATTTCTTGCCTAGATTTCTCTGAAGCTATTTATAATGCATTTAAAGTTATTTACGAACTATTTAAAGTTTGCATATACTAACTACTTGCTTCGTGAGGTCACTTGAAGAAGTGTAGTGCTGCCAAGTGTCAGTAGATTCTCTGATCCTTCCATGCCTTTATGCTATATCCTCATCAGGATAAATATTCTTTTCTAAATTATGGCTTTTCCCCCTAAGGTATAGACAGCAGCTTAGCATTGCCCCGTCCCTGATCCAATGCTGGATTAAGGTCTGATGTGGCCAGTGGACATGATTACTTATTATTAATGTAAATGTGATCTGATATTTTTATGGTAAAACTTTTTAACAGACCTTTCATGTATCCCCTTGTCCTTGCTCACCCCACTCTCCAGTATAATTCAGTCTCTTTTCAACCTCCATGTCTTTAAACCTGGGAAACACATTGCACAGATCTTATCTGATTTTTCCTCAGCATTAGATTTAAACAGTTCTTTCTAATAGTTCAGTCTTTTAGATTCTGTGATAGCACATGTTCCTGGACCATGTCCCCCACTGTCCTTTTTCCTGCTCTGTCTCATTTCTAGGACTGTAAGTATGTAAAGAGCACTGAGAGTCCCTACAGCTGATCACATGGTGCTTGCTATGACATTTATGCATTCCTATCCACGTTGTGGTTTCTGATAGCTTCTGTACACAGATTCGTTGCCCAATTCAATTTCTGCAGATGAACTCCTCTGCAAGGTCCACCATGCCACACAAAGACAAAATGACTTAAGTGTGAAACCTATTCTCACTCACCAACACCTTCAGCGGTGTCTTGTTTTCATAGCTAATTCTTCCACCAGAAAAACTAGGAACCTACTTGTTATTTGAGTGCTAATCACTGTCTCAGCTTGATAGTTTATATGTCACCTCTCTTTGTGTGTTTTGTCTCTTAAATACCTCCTTAGTACCCCTGTCTCTTGTTCTAAGGACAAAGCTACTATTGTAGATAGGTAATAGCTATTGGATGCCTAGGAGCTATGTTAGCTTGCTGGAACTTTGTTTATTCTACTCCCATCTGTTTCCCCAAAGTGCTGTGCTCATAATCCGAACTCTAAGCTTGATCATGTGACCTCTTCCTTCATGATATTCTACTGCACGATTTCACATCCGTTTGTGCTAACTCCCAGGGGAAAGTCCTCCTCCTAAGTTTGGATTTCCAGGCTTAACCTCAAACTGGTCTGCTTATCATCAAACTTCTTGTTTTAGCATTCAGTTTACCAGTTAGTAAAGTTACTCTCTCGATTTGATTCTCCCATGAGGCTGTTGGATCTTTACAAACACCTAATATATCTGAGACAACTAGTCACGGCCTGGCTAGTAATAAATGCTCAAAAATGAAGCAGAAGGATGCCACTAATTCCCTCGTGATTGTCACTCCTTTTCCTAGGTTGTCACTAATTCTCTGGGCTGAGGAGTTATTCCTAGGATTATAAACAAAAGTATCAATGTTGTTGATGTTCTGTGTGGACCACAGGTTGTTTTACATTTCCAACATAAATACACAACACAGATATTGTTTGTTCATTTCCTGTATTATTTAGCCTATCAATTTTACCTGTCAGCATTTAGATAAAAGATCCATTGTCTCATCCACACAATTTCCAACAAGGACAATTGATTGTAACAATATCATGGAAATAGGAAGTTTTTAGGTCTTTCTTCCCAGACAGATTACAAAAGAACTAGTCTTCTAGGAAAGCAGAGTTAAAGGGCTGTTCAGGCTTTGATTACCATGCTTAGACATTAAATCCTAAGTATATGTTTAAGGGAATTAAGAGCTTTATGCATACACAAAACTAAACATGTAAGTTTTCTGTAGAACTATTCATATCTAGTCAAACTTGGAAACACCAAAAAAATGTCCTACAGTACACTAATAGATTTGAAGTATGAGAGCAAAGTTATATTAGTTGATATTAAATGTAAATATGCTAGGGAGCCATCAAAAACTTTGTAAATATGTTAAATGTATATTATTAAGTGGGGAAAGGGGGCAATTCTGACAGGATTTATACTGTATAAATCCAACCGTGTGATATTTTTAAAAGACAGAGTTATGGAAACTGTAAAAATATATCAGTGCCTCCTGGAAGAAAGAAGGGCGGAGGGGTGAGCAGAACACAAGGATAAAAGCAGCAAAAGCACTTCGAAGGATATGGTAATGGTAAATCGAATTGCCATTGTATACTGACAGAAACCTCTTAGGTGTTTAACAGCAGCAGAAGACCATGGTGCGCACTATGGGCTTCCAGGGGTGATGATGTGTCAGTTACGTTCATCGGTTGTAGGAAACCCCACCTTGGTGCAGAAGCAAACAGGAGGGGAGATACTACATCACAATTCTTGGTACTTTCTGCCGGGTCTTGTTGCCAATCTAAAGATATTAGATTAAAAAAAATATTTTTCTATTAGAAAAAATTAGACATTTATTCCAGATGAGATCAGGCTACATTTTAGGATTTCCAGGATACACCTTCTGCTGAGCTCCTCTTTCTCTCTCATATTTCCCCTGGCCTTACTCCTGAGATTATCCTCTCTAGAAAATACTCAGGCAAAATAATCTTTCCTCTGGCTCTGCTTATAAAACTACAACCCAAGACAGAGGTGCAGACATGGCATGCACTACTGCTGACTTACTCAAAATTTGTCTTCTACTATCAGAGTAAAACTTGGGCCAGGTTTTGGTAGGAGCTGAAGCAGGAAAAGTAAAAATACAGGGTATAAATGCTGACAGAAAAAAAAAAAAAATCCGGGAAGAAGTTTAAAAAAAAAAAAAATCTTGTCTGCCTTCTCACCACTACACCTAGGGAGATGGAAAAACGCCAAAAACAAATTTTACCTTCTTGAAAGATTTGTCTGTGTGCCAGGTTCTAATTCCCTGGAAAGGAAACTAAATGTTCTTCCTTTCATGTACTCACTGTATTGGTGTCCTGTGGCTGCTGTAACAAATTTCCAGAACTGGGTGGCTTAAAGCTGCAGATATTCATTCTCCTTTGGGTTTAGAGGCTTTTCCAAAGGCTGGATGAGGGAGTCCTCTCCAGCTTCGTCAGGTTGCTGTGGTTGTCAGCTGGACTTTACTTTCTGGGCAAATGCCTATGATACCCCTTCCTCTGCCTTTTCCTTTGTGGGGCCTCTGTGTGTCTCTCTACTTAGCATTTATTACAGGGAAATAATGACGATTAAACATGGAATTCAAATGCATGGTCCAGGATCATTTCATTTCAGATTTTCTGATTAGATTTTCCATGTTTGTTGCTCCAAATTAAGTCCTACCCGCAGGTTCTAGAGATTAAAAGGCAAAGGTATTTTGGAGGGCATGGAAAGTCAGAACTTGTCCCAGAATAAGCACTGAACTCTTCTTTCTCTTTAGTATATGTGATAGTATATAATACACCCTGCATAATAGTGTTTCTCAAAATTACATATTATTTCTACAGGGATTGGGGATAAAGCAGAAACTGTGGAAATGGCCAACCAATAACTAGCCCAACATGAACCCTAACTCATGGGAAAGCACCAGCCCCTGACACTATTAATGATGCTCTGCTATGCTTGCAGTAAGGAGTCTATCATAATGGTGCTCTGAGAGGTTTCACCTAGCATCTGACCCAGAGGAATGCAGAGACCAACTGTCAAACAGTGGATGGAGCTTGGGGACACTCATGGAAGAGTTGGGGGAAGATAGTAACTCCACAGGAAAACCAAAAGAGCCAACTAATTTGGAACTTTGGGCCTCCCAAAGACTGAATCACCGAATAAAGAGCATACATGCACCTCTTCCCCCTACCCCAAACACAGTGATATAGCAGACATACAGATTGGTCTTAATGAGAGTCCCAAACAACTAAATCAGGGGCTATCCCAAAAGTTGTTGTATGTGAGATATGTTCTTCTAGCTGGTCTGCCTTTTCTGGCTTCAGTGGGAGAGGATATGCCAGGTAGGGGGAAATCCCAGGGGGCCTCCACCCTCTCAGAGGACAAGGTGGGGGAGGGGAGAATTGTTGGAGGAGGTGACCAGGAGAAGAGACAATAAGCAGAATGTTTAGTGAATAAATAAAAAGAAAGAAATGAATTGAAAGAAATTGAAAATTAAAACCCATAGAGATCTTTCAGCAATGTATTTATTACTATTAGAAATAAACATAAAAATTATATGCCCATCAGCTATTGTTACTTTTTAAGTCACGGGCATGTCCCATAAAATGTGATTAATTGTACTGCACAAATGAAGAAATTGAGCCTAGGGTAGATATTGGTGCGCTATGTAAATCTTCCCCATTGGTGTATCAAACTTGAATTCTTTACTATGATTTTCTCCCTATGGAGAACAAGAGTGATGGCTAACCTTTATCACCAACTTAACTGGGTTCAGAATTCACACAAGAGACCTAGAGACCTAGGACACCTAAAAACAAAAAGAGAGGAGGAAGAAGAAGAAAACATAACTGAATATATCTGTGAAGGCATATCCAAAAGGCCCTGAATGTAGATGGCACCATCCTGTGTGTCCTAGATCAATAAAAAGTGCAATGGAAAAGCTAGTCAAACATTAGCGGTTACCTCTGACTACACACTCACAGTGACTAGCTGTTCTTGCCAGCATAGCAATTGTGTCCAACCTTGGCTCCCTACCATGATTCTCTGTGTCTTTAAACTATGAGCCAATAAAAATTTATTTCTGAAACAGATGTTTTTTCACAGCAATGATAAAAGTAAATAAAACTCAGAAGCAGAAGTGCCTCCAACAGAAAGGGGTTCACCTTGCTTCCCAATTAGTCTGAGTACTGAGGACAAGGCAGGTACAAATAGTCATAGCAAAGATGTGGCCATGGAAGGATCTTCTTTTTCAATGTCAATGTAATAAGAAAGGGACAGCACGTTGTGTCTTACAAGGGGGTAACATAACACTGTCTTCTCCTCCTCCTCTTCCTCTTCCTTATCAGCATCCTGAGTTTCAGAAAGAACATTTCCTCCCTGCAGATGACATTTCTATATTGGTCATGGCCATTTAAGGAATGCTTGAGTAAGAAGAAAATTATTTTCACAAATAACATTGTGTTAATGCCCATGTTCCTTGTTACATATTTGAAGACTGCAAATGAGAAGCCAGCTGAATAGTTCCATACCTCTTCATTCATTGTCAAAGATCACCTTGATCAACCTACTTCTCAACAGCAGTTTTCTCCTTTACCACAAAGCAGGGAGTGAAATCTTAGAAATCGTGACATGTTTCCATCTTGTCTCAGTTGGGACTTCCTAATCGGGGATTATTAAATTTCCCATACAATAACTATTTTTCCAGAATCATGAGCCATTTGTTATTCATCTAATGCTAATTACAGATCTTTTTCTGTCATTTCTTTATCACCATCATCATCAAATGGTCAAATATAAGGTGTGAAACTTCTCAGTGAAGGGGGTAAAAGAAAGTTAGTGCTTTACTGTAAAATGTAAGTCATAAAATCTGTGGAAAGCATTAGGGGGATTCAACACTTTCTTGTGCTCCAGTTGTTCAGATGTGAAGCTCAGAACACCAGTTTTCATTACCAGAAAGCTGTAGAAGTATCCACATTTACAGGACCCCACCTGCTGAATCTGTGCAGTGTGAACCCAGAATTTGGCCTTCATGAGATCTCAAGGTACTTGGCATACATTGAAACTTCAGAAATAGTCTATGACAACAGTAGCTGTCAAACTTTAGTGAGCCTCCGAATCATCTGGAGGCTTTCAACAGATGGCTAGACTCCATCCAAGTGGAAAGTTAGAATCTCAGATTCATTAGTTAGGGGAAAGACCAGAGAAATTGCACATGTCTCGGGATTCCACTACTGATGTTCTTGGTCCAGTGGCCACAAATCAAAAACCACTGTTTTATGGCATACCCAAGAGTAAATTCATAAGTTTATTTTTTTAAATACTTGTGCAATCTCTTTGCCTCAAGAAATTAAATAGAAATATTTTTCCCAAAAGAAAAAGATAAACACATACAAGACTCAATCGATTATCCTTAGGCCCAGCTTTCCCATTTCCCATCTCACTGTGCAGGAGGCAGAGCATCTGGAACTTCTATGGACTCCTTAACATGACTTTAGGATTGTACTTATAAAGCTGGTTATTTCTCTACATTAGTCCTTTCTGCCTCAAAACCCACCCACTTTCTGTTTTCATCATAGTCCCAGCAGGCACAGCATCCAAAGCCACACCTTCCCCATAGCGCACTTTTTATGCTCTGCTCAGTCAGGAGATTCTTCAAAGACTAGCTCTTGTCACATCAACTATACATGCCCCACCCCGATTTTCCATAGCCCTAGAGTCTTAACTTTAAAGTCATTCTCATAATTAACTGACAGCCTGCCTTGCTCAGATTGAAAAGGTGTTTTTCTTATGAGCTGCACCGCTAGTTTCACTTGAAAGTCGTTCCTCGTGCTAAATTATAAATTTAAATCTATACATTCAGGACCAAAGGAGTATACGTCTGCCTGGCTTATACCCAGCTACCCTGTCTACCATACATATTGCTAATTTCAACTTTCAGGAACATATTTTTTTTTTTAAAGGCTTTTGAATACTGCTGATCATGAAATTCTTGGCTCTTTCTATCAGTTTAAATGGTACTAGTGATGAAGCCTTCTGATTTTATTTCATAGTATTCTATTACTTTATGAAGTTTGCCATTCAAACTATGCCAGAATTCATTCACTGTCTAGTAACTCTTCCCTGTAAGTACTAAATTATAAACTGGCCTTGGAGAAAGCTAAGGTCCTCAAGTAGTACTTCTCAACTAAATGTAAATAAGTAGTACTAAATGTTGCAAACTTTTAGTAGTTTCTCATGTTGTAGTGACCCACAATCATAAAATTATTGTTGTTGCTACTTTATAACTGTAATGATGATATTGTTATGAATTATAATATAAATATGTTTCTTAACCTTTGTGAAAGGGTCATTTGACCCTAGGAGTTCAGGACCCACATGTTGAGAAATGCTCTCCTAAAGAATACCACATGTCTTCTAATTAAACAGAGAGTGCTATAGCAGGTTTTCAGGGGTGACTTGACTTTACTGCATTCTGTATAAATTCAAGTTCCTCTAAACTTTTGTTTACCACACTGATGAATAATACTAGAAATTCTTTACTGGTATTATGGTTTAGACCATAAATATCCTTCCAAAAATTCATCTCTTGAAGATTTTTTTCCTGAATACAGCTGGAATATTTCAGGGGATAAATAACTGCATTATGAGGACTCTGATATCATCAGTGTATTGATCACCTTATTGATTCCCAACCTAACAGGCCTTTGGAAGTCAGTGGAAATGTTAAGAGACCAGGTCTAGGTTCAGGCATCAGGCCAGTGAGGGCATTCATGCACTTGGAAGCTACACTGCATTCCTGAAACCGTGCTTGTTGGCTCTTTCTGCTTCACAGATACTATGAGGTTAACAGCTTCGGTCTACAACATGTCCCTCGCCCATGCCGGTCTGCCTCATCGGCAATCAAAACCAGGAGCCCAAGTTAATCTTTCTTCCTTTAATTTTGTTTGCCTTGAATTTTCTCACTGTAATGGAAAGCTGACCAGCACAAAGGATAAACTCATTAAGTTTCCACCGAAGGAAACAAGTCAGTTCTCATCGCTCAAGAAGTAGGAGACTGAGGGGCTTGGAAGTGATACCAGCTTTAAACGAAACCAAAATCAAGAAAATCCACTCATGGAGCCACAGCTCAGGTACCTGCCATTTGCAACAGCAGCTAAGGAGTGTTTCATAGAAGAGTTAACAGCCCAGGTACCTGCCAATTGCAACAGCAGCTACAAGCAGATAACAATTCTAATCTCAGTTTGAATTAACAGTTACAGGAGCTATTAATTTCAAACTAAAATAAAATCTTGACCTCAGCTCCGTTTTATCCTTTCATATCTTGACATGCAAAGTACTAAGGGGGCTGAGGGGGAGATGCAGAGGCTGTGATTAAGTCTGCTCCTTGCTTCCGTTGTCTTCTCACTTTTCCTGGGCTCTAATTTAAACATCTTATTTATAGTGTAATGCTCTTAAGACTTTTCTGGGTGTATTTAAATGGAGATAGTTAATTGGGACTGTTCTAGCAGAACTCAGCTTCAATCTCATCTTCCTAGGTGGTGGCATTTCCCTGCTCCTGGAAAATAATGTAATTTCCTCTTCCTCAGTCTAATTTTCATCTTCACTGTTACAGTTCTGAATGCTGTGACCTATGGCAATTCGAGCTTAATAACTTTTTCCTTTAATATTATTGCTATTATTTTTAATCTTCACATAAACTTGATCCCTTGTATGTCCCACCATTCTTGAAATAATAGATAAGTTTAACACAGAGAACAGCAATAGTATGAATTTTTAAAAAAACAAAACTAAAAAGGAAAAGTGAAAATTCGATGCTTTAAAAATACACAGTACTTCAGTAAACAAGCTTCCAAAATGAGTAGACTTTTTCATTTTCATGGAAAGTTACTTTGTTCTTTTACTCCTAATTTGAGTAATCAAAGACTTGCTGATAGCTACAAGTGTCCTATTTATGGACTGTGGAAAAATATGATGTGTGTATGCAGGGCAAGGTAATTGATATGCCAGCTTCTTGTATTCCCTCCAAACTACCTGTCCTAGAGTGCGTTCTCCAGAAGTAGTGCATGAGAGGAAGTTGTTAGAGAAATTACTCCAGGAGAAGCCAATAGAAGGTATACAGGACAAGAAAGGAAGCCCTGTTAAGCATGATTTCAGGTGTGGTGATGAAGGACTCTGAGCATACAGGACACGTAGGGTCATTTCCTTCTGACACAATGGAACTGAACATTCATGCTGATGAGTCAGTAGCGACAGGTAAGAAATGACCCGGGAATATGACTTGTCTCAATGACTTTACGTAAAGCCTCTCTAGTGGCCTAGGGAAAGTTGTGCAATAGTTTTAGATGCTGGGAGGAATTTTCACTGGCCTCCTATCACAGCTGCTTATTGCTTCTGATGGAACAAACTCTGCAATCACTACTAATCACTACTGAAACTTCCCAGGACTTAGGATCACCATAGAAACACATCTCCGGGTATATCTGTGAAGAGGTTTACAGAAAGATTTAAATGAGGAAGGAAGACCCACCAAGATGCAAATGGTACCACCCCTGGCTGTGGTTGCAGACTGAATAAAAAGAAGAGTGACACTCAGTGTCTCCTCTTTTCTACTGAAGAAGCAATGTGATCAGATACTTCACATGATGCCATTGTGACAGGTGGGGTCCTGTTCTAAACAAGCCCAGTTAAACATTCTCCTATAAGCTTCTAGGTGAGTTGACCTTGACCTGTTGTCTAGCACTTCTATTCCTCTACTCCACGAACAGCCCTTCTCCCAGTTGCTTTATTGTCTTTCCCTAGGTCGTATCCCTTTCTGCATTTGTATCACAGGTGCTCCATTAGTGCCTTTATCTCCTTCTCTTTTAGAAGTAAAATTCTATTGTATATATGTACATTTGCTCTTGCTGGGCATCCTGGATATTACAATCATGCAGGAATAAACATGCTTATGCATGCATATCTGATATTTTCACTTACTTCATACATCAAGTATGGAGTCATATAGCTAGATTATACATAAATATGTTTTTAATTTATGAGGAATGTATATTCTGTATGATTTAGATGAATGTTAAGATCATTCATGATTATAATTTTAAGAAATATCTGGTAATGTCCATTTTATTGTGAATTAGAAGATCTAATGTATAATTCATGTATTAGAAAAAGATACACTTCCTCTACTTTATCTTATCTAACTAATTTAGGTTTGAACTCTACTGAATCAGACATTACAATAACTGAATTGAGTTTAAGTTTTTGTTTACTGGAACAACTGTTTGCCATCCTTTAACTCCTATTCTGTGAGTAACTTTAGTGGGGAGGGTGTGTTTATTTTGGTGACAAGTATTTAGATCTACTTTTTTCTTTGTTTGTTTCCTTCCTTTTTAAAATATATTTTGTTAAATTTTTAAGAATTTTATAAATATATACAATATAGTTTGATTATATTCCCTCATACTCTTCAAGTCCTCCCAGATTAAATCTTCATTCCCACCCTTTCCACTTTCTTGTCTTTTTTGGTATTGTTGTTTTGTGAAACTTTTTTAATTACTGTTACTCATAGTCTGATAAGTATGAGGCCATCCATTGAAGCCTAATTCATCTAAGAGATGTAACTTTAAAAAAGAAAAAAAAAGTGACTACCTCTTCCCCAAAAGCTATCAACTGTCAGTAATTCCTCAGATATGAGTGAGGCCTCCTCAGTTTTTCTCTCTTCCATTCAGGAATGTTGACTGGCCTAATTTTGACATGCCTATGACTTATATTTCAGTCTGGTAAGAATATCTGTGTCTTCTTATGATGAATTATGGCCATTTACACTTAGTGTTATTATTGAGCAATGTTTGTTCATTCTGATAAAACTTGGGCTGCTTTTCTAGTTGCTTGGATTAGTGTTTGTTTTTTACTTTCATTTCTATTATTTTTGATGTTTTGCTTGTTGGATGAATTGAATATGATTTACTCATTTCTAGCTCCCTTTTGTTCATACATTCCTTTCATGAAATGTCTTCTTTCCTTGTTGTTTTTAATTTGAGGATGTTTCCCTTCCTCCTCTATGTGTAATACTTTAAGTATTTTGTGCAGTGTTGGTTTAATGGTCAGGAGTAGCCTTAGTTTGTGCTTGTCTTAAAATGTTATTTTTCCTGCAATTTTGAATGAAAGGTTTTCGGGAAGTAGCAATTTTGGATGACAGTTATTTACCTTCAAAGGATGAAACAACATCCGCGGCTTTCTTAGCTTTCAGAGTTGGTGCCCATAGATCTGATGATATTCTGTTTCTGACTTTGTAGGTCAGTTGGTGTCTTCCCCCTTACAGCTTTTAACACTGGTTCCTTACCTTTAATGCTTGACACCTTGACTATATGTTATAGAGACTCTTGGGACTCTAAGTACTTCTTGTACTTGAATGCCTGTTTCTCTGAGTTCAGAAAATATTCAGCTATAATGCCATCAACTTGGCTCTCTCTATATTTGCTGTTCATCTGCACTCTGTTTTAAATCCTGCTGGCTCTAGGTCTCTTGGACTCTTGGTCATATCTCAGAGTTCTTAGACTCTGGAGAAATGTTTACTGTCTGTCTGACTCTATTAATGTTAAGTATAACATTTTAAAAGCTTGTCTCCATCCTGATGTCATTTCTTCTGTTGGACTCTACCTGTAGTCCTTTCTACTGTCATTTTGTATTTAATTGGTTTCATTTCTCCTGGATGAATTCACCCACTTGTTTGTAGGCTCTCAAACCACTGATCAGTTTGACTAAAATACTTGAGAAATCTTCATCTGACTTTTACCCATTTAATGGAAATTGAGTCACACTGCTTGACTTCATGATTCTTGAATTTCTTTGTCAAGGTTTATGCTTCTGTTGGTTTTTATAGTTCTTTTAGGTTTTGATGCTGTTTTTATTGTTGATTTTGAGAAGTGAATATTCATCTTTAGCAACCTATTCCTGGAGGCTATATTCATCAGGGCCATTGAGAAATATACAAATTACTTTATTAGCTACAACAACAAACCACATAATATATAAAGGTACACTTTAAGTCAAGTTACTGCCTAATAATAGATCAAAAATGTCCATAAAACTAAATGTAGCAAAACTACTAAAGAATATGTTATGGAGTTAAGAATTATTTAAAGTAAGAATGGATAATAGTAAACAGTAATGATATGTAGTAAATCAATTAAAGAATGTACAAAAAAAAAAAAAAAACAATAAAGAACAGATCAGTGGCTCTAGACTTTGATCAACCCACTTGACTAAGGCTCAAAACTATCAAACCCTGAATATTCCTCAGCTCCTGAAAGCTCTTCTTGTTTCTAAGGGTAGGCTATTTCTCCCTATGCTCTCAGTTGTCCAATATCACCTCCCATTCTGGATACCTTTCCTCTTGTTATTTTGGTACTCCTGTTTGCTGAGCCTGCCTCTCTGAGCTCTCCATATCCTAGAGAATGTAGGAGGCCAAACCGAGTTTCCTTGATCTGTTGTTAATCCCTGACCTCACATCCCTTGAGTAACAATAGATTATCTCCCAAGACAGCACCCAGCACTGCTTTTCCTGCCATAACAGGTGACAAATGGGACTTCTCTCTGTTGCTGACTTGTCTGCTGGAGCAATCACTGTATTATCAAACCCACAACTGGATTTGAGGCTGCTGAGGGCTCAAATCTAAGATGGTACGGTACTGTTTATATTTCTTCTGGTTTACACTTTGAAAGCAGTTCTAAGCACTCCCAGCCCCAGCTCCAATACCTGAGGCTGTGTCCTGAGATTCTTGCTGTGCTGTGTATCATTTTCCTGCTCTTTCCTGGTATCTTTTCATTTTCTTTGTAGCTATCTGACGCTATCAGTTTACTTATGTTTTTGCTGAAAAGACATTTATTTATTTTCTTACTCTGATTCTCTACTTCACTTGATAAGGCAGAAGTAAACCATGGTCACCATCTTTCTTAGTACCTACTTTAATTTATTCTTTCTAGCAGCACAGAAAGACTAATACACATGAGTGAGCTGCCTAAGCTGGTCACAATTCCTCGGAGTTATTTTCAAAATAATCTGAAGTTAAAGAGAAGAAAAGGTTTCTGGATTCCTACAAGGCTATCTTAACTTCTAAATTAACTGAATATGACAAATACAGTGAAATATCAGATATAAAACCATGACTAGTTTCTCGTTTTGTATTCTAAGAAAAAGAACTTTTATAGGAGTCAAGTGAGAACTGACATTTTCAACTTCATCTTTTGGTTCATACCTGACAGACTCTGCTTAAAATTATTTTTTTTCTAGCAAGATTAGTTACCAGTCTATAGACTCCTGAAATGTGTTCAGCTCTTTTGATAATAATGTACATGTTATACAGATATATATATAAACAAAATAAAAGTATTTAAGGATCTCTTTGGTTTTGTTTTCTGTTCTGCCAATTTTCTCTAGAATATACATTTTATCTTGGCAATAACAAGATTAAAATGGGGAAAATTTATCTTCAAAGGAGTCAAATAAAACAAATTCAAGAAGAGAAAAAGGAGTAATAAAAACTGAGCACCAGGACAGTGTCCTGTGAACTCTTCAAATGATGAGCAATCAGACTCCAATATCCATGTTCCCTATACTTTGCTGCATAAGGAGAAGATGAATAAACATCATTGATTAGCTCACAGCCTCAGAAATCTTCCCTGCATGTTCCTATTATCTCATTGTGTGATGATGAATGAGTAAATTCTCTCTTTCTCTCTCTCTCTCTCTCTCTCTCTCTCTCTCTCTCTCTCTCTCTCTCTCTCTCTCAAAAGCATCTTCCATGTGATACAGAAATACTACCAAGCATAACTGGTCACTTCAATGGACCATGTGAAATCACAGACTTACAAATAATTGAGATTTTTAAAATATCTTGATTATTAGTAGAGATGACTCCACCTTTTGTCTCTGTGAGTATAAAAAAGAGAAAAAAATCTCATTAGTACAAATCCTTGGCCATATGTTTAACTTCTAATCTCTGGCAGGAGGTGCAGTTGTCTAATCTTACTTCTTAGATCTTTCCATTTCATCAATACCCATTCTCCCACCCACTCAAAGTGCTACCCCAGTTCTGTGTCTCCAAGTGCCCAAGTCACTCTCCAGCTTCACATTCTGCATCCTGCATAAAGCAGAGCTGTGGCTGCTGCAGATGAAAAGGCCTTACCTTGCTTCTCAGAGCCACCCCTTTCTTCCTCATCCTGGAATTCAGCTGCTAACCCCTGAACTGATGAAGTACCATGCAGGCTGGGGATGGACTCAGTGCACTGCACTGAAATGCTTGTCCTCAGCACTGTGTACACAATAGATGCTTAGAGTCAGCTGAATTTATACTGGACTTTATGGGCTTCAACAAACAGTTTCTCTGATGTTGTCCTTGATTGTCTCAACTCTCTGATTGTTTTCATCTTAAAGGTTTTGACTGGTGTTGATATTTATAGGAAAAATTTAATTTGGGTTTACAATCCATGAGTCTCTTATTTTTCCAGAAACACTGCACTCTATCTATTATGCTATGGCAATTAATGAGATAATTTATCAGATGTCACTAATAACAAACTCACTTATTTTCAGGTCTTCATTGGGAAAGACACTTTTGGGAGCTGATTTTAGTTCACTTTTAGTGATTTCATTAGGTACCATTTTACGTACTCAAACTTGATATATAGCATGATTGATAAGAAATAGTATAAGTATCCAAATTAGCTTACATTGTAAGCATGCTATATTTGAATGCATATATAAACTTTATAGGTTATTATGATTGTTCACCATCATAAGAATTATTATGCATACATTGTCTCTTTAATAAATATCAAAAACAATTTCCTAAAATACCACTGAAATAATGAGAGAATCTATAAAATAAGACTTGATAGGTTTTACCCTCTGCTAACCCCACACTGTTTTGTTGGATTGTTGTTGTTGCTGCTGCTGCTGTTATCATTATTATTTTTTTTGAAACATTTGACTTGCTTTCTCTCTTCAACACCTTCTCCTTCGTTCAGGCCTCGTGGTTAGCACAGAGCCTGCATCAGGGACCCTGAAGGAAGTCAAAAGGATTAAGACACAGTTAGATTATACATGAGGAGTCTGACTGGAAAAGAAACTCCATTATCACCACCCTGGAAGCCGAGATTCTTTTCTTCACTTCAAAGGACCAGGAGACAGAGAGAGGAAGTCTTCAGAATGGATTCCTTTCATTTCCAGCTCAGTTAACTGCGTCTGAATGTTCAGTACATTCTATACTCTCAGACCCTGAAAGACTTTCCCACACTGGGAACTTAACTCAAGCAGACCTGACAGGAAAAGACAGGCGCCCCAACAGACGCTGCTTATACAGAGTGAGATTATTATTTTTTTATCCAAAAGTTGCTTATTTTTCTAAAGAAAAAAAAAAACTTTTCCTTGATAAGTTTTAAAGTGTGAAAAATGTTGACATTTTTCTTTACACATCACAGGTTTGCTTTTTTTATTTCTATATTTATTTTTTTTTTCAGCTAACATAATTCTCCTGTGGAGGATCATGTAGGCAATACTCAGATTCTGTCAAAACCCCTGGGCTATTACCAAAACTTCTAGCACTCAAGTGAGCTTACAAAGGGCACGGTTTCCCTGTTGTGTGAATTGCCTCAAAAATTAGAATCTAGATGATGCTAGAATTCTGTTGACAAGCTGATGAGACCCATGTCCTCCGAGTCCCTCTCAAGTCTCACTCAACCTGTCAGAGAAATCCCTATACCTGCTCTAAACTGCTGCCTGGAGAGAAAATTGGGACCTTACATGCACCTGACGAAGTTGTGAATGAAAGGCATCAGGCATGGACAAATAACGCAAGCACAATAATGTCTTCAGATGCTAAAAAATCCCCTGTGAGTTTGGGTCCTGCATCTTACATGGGAGGAATCTGAGGACCATGTAGATGGTTTTACCCATGATAGAGAAGAATGTTTGAAATCAGTGTTCGCCAACAGTCCAAAACTAAAATGGTCTACTGCAAAACAACGTTCTTGTCAAGTGTCTGAACCTATTGAGAGTTTCAGTCGCTCTGGAAGGTAAGGCCAGAAGAATGCCAGTCCAAGTCCAGCCTGGGCTACTGAGCCATTCCTCAGCACTCCATGGTAGACAGGGTAACCGGAAAAATAAGAGCACAAGTATTTGACTTCCTTATCCCGCGATATTCTGAAGAAAGCAAAAATGGAGAGGAGCCCAAGCTTTGTGTTCTGTGCATCCAGTTTTCTTTGATCAAAAATCAACCTTTCAGTGTCTAATGCAGGACCCTGACTAGTGGTCAGCTGCATGAGGATTACCTAGGAACGTGTTAGATGTGCAGACACCTTCAGAACAAGAAGCTCCGAGCCTGTTAGACGTGCAGACACCTTCAGAACAAGAAACTCCGACTTTCTGTGTGTCAGTCTGTTTCCATAGGCTCACCATGTGCTCCTCGTGAACACAGAGGTTTGAAAGATGCTTCTCTCACATGCATGTCTACACTGAATTATTCTCAGCAGCCCAAAACATGTTCCCATATGCACACTCTTTGAGAAATCTCCCCTTGACCATAGAATCTGCAGCTATCTTTTCTTTTCTCCTTTTTAACAGGACTATTCTTTTGTTACATAGTGCCCAAGACCTTGTTCTCCACAAACACGCTGGCCAAACAATAAAAACCACCAGGAGAACTCAAAGAACCACTTTAAAACCTTCAGTGCCCTCTGTTCATTCAAAATTAATAACAGACCCGCTGAAATGGGTGGAAGAAAAATCATTTGCTTTTATCCATGACAGTACTTCCAGTAAACTAGCCCAGCATGAAGCAGTGGGCAGTGAGTGTGAGGTCTTGGCTTCTCCACTAGGGAGAGAAGAATGGAGCAAAGTCCATCTTCCTGGCCTTTGGAGAGATGCCTGAGGCTGGCTTTGTCTCGCCCCATTAAGAGCCCTGGGGAGCAGAGGAATGGCCGCAAACGCCTGTCAGGACTTGTGGCGCCCAGAAGACATTTAGTACTATAATCGGAGGAAATGATGGATCACTGGCTTCTTTTGGGAGAGGAATTAAACAGTGGAACCTGTGTCTGATAGACTTTTAGGGAGCTCCCTGGAGGAGTGCTTTCTGCCTGACTGGCTAAGGGTGCTGCTCTAAGGGGAACACTGTGTTCTAGAAGCTGGAGAGAACACTGGGGCTCAGCAAGTTGCTGCAGCCATTGGAATGTTGGATTGACAGTGACAGTCTGATGTAGAGGGGGAGGGAAGGAGGGAGGGAGGGAGAGAGAGAAAGAGAGAGAGAGAGAGAGAGAGAGAGAGAGAGAGAGAGAGAGAGAGAGAGAGAGAGAGAACACTGAGCAATTATGCCCCAGACCTGCAGAAGACATACTCCCTCCATTAAAGGATTGAAAGGCCCTAAGAGTCTCTAACTGAGCAGGTTAGACAAATTCTTTTCTCATGTAAAGAATCCAAAAATACTGGGATAGTCACATATTTTTCCTAATGTACACCAAAAATCAATATAGGAATGATGAAAAATGGAATTATGACCTAATCCCAAGAATAAGATGAACATCCCAAAACCAATCATGAAGAAACAAAGACCTATTAATTTACTTTATAAGCAACAATTGCCTTAAGGAAGCTCAATATACTAAGAATGAGCTTAGCAACCTAAGTGGTCCATCAGCAAAAGAGCAAGTTAAGATCAAAAATTCAGATGACAGCAGATGCTGGTGAGGATGCAGAGAAAAAGGAACACTTCTCCACTGTTGGTGGGGTTGTAAACTGGTACAACCACTCTGGAAATCAGTCTGGTGATTCCTCAGAAAATTGGACATAGTACTACCTGAGGACCCAATTATTCCACTTCTAGGCATATAACCCAGAGAAGCTCCAACATACAACAAAGACACATGCACCACAATGTTCATTGCAGCCCTATTTATAATAGCCAGAAGCTGGAAAGAACACAGATGTCCTTCAGTAGATGAATGGATACAAAAATTGTGGTATATTTACACAATGGATATTTACACAATGGAGTACTATTCAGCTATCAGAAACAATGACTTTATGAAATTCTTAAGAAAATGGATGCATCTAGAGAATATCATCCTGAGTGAGATAACCCAGTCACAAAAGAACAGACAGAATATGAAGTTACTGATAATTGGATACTAACCCCAGAAAGCTCTGAACACCCCAGAAACAACTCACAGACTATATGAAGTTCAAGAAAAAACAAAGGCCAAAAAAAAAAAAAAGAAAGAAAGAAAAGGAAATGAAAAACCATTATACTTAATCTTTACACACCAAGAAAACTTTGACTATTTCCAGGTTACATCCTGTTTTACATGTACTTTAAGCTCCTTGTAACTAGTAAGATTTTAATGCTTACTATCAAACCTTTAAAAAAAAATCAAGTACTGACAAAAATGTATTCATATACTTTTATGCAAAAATGCTTAAAATCTGTACATCTATCTTTGTTTTTTTAAATAAAGTTGTTCAATTTATAAAAAAAAAAAGAAAAGAACTAGAAGTGTGAAGTGTCTTTGTTACTACTCTACTGCTATGAAGAGGCACCATGAAAGCAGCAGTTTATAAAATAAAGCATTTAATGGGGGGCCTCAGAGGGTGAGTCTATGATCCTTATTAGGGGCATGGAGCCAGGGAGGATAGTATGGTATTTGCACATTGGATATGAGCTTACATCTGATCTTGTGAAACCTTACAGCCCACCCCCAAGAACCTACCTCCTGCAGGAAGGCTGCACCTCCTAATTACTCTCCAAAGTAGTCCTGGCAATTTAGGACCAAGTGTTCAAACATATGACCTCGGCAGGGGCACATTTTCACTCAAATTACCACACCAAAACCAACCAAACCAAACACAAAAGCAAAACAACAACAAAAAAACAAAATTGTCAAAGTCTCAATTTGAAAAGTGTATTGAGTGCATTTAGAAATTCAACAGGTGTGATTAACAGTAGACCTGAAACAGAAAGAAGAATTAGTAAACATTCATGGAACAATGTCAAGATGACCGATGTAGGCATAGCCCTTGGTTACAGTAATGTAACAGAAAGCAGAAGAAAAGGCAGACATGATAGTCAAAACTCAGCATTCGAGAAATAAAGAAGTTGAGTTAACCACAAGATACTAAGAATAAAAAGAATGACCTACCCAGGCTGAAACTAAGATTTATTATGATAAAATATCTGAAAGTTAGAGAACAAGTCACAAAGCAGAGATAGAAAAGTCACCATTACATACAGTGGTCATGAGAATAACAGTGATCTGTGAAATAAAAATTAGAACAAATAGTAGGTAAGACACTCAAAACACTAGTGAGATTAAACATGGCAGCCAATAATAATGTACCAGGCAAAAATGTCCTCTGAAAAAAGAGAGGAGTTATGGAGATGTTCCCTTGGCACATACTTTCTGCACATAAAGACCTGACTTTGGATCTTGAGAACTCACACTAAAAGCAGGTGCTAAGCAGGAAAGAGAGCCTAGCTGTTGAGAACACTTGTTTTTGTAGAGAACCTTGGTTTGATTCTCAGCAACTCCATGGTGTTTCACAAAATTCATATCTCCAAAATCTGCGAGTCTGACGACTGCATCTAATCTTGGTGTGTACCACACCCATGCCTGATGCACATCCACACGCAGGCAAAACACTCCTACAGAAATAAAATGAATGGCTCTAGTTTTAAAAATTAAATAAATGATACTGCATGTGCAGCCGAAGCTTGCAGTCCCAGCTAGGGGAGGCAGGTCGATCCCACGGATTCTCTGGCCAGTGAAGCTAATCAAATCATTAAGTCATGCCATCTGAAAGCTAATGCCAAGAGTGATTGGGGACATCTCATATGCCTTTATGGCCTCTGCAAGAGCAAGAACACATATACCTATGCACTGCTCCTGCACCACATTAAAACTGAAAGATAAATTTCAAAAGCATTCTTTGGTAAGTAAAAGCTTACTGTATTTACCTACCTAAAATGAAATCCTAGAATTCTGTAGATTGAAACAAAAGGATATGTGAAAGCAACAACAAAGCATGTGAAAATATAATTATAATTAATAATATATAAATAAATATAAATTATAAAATTTCAACGGTGTGTATGCAAAACACATTTAATGCTGATGCAGAATTTAAAAACAAAGGCATAAAAAAAAAGTTAAGGCAATAGATACAAACTTAGAAATACAACATGTACCAATAATATAAAGGAAAGAAAAGTTAATGAGTAGATGTTTTGTGTGTTACTAACAGTGAACTATCACTGAACTATAAATGAATATAAATTTTCAGAAGTTGCAAGTTAGGTTTATTCTTTGGGCGTTTCATACATGTATACAATGAAATATAATTACTTTCGCCCCAATTTTCCCCTCTAATTTGTCCCAGAACTCCCTCTGCATGTCCCACTCCCAACTTCATATATTTTTCTTTATAATTTATTGATATATTTATTTATTAACTCATTTTAACATACTAATTTTTCTTTAACAAATGTAGACATTTTTATATTTTCTGTTGATCATATCCATCCACCATTTCCTCCATCCGTCTTGGGCCAGCGCCTTCCCTATTTTCTCAAATCCAATTCTTCCTTTTGTTTTCCGATGTTAATAATGTTGTAGCCAAGTTAATGATGCCTATATGAGCATGTGGGCGGAGCTATTCTGGGGAGGGTGTGGACACCCTACAAATAGCCAAGTCTTCAGAGGAGAGTGTCTTCTTAACTCAGCAATCATCTGATGTTAATTGCAGTTGTACCAATGATGAGGCCTTAGGGTTCCTCCCTCATCTAAACTGAAATTTTGACTGTCTTGATCTTCTGTAGGTGTTAAATGGATAAACACAGCTGCTGTGGGGTGATCTGTGTAAGAATGGTGTCTGGAAGAAGTCATTTGACATATAATCTAGTATCCCCCTATTCTTAGCATTCTCTCCAGAAGGTCTTCTTTTAGTTGCCTAGCCTCCTTTTGTACTTCAAATAAGACACATGAAACAAAAGCTATGAAGCTAGGATCTGCTTATGTAAGAAAACATGTGACATTTGTCTTTCTGGGCATGAGTGACCTCACTAAATATAATTTCTCTAATTTTGTCCATTTACCGGAAACTTTCATTTGTCTCTATAGCTATGTAAAATTACCTAGTATGTATGTACCATTTTTGTATCTATTCATTAGTTAGTGGAGATGCCATATAATCTCTAGGCTAACCAATAACAAAATATACATGGAAGATACACAAAAGAAATATGAGAAAGAAATCAAGACTGTGTGTAAGAAAAAAAAGAAAGATAAAAAGTAACAAAATAAAAACAGAACAAAAAGAAATCAATGAACGAAGTCATAATTGGTTTAAGTGTCAATGGACGAAATGTGGAATTAAAAAATAAGCGTCTAGTGGCTGCAAGACTGTGGAAGTAACATCAAAATTATATACAACTTTTGAGATTCCTCCAGGCTCAGAGGTGAACATTGGAGAATGTCTACATGGAATCGGAAGTTAAAAGGGACAAAGACTGACCATATTTACACTGGACAAAATAGACTATGACTATAACTAAGATGAAACAAAGATAGACACTTGGGAGTTAAGTTCCTCACTCTTAAGGCAAAAGTTTTAGGTCAGGAAAAAAATAGCATAAATTAGAAACAAATTGAGTAATTACACAACATATCAAGGTTTTATGTTAAGGAAACAATATTCAGAGATGTCATATCAAGAAATGCCTACATTCTAGAGGGAGAAAACACTTCAGCCAACAAAGAACTGGAAAAAGCAGATGGAATGAAGCCCAAGGATAGAGAACTGACAGAAGACACTAAAGTATCAGAAAGAAATTAAAAAGTTAAAAATAATTTAAAACTCTATTTTTTAAGTTGTTTTTATGAGTTGATTAAGAGAATAGAGAAATCCATAATAATACTTTAAGAAAAATGGAAAAGAATAAATTAGCAAAACGCAGAAATTCGAGGAAATATTGCAGTGAATGGAACAACAGGAGCCAGATAAAGGGCCTGACAGTTATGAGGTACAAAATGGATAACCTACAAGAATAAAATAACATTTACATTAGTGTCGGAGAGAATAGAATATTTACAATTAAATCTACCTAAAGATATAAATCATTTGAACAACAAAAACTATGCAAATAAATTCACAGAAGTATAAAACACCCGGTACTGAATTATGGATCTTGCAGGAATTGAACAAACCCACAACTAGTAAAACTACTGAAGAGCTGACTAAAAATATCTCCGCAAAGGAAAACTCCAGAACAGATGTCTCCACTGGAAAATTCTACAAAAATAATTTTTTTAATGAATTCTTGTGAAATTTTACCAAAACAGTGAAAAAATTAAGTCTTCCAAACTGACTTTATGAGACCAGCATGACCCCAATATCAAAGTCAATAATAACATAAAAAAATCTTAGACTAATAGTTGCATGAACATTGTCACAAAACTTGTCAACAAAATCCAAGCTATAGCACATAAAAATAATCATTTAAACTCGGGTTAAGTGGGATTTGTTCTTGGAAAACAATGATGTGTCTGCATGTAAAAATTCACCATGTAAAAATTCACCAATGCAGGATAAATAAATTAGGATAAAGATGTTTGAAAACAATGTAATGCACTTTCATATTAATGCTCAAAAAACTAGGAATGTAAGGAGCAATCCTTCTGCAATCATAACCTTATGTGAAAGTGAACTCTCAGCCAATAGTCAGTAATGCTAAACTAAAGATTTTATGATGGTGAGTAATAGCAGGATTTCCGTTCAAGTGACTTCTGTTCTATATAGGACTGGAAGTTGGAGACACATGAGCTAGCTAGCAAAAAAAGAAAAGAAAAAAAGAAAAACTACAAACCATTCAAACACATGAAAAGAGTAAACTTACCTTTGTTCATAGACAACAGAATTCATATAAATAAACTCTAAAATAGCATCTGCATAGCCAAACCCAGTGACCAGCAAGTGTACCCATAGCTCCAAAGAAGTGTTTCCAACTTTAGAGTCTGTTGCAAACTGCTGGCAGCTTCTCAGAACTGATTCCAAAAGAATCTCTCTGGGAGTGCCTGGAGGCTTTCTCATTTCCCCAGAACCATAATCTAAAAGTACAAAAACAAACAAAAAAATCCTGTGACCTTAGTGACAGCTACATGTTCTCAAACTTGCTAGTGGCATCAAGCAAAAGTTCTCGTTTTCCAAGCTTCCTCTCCTGCATGTTTGTGTTTGTTCCACTCGTACACAGGTTTTTGTCTGTGCAAAACTCCTCACTTCAGGTTCTGCTTTAACAACTAAATCTACATCATTATCATTTAAAATCAAGAAAGATGCTCAAAAGGTCCTATAATATATTCAGTTAATATATACTTTTCTAAAATTAAACTAACACTGATAGTTCTCTATGTGTGTTCTCTAGGAAAGGTGGAAAAAAAAATCTCGCAGTAACCTCAAGTAAGGTTTTTGTTGATTATTATTATTTTTTTTTTTTGAACCACGATTTGGGAAAACAGATGTGCCAGCCATCTGCCAACATGTAGAGGATGTTCTTCTCTGAAGTGTGCCAATATAGGCAATGCACTCCAGACCTATAAGCTGCATTGAGAGAAAGTAGATTTAAGATGATGTCAACATTGAAGCCAATGTTCTTGGGCTTCTGGACACCCAGGCTGCCCATGCAGTAGGCAGGCTCCTGTTGGAGGTCACTTCATCACCACTTGCTGCTCATTGTTTGACAAATATTGAACCTTTCATGCTGGGGATGCCACATCTCTCCTTTGCTGCACAGGACAGTGCCCAGGAAATAGAGTGGTGGCTCTGAAATGGAACATTTGCAAGCTTTTGGACTAGTCAGAAGGAGAATCCTCAGGAAACATAGTGCAGACAGCATACATTTCTTAGCTAAAAAAAATCGTTACGTTTCAGTTTATTTGGAGAGAGCAAACCCTTTGATGGCATTTGGAATTTTTTTCAGACCCAATATTAACAGAAATTACAATGATTTGCTAAATGTTTGAGAAGAAAGGGCAAATAAAGAACACAGAGAAGAAATAGGTTTTCAAACCAAAACCAAACAAACAGAAACAGATTTCTAAAGAACACAAACAAAAGCCATTGACTAAGCAAAGGTTGATTTCTCAGAGGGTCTATACAGACCCAGAACCCTTCATTTTCTTTTAGTTTTTCTTACTAATTAGAAACAAACTCCTGAGAGGTTTGCCAGAGCCTGACAAATACAGAGACAGATGCTTGCAGCTGCCAACCATTGGACTGAGCATGGGGACCCCAATGGAGTTAGAGAAAGACTTAAGGCAGCCAAGGGATTTGCAACCCTATAGGAAGAACCAAAATATCAACCAACCAGACTCTTCAGAGCTCCCAGGGACTAAACCACAAACCAAAGAGTTCACACAGAGGGACCATGACTCCAGCTGCATATGTAGTGGAGGATGGCATATCTGGCATCAATGGTAGGAGAGTCCCTTGGTCCTGTGAAGGTTTGATGCTCAGTGTAGGGGAATGCCAGAGTGGTGATGTGGGAATGTGCCGGGGACTGGGTGGGGGAGCATGATCGTAGAAGCAGGAGAAAGGGGAATGAGATAGGAGGTTTCCAGAGGGGAAACCAAGAAAAAAATGTAAATGAAAAAATATCCAATTAAGAAATGTTATCATCACCGACTGTATATATTATGATTTATTCAGGTAAAGGAATACAAGGTACCTATAAATAAAGGATATAGACCTGAGGATTGGCAACAAAATGTCTTTCAATTGTAATTAAAGAAAAATAAAAACAAAAATGATATGATTATGTTACCTTACTAAAGCAAATGGTTAGTTTGGCTTAAAGTTTCAGAGTGTTACAGTCCATCGTGGTTTATTGAAGGAACTGTGAAGCGCTCACATCTTAATCCACAAACATAAGGCAAAGGGGGAAAACTGTGAATTTTAAGAGTCTTTTAAAAACCCCAAAGCCAGCCCATAGTGACATACTTCCTCCACACATGCTAATCTTTCCCAAACAGTTCTACCAGTAGGAACCAACTATTCAAATATTTGAACCCATTGTACTCATGCTCATTCAAGTGACCACATTGTACCCTATGATATTCATATGTTTATGGCCATATCCTAATGCAAAATGCTTTTATTCCAAATGTCTGTGTAGTCTCTTACTATCTTAATACAGTTTAAACATTCAAAGCCTTTTCTGGGACCCAAGGCAATCTCTTATTGCTGCCTCCTATAAAATTTAAAATTAAATTACATATTTCTAATATACAATGGTATTGCAGTAAATGTTAAAAAACATAAAAATGCTTTTCTTTTTATCAGCCCTAAGGTCTCACTCCTCAGGCCTGACCCTGAAATGGAGCCTTGCACACATTTGTCACCTGGTCCAAGCCACCAGCCCAACTTGTCTGTGCAACTCCCTTTCCTGGCAGTTTTCTACAGCCTGTTCCCTGCTTCTGTCCCTGGGTATTTCCCTACCCCAAAATCCCACATAAATACAACTCTACAGCCTGATAGCTTTTCATACAAGTTTATATATTCAATTCTCAGTCCACAAACCCTCTATACAAAAAGATTACATCAAATAGGCAAAGATACTAACTGCCCTTTTATATAAGATACTAGACCTATAAAATCCTTAATGTTCATAGCTATTTAACGACAATTAATATCACCTGGGTCTAACTGGTCATTGCCACAAACTTTACCTCCATCCTCTGACCCCCTCAGACCTCTCAGCCCTCTCTACCTCCCTCATCCTGCCCAGTCTGTGGCTTTCCTTTATTTTACTAATTAAAATGGGAAAGGTCAGTTGGAGTCAAGTGACTAGGCAGCCCTTCTTGGGGAAGTGGAATTAACATTAAAATACAAACAGCTTCAGGACAATCTACACAATGGCACAGGTATAGTTCACTATTCCCAAAAGAGAGTATCTGAAGTACAGTAAGGAGATACTAGACCAAAGCAAGAGTGAAACCCAGCAGGGCAATCCAAATAGTCTACCACTATGTCTGAGATCAAGTGGCTTAGACGGCTCTTCCCTTGTAGCTTTGCTGGTTGCAAAACTATTATTTCTCAGGGTTAGTTTGAGTCGCTATGTATCACTCTCCTCTCCTCGGCAGACATCCCATAGCTCTGTTACCTTTCACATCATGGGATCTCCCATACAATCCATACTTTACTTTCATGGCTTCACACAGTGGCTTGTCAGGGCCACTTTGGAGGACTCCCTGCCACATGCTTGTCTAGGTGTTTCTCCTTAACCATAGAGGAAGATTCCATAGCCCCTTTCCTAGTGTATTCTTTATGACTTCAAGTCAGAACCACATGGCCTTTGCTGCTAATATTAATAATGTAGGATGAACTCCTAACATCCTAAAATCACATTTACACCAGCTTTGATATATTTTTCTTTTAGTAACAAAAATATTTCTTAGGCCTTATCTTTCCATAGGTTAGAAACTTACCTGAAAGGAATCGTACTCTGAAGATAGACCTACATTTCATTAAAAAGTGATGAGCTCACTCTTTAATCTCTCAGCTATTTCAGCACAAGTCTTTACTCTAAAAGATATTGATGTCCCTTTTCTATGTAAATTATATATTTTGTATTTCTTTATTTATTTCTGTTCTTGGATCTTACTGTAGACCTGCATCAAAGTGATTACCAATACCACCACCATCAATAAGCATTAAGATGTCTTTAAATATCCTCCACCAAAGAAATAAGTCCATTATCTATTAATGTAGACTAAAGCAAGTTCTTAGGACAAGGGCAAATGGCAGCCACATTCTTTGCCAAAATATCACAAGAAAGGTTTCTAGCCCAGTTGTAAATATGCTCTCCTTGAAGATGGTTTAGCGAGATCTCCACAGTTCATTTTTCTCTCAGCACTAATGTCTTGCAAGCTTCTCCTAGAATGCTCCATTAAGATCTGCTTACAGAATTCATCAGATTTACTAGTCCAAATTACTAGAGTCTTTCATTTTCTGCCCAAACCCAGCAAGCTCAGGCCTGCAACAGCATACTACAACCTTTGGTACCAATCTTTGTCTTTGTTACTTTTCTAGAGCTGTGATAAAACATCTTGAACAAAAAGAACTTATCAAAGAAAGTGTTTAATTTGGGTGAGAGAGGGTGGAGGGAAGGAGGAAGGGAGAAAGGGAGGGAGGGAGAGAGAGAGAGAGAGAGAGAGAGAGAGAGAGAGAGAGAGAGAGAGAGAGAGAGAGAACAGGGAATTGCAAACTGTTCTACAAACTGAGAAATAAACATTCCAATGTATAAGCCCATGTATACCAGTCTCATTCAAATCGCTAACAGACACATAAAAATGCTTGTGACAAAACTAAAGGATCCTGTGTGTGTGTGTGTGTGTGTGTGTGTGTGTGTGTGTGTGTGTGTGTGTGTGTATCAATGCTATATGTGAATATATGTGTATATTCTATATATATTTGCTTAATGGTGTATAATAAGCACGTTTATGCTGTAAGTGTCTAACAAGAACAAGGAAAAGGTGTTGGAAGGAGACTACACTGTTTATTTTTTCTCAGATTTTTTTCTACATGTACAAATGACCTATTAAAACCCACAACCCACAAATCACAGCAGCTAAAAACATACCAAGCAAGAAGGTTTTTTTTTTTTTTTTTTTTTTTTTTTTTTCTCATGAGGAGTGGATAATTAAACAGTGAAGTCTGTACTAACCAATATAAGTTCTTTTTGTATATGCTATTTCTTGGAATCCTCCAGATGCTTTGAAAATTTATTTTTATGATCACAGCTTCAGTGGTAGACTATGTTGACCCATAAGTGTAAGTAGTGTGACCCTGCACCATGCTGTAAAGAGATGCCTGTGTTCAGCATTGCTATATGAATTGAAAAGCTTAGAGAAAATGTATGCAGTGAGGAAGGCTGTACTTTCCCATTCCAACAATGATTCTAAAAACTGCCTTGAAAAGACTTGTATTTAGTGTTCAAAATAATGGATAACAGCTCTGAATAATGGAGCATTTGCTCCCAATAAGAAAGGAATTCCCAGGAAGAAGATCTCCAAGTCCAGACTGCTGTTTAGTTAACACTGACTTTTTTTAAGAAGCAGCATACTTAATCTTTTTGAAAATATCAGGGATAAAAACTCGTATCTCTAAAATGTTTATTTAGAAGCAAAGTATAGCATCCACCTAGTAATTCTCAGAGATGAAGCTGCTGGGACTAAAAATATCTTCAGGGGAGGGCTGTGCAGATGGGGAGTGGAGAAGAGTGTGGGGCACAAGAGCCCAGAAGAGCAACCATCTGAGCAGATTTCACACGATTAATAGGGAGTTTGTTGGCTGTTGCATGTTAAAAATAGAACCTCATTTCTGAGGGGTGGGTACCCTGTTTTCCTGAGCCCTGGAAGAAGCCTGCTGAGAGAAATGATTAAAATGAAAGATTGTGCAGCTTTAAGGAGATGTTGGCATAAAGAAATGGCACCGATTACGGATGCTCCAGCCACCTTCTAAAAGGTTCCTGAAAATTGCTTTCCTTGGATGAAATACCAAATATCTGTTCCCAAATGTTATGAAGCACAATAAATCACATGCCATTGACACGTCCAATATGTAGCATCACAGACCCCAGATCCAAACAAAGCCATGGCCACCTTTACTGTAGTGGTGTGGGAGGGATTGCTATCATTTCTTTCTTTTGTTTCGGATTGAGGTAGTAAAATGAAAATTTGTTCCTGTAAACAAACAAGCGAACAAACAAAAATAGTTCTGCTGTCTAGCTGGGTGAAATACCTCAAACTACAAGTTCACAGAGTCTAAAAGTAACTCTGATTCTAACCATGTACTTTTAAAATAATGATGGCGAAACCTACAGAGGGCAAACCACATGTCAGGAGCATCCTTAAGCCTACATCTCCAGATTTTGGATAATGATTAAACGCCTTTTGTTAAACAGAAATATAGCAAAGCATTCAAGGTACTATTTACCTCATAATAAGCTTACATTTTTATAGGAGTTTTATACATGTATCAAATGCATCCTAGCCAAAGCCACCCCATCTCTTCCAAATCCTCTTCTAACCAACTTCTTCCCTCCCTCCCCCCTCTTTCCCATCAACTGAGTCCTGACTTCACTTAATGCTACTCCCCATCTGTGCTTGGGTTTAAATCCATTCACTGAAGCATGGACAGCTTCCCAAGGTTGCATTTTTACTGGGACCAAAGTTTAAGGATAACATGATTTCTCTAGTGCCAGTGCTAAAAGGCGTCAGATGTAGAAAAATGCAGAGGGCAAGGGGAAAGGGAGGGTCATGTCTTGAGACATAGAACACTTCAGTGTTAATGTTCTGTTCCCTTTGTTAGATGTCAAGGACTGAAACACTGAGGCCTGGGACAACCACATTTGTGCAGATGGAGAAGTTGTTGTCACACCACCCTAAGTGACAGGTATATGCACCTCCCAGCTACAACCAGAAGCAACTGCTAAGAATCATTTTCTTTTAATTTATCTGTTCTCTTAGGAATACCTAGGAGATTACCACCAAAAAATTGATAATGTGGATGTAGTTCAGTCTCTGCCCATTTTGCTCTGCTTTGTGCTAGCTCCACACTCCATAGCTTTCTGGTGGAATCAAGCTGAGGGTATACTCCAGTTGGGATCACAGCCCTATTAATTCTGGCCTTTGTCACTCCTTTACAAGTCTGCCTGTTCTAGGGGAGCCTCGCTCAAATAAACTTACTGCTACTATGGAGCCCCCCTAAAACAAGGAGATAATAAAACACACTCGGGAACACGCAGCTCGCTGTGTCTATTTTATTCTACTTTCAGCATGGTTTCTATGCAAATGTGTTACGTAAACAGACATCTCAGATGTTTCTTCCCTATGCAGAAGCATGTGTTCTTCTAATCTAGCATTATGGGATGCTACCCAGCTTTTGTGCCTGCTTAGTTTTCTGATTTCTGTTTGCCCTGCAACTCTGCAGCACACTTTCAGTTGTCTGCATAGGTTTCCTTTAAAGAAAATAAGAAACAACTATTTTAGGTATGACAATAGATATACAAGCACAAAACACATCTGGGGGTACAATGTGATGTTTGAACCAGAAGGATGCTTCCATTCTCTTCTCTTTGGGACATCTTTTTTCCTTTAACAAGACACTGATGCTGAGCGCGTGCCCAACTCAGCAAACTGAGTCAAAGACAGATGTTATAGATGATTCAAAAGCTCATGGATTCCTTAACTCGTGTGTGCTATCTGCAAGCGTTAGAAATGGCTATCAGCTTACCCCATAGAAAGGGTGTTTGTTGATAAGAGTATGGATGACCGAAAAGATTGGAATGAAAAGATGAAGGGGTGCTAAAAAGTGAGCGATACCCATGACCTTGTTTGGGGGATGGTGAGGACTTGTTCTCTTATTCATTAAATTTTCAAGGCTGTGGTTGAGCATCTGTCTGAGGAGAGGTCACAGCTGTCATCTTTATCTTTGCCCCCCACTTCAGCTGCATGTCAGAATCACCTGTGGGGTCATTTCCATAAGAGCTTAATATAAAGACCCTCCATTTATCAGGCAAAGCCGCATTTCTAGAAGCAGGACTGGATCCGTTGTTATTTTCTACTCCTGGATTTCTAAAATTCTCCAAGTAGTTGCATTTGCAGACTGGGTCCTAAACATAAATCAAAGGGGAGCAAAGTAGCTTGAACCTTTCTGTAAGTGGACAGGACACAAGCACTTGCTGTCTTCATCATGACTACACCAAACCGGAACAGTAGCTTCCAAAGAGAAAGTTCGATTATCTTCAAGAAGAGAGGAGCATGAAGAATGAAGATTGTGTTACCTGAACATGGACAAACACCCACAGCTCACTCAGTCAAGCCAATCACTCTTCTAATGCTCGCAAAGATATGGGACACAACGAATGCTGAACAAATATTTACTAAATAAATTAATAAATAATGAAAAGTTCTTGAAATGTCATATAGGATTCACACACACACACACACACACACACACACACATACGCACACACACACACACAGACACACACGTCTCTCTTTCCTTGTTAGTACCAAGAACCCTTAGCCTTTATTACTGATAAAAGTTTGCCTTTATTAGGAAAGAATGAATAAACACAAAGCATAGAAATATCTGGAATTATTAAGATGTTTGTGTAGTTTGTTAGACTTTCAGGGAATGAACTGGACCCTAATTTTTTGCCTATCCTAGTAAATTAATGCTCAAACTCTGCCCATGCCAATTGGCTATTATGTTCTGTCTGTCTGTCTGTCTGTCTGTTTACATTATCAGCATAAAAGCCTTCCAGGGTATTGTGACACGATGCCATAAGACACTTCTTCCTATTTCAACTTTTCTGTTTCTCCGAAAGCAAATAGTAAATGGATGCATTTGGCTCTGGCTGCTGAGGTCCTGTGTACAGAGAATGACATTTTTGTTTGTTTGTTTGTTTGTTTGTTTTGACATTATAATCTGAGTAAATACAAAGAGAACAGAATCAGAGCCCACTCAAAGACTTAAAAACAATAATATTTGGGGAAATATTGCCATAGAGATCTGTGGTCCTCTAAGAGAAGGTTGATAATCACATCAGTTTGCATGTTCTAAATCTCCAAAGGCAAATGGAAGGAATGCTGGGAAGTTAGCTAGAATTTCAGCCCCTGCGATGAAGGAACATAAGGGTAATGAGAAGATTGAAAAGTACAACCCTGCCTGCTTCATGTTGGTAAAAAACGAGTGGTAATATCCAATCTGTGGGAATCCATTAAGCCAGAGAGAATCAGGCAGAACTATCAAAACTTATACTCAGTGAAATGGAGCCAATCTTTTTCTAAGTCAGAAAAATAATCACTATAAGTAGTGTCATCAATGACAGAGGAAAGAAGATGTTTACATAACATTAGCTTAATGACAACATAGGTGTCATTCATCTACTAAGGTGAACAGAAGGGATACTGGGAGAGGAAAAGATTAGAAACCTATTGAGAAAACTTCCAGAACCTATTGAGAAAACTACTAAGACAGCACCCAATAATAAATGGAAAAACTGAGGAATACAAAAAATACTAATGATAATTCAGTGTAGGATGTCTATACTGTGTGTGTGTGTGTGTGTGTGTGTGTGTGTGCGCGTGCGCGCGCGCGCGCGCGTGCGTGTGAAAGAGAGAGACAGATAGACAGACAGACAGACAGGCAGACACAGAGAAATGTACGATGTGTACATCTGTCATCAAACCTAGGAGAACGTGCCTCAGAACAGTAGTGGAATACTTATTTTCTTAGTCCAATTAAGGAAGGAAGTGGGGATGGTGAAGTAGGTTTTCTTTAACCTCATATTATCGGACACAGGAAAGTAGGAAGTAAGCAGACATACTCTTTTAGGTGGTAAACTTTCTTTCTTAAGCATGATTTGTGCACTGGGGAAGTAAAGGCATACAGGTGTGTCACAGCAAGCATGCAGAGTCAGGGGACAGCTCACAGAACTTGATTCTCTTCCCTAATGGGGGTTCAGTGGAAAAGATATCAAGTGTCAGGTTAAGTGTCAAATCTGCCTGAGGAGCCATGCTGCTGGCCAGGCGATCCCTTCTTTAATGAATAGCAGATAATTGGTATCTAATTGTTTAGATCAAGAGTAAACTAATTAACTTCAGAGTCAAAGGAGAATAGAAGATCTCAATTTTGCAAAGAGAAAAAAAATAAACAAGAAAAGCAGAACAGAAACAAAGAAAAGGAAGACAATTCATGCTGCAGCAAATCTGAAATAAAATAAAAGCAACAGTTCAGAATCTGTCACTGAATAAGATATAAAACCAAAAGCTCCTATCATAAAAGAGACAGACAATATATCTCATAACTAAGCACAGCCAGAATCATTTGCAAACAACATTTCAAATACCAAGTGGAGACAAAATGGGAAAGTTAAAATGAAATAAAAGAACAGTAACATCAACAAAAGGGAAGGCAAGGGTCCCTGACAGGACTGAAGAGACCCACAGAGTGACATGGCACAGCTCTACATGTGAAACTGTAGATATTTTTGAGCAGCTTCAGAGCTACTCAAGGCTCAAAATGCTTCTTCTAAAAGCAAAGGGAACTTGTTGATGGCATAATCAAGTTAGAAGCATCTGTGTATTTCTCCCAGAACCGAAACCTTTGAAATAAAAACAAACAAACAAAGCAAAAAAAAAAAAAAAAAAAAGAAAAAAAAAAAAAAAGAAAAAGAAAAAGAAAAAGAAAGAAAGAAAAAAAGAAAAAAAAAGAAAAAGACTGGAAAACATAGGCTGTAAGTTTAGAGCCTTAACCTTTGAATGCAGTTGTGAGATACACCTGAAGCTTTGGGGACATGGTAAGACCAGCAGCTCCCCATATATCGAAGCACAGAGGATGCCCCCCAGGCTCCTCACAATAGGTCAGTGCTGTTCTGGACCAGGGAGATGCACATCCCAAGCCTAATTCTGTAGTGTTTGTAAGCCTTTTATGGTAGCCATTAGAGGTAAAGAACACGAGTCAGTACGGAAGTGGACAGTTGCTTTAAACCTCCATTCTCTGGCCATACGCTAAGAAAATTAGAAATAAATAAATGGCAACAGAAGTTCCAAACATAATGACTAACAATAAAGAAGCACAGAGCAAGACAGTCTTTGATCAGAAAGCAAATTAAAACCTGTCAAGGAGGCGGTGAAAAACAATAGCCCCAGACAAAAGCTGAGAACACAGGAGAGCTTTATGCAGAAGTGCACAGCCTTAATAACTTTCACCATTACAGAGAAGACTGCCTGGGGATGGAATGTTTCATTTAGATATAAATATAAGGAGCAAAAATTAAATAACGGCTAAGCAAATGAAAATTATAAATATTTCAAATGTGGAAAAGAAAAAGGAAATGATCCTAAAAGGTAAGTTTCTGAAAGCACCAATAAAACAAATACAACCAAAAATACAATTTATGATTCTGATAAAGAACAAAGAGAAAAAACCCACAATAAGCACAGAATGAGGAACAAATCAAAATCATGACATTGGAAACAAAGTACATGAAGTCACCAGAGAACACGACTCCACACGGTAGTAACGTGGAGATGAATCATTTTATTTTTGCTTAGCTTTTCTCAATTTCTACCTATTTAATTTTATTCTTTTTATGCAAGTATTTTGATCAATCACATTTGCTTTTATTCTCATATTCTCTGTCCTTAGTTGGAAAAGTTTTCCTTCGATCATGAATTATTTCAGACACTGCATACCATGCTGTATACCAGAGAAGCTCACATAGAAGAATCAAGAGTTTGGAGCAAGCCTGTTAGTCTGCTCTATATAAGGAAATCTAGAGAAAGAGGTAGAAGGAAAGGGTGAAGGACCCAAAAACTCATATCTGGCTCAGTGTGTCTGAGAATTGTCGATTCTAGGTCAGATTTAAAGAATGTGGGCTTGGTCCTTCCTTTTCATGCCCTTTTCCAACATTCTTGGGGCATCTCCCACACGTTTGCAAGGCCTGTCTAGTTCTTTGTTTCTTTTAATATTTTTTATTGAATATATTTTATTTACATTTCAAATGTTATACCCTTTCCTGGTTTCCCGTCCATAAACCTCCTATTCCATCCCCAGCTTGCAGTATTGGGTGCTCCCCCACCAACCCACCCGCTCCTGCTTCCCTACCTGATACCCCCTACACTGTTTCTTTTAATATTAAAAGACAATTTCACATTCATTACAGTATAACCCAAAAAGGTTTTTTTTCTATTTTATATTTCTATTTTAAGAAGTATTATTTTAATTTAAGATTATTAGCAAATTGTTCTGCTCCAGGCAACAATTTTGTACAAAAAGTAAAATAAATTGTTTTGACAAGCTACTTGAGAGAAGGTTTGAATTATCAAAGGCATTTGATGTACCCGTAATACAGTTCCTGTGTGATCTCTGTAGTTGTGACAAAATTTTCTGAGAAAGAAAAAAATTTCAGCAAAGAAAGCCTTATTTGGGCTCATGGTTTCAGGCCTCCGTGATGGAGGGTGTGTTATACACAGTAGTACACATGATGTTGGTCATACAATGGAAAGAACAATGATTCGCTGGAGAGATGGGGGGGTGTCTTAATACATCACTTGATTCTACCTCAATCCCTAAGCCATGGATTACTCTACTGAAACTAATGACAAGTTGTCCTTTGCTTAGTCGGTTCTTTCTGTGATGAAAATGGCATTATCCGTTCATCTAGAGGTATGATTTTACCAGTATCCTAGGCACTTCTCAATCCAATAAAGATGGATGTTAAAATTAATCCTCAGAGGATCATAAAATGGTTCAATGATAAAGTTTCCCACACTCAAGTATGTTATCACATCTCCAGAACCTATGAAGCTGAGATGGTGAATTCCCTGAAATGGTGGGGTGGGCTCTGAGTTCAGCAAATAATCCTGCCTCATTGTACACAGAGGAGAGTAATAATACATAACTTGAGTAGGCATTATTTTCTGTATATTGTTGAATACTCTTGGCCCAGGTCAAGTCCTCTTTTTTTCTCCACACTGAGCATCCGTGTTTAAGACTCTGTTTTACTAAACCTGTTTCAATTTAAACTCCACAAGTAAGTTCCATCTTCTCCAAGTAGAATACCAAAGCATCCTGATTTAACTGTTCCCAGACCTCCCCCAGGAACTTGGAAGTGTTTTTGAACATCTCTCACAAGTATATCTTCAACTGATAGCTTCTCTAACTTCTCTTAACCTTTTTATTTCTAAGCTGTGAGTATTATGATAAGAGCCTATAACTATTGCTATCAAGGCTTTTCTGTTGATTACGTTCATCTAAAATCAAAAGGGATGGATACAAAAAATTAGTTAGGAAAGCAGTGCAAGAAACAGACTTGAAAGAAGACAGTGCATCAAGGAGAGGGTATAACACTGGTCCAGGGTGTTGTATTTTTAAATCGAATGCCTATTAAAGGTATCACACAGATCACTGAGTTGTCCTGCCTGGGATGAGTGAACTGAAGTGTTTGATAAATTTGTTTACTATAGGGTGGTAAACATGAGGCACAAGAAATAAATGACCCCCTCCTTGGCTGTTGTATCAATGTAGAATTTGAGGGAAAGCCCATCAAACTCAAAATAACACCAAGCACTGAATTTAAAATTCTGTTCTATGGGTTCCAGAACCCTCAAAACATCCGTTCAGTTTATTTTATTTTCCAAAATGAGTCAATTTCTCTAGCCAGTTTCTGATTTGCTAACCATCTGTATTCATCATGTTTCTTTTTCATTGTTTCCAAAGCTTTAATTCTCATCTGCAGTTCATCTTTCTCTTTGCCTTGACCAATGCTCTCCAAAACAGAGAATTTATGTTTACTATTACATTTTCATCTTGGCTGATGTCTTTGCCTCCACAGCAAGTCTTCTCCATGCCGGAGACTTTAGAAATTCTTGAATAGTTGAATTAATAAGTAAGATTCATTATTCTTTGTAATAAATGTCTACACTCTTTTCCATGGCAACCCCTGATGCAAAGTATCATTGTGTTTTCGCTTATCTCCCTGTGGGATACAGGTTTTCACTACCCGAACATTTATATTCGTTCTGACCAGTAGTTTATCATGGAAGAAATGTGACCTGACACCTTCCATTTGTCACAGTCATTCTATTTCCTACAACTTCTATGCCTATCACCTCATATTTCGTAAGCTACATTACTATGAATTTTATGCATTATGCTCGGGATTGAATAAAGAATGAAATCTCTCTCTCTCTCTCTCTCTCTCTCTCTCTCTCTCTCTCTCTCTCTCTCTCTCTCTCTCCCTCCCTCCCTCCCTCCCTCTTTCTATATTCTGTCATTCAGCACACATATGAGCACAGGAGTTAATTATACTTTCAGTTATTTTGTTCTCTCTGCCAAGAATTTCATTCCTTTATCAACACTGCCTCTAAATCTCATTGTTTCTAATACATATTGAGATAAATGCTCAAAGACAATGCCCAAGTTAGAATGATACTATGTGGCTTCCCAAGCCAGATAAGGGATAGTAGAGAACTTTCCATGCCCTGGACAGCTTTCAGAGAGCATGTCAGGAGTGGGGCTACTCCCTACCTAATTCAGGCTTGGGGCCTATTCAACTCCATAGCGATAAAGACCATGTCATGATAAATCCTGTTAGGCTTCTGTTTCCTTCTGGCTTCTCAGAAATTATCTTAGTTAGGACCATAGTGCTGTGAACAGACACTATGACCAAGAGTTAGTGTTGACAAAGAAATGAAATTCTGCCCCTCCTACAGCACCTCTTTATTTATTCTTTTTACTCCCTGCTCCACTGATCAAGTTGCATAATCTATCCCCTCTATTTCAATAAAGGAGCTGTCCTCTGACAATCTCCCAAATCACTTATATTCCTAGTACTCATCACAACAGAGACCCTGCTCCCCAGTTCCTCTTTAACCCAAGACTGTCAGTGCCCAACATCCAGGGACTTACGACATGTTGGATGAATTTTGACATGTAAACTCTGTGTGCTACTGTTTCTCTCCCAGACTGGGAAACCCAGTGCTCCACCTATGTCTGTTGACCCTGTTCAAGAATGACCTATGGCAATCCCACTAAAGATCTTCCTTCCCCCAGGTCAATGCCTAGGGTGTGCAATACCCAACAGTTACCTCTGCTCTATGGAAAGCCAGGTTTTTAAAATCTCTACTCTATTTATTGTTAATCACTGATGTTAGTATCATTTCACTTGAGTGGGACCTACATACTTTAAAGCTACCATCTGTTGTCACCCTTGTGATATGAGTGCCCTGTTCTGCGTGCTTTCTTCAACTGTGTAGAGAAGAATTCACTCCAGAGATCCTCCATACAGGGTATTCATTCTGCCCTTTCTTGGAAGTAAGAGTCCCAATACCTGTCTCTCATGCTGTAACCCTTTGTGTAGAACAATGCTGGGTACATTACCTGTTTTTAATCACTAGCTCAGCTAATAAAAAAAAATACTGTCTTATTTACATTTGGATATTTTCAGCTTCTTCCTAACACTCAAATGTAGGCAGGTTTATTCCAATATATATTATGTATGCAATGATACAATTTTACAAAAATAGTTTACATTTCAAGAAGACTGAACTTTTCCCAGGCCTCACAGCAAGGTCAATAATACAACTTGAATTTAGGTGAGATTAACCAAAGCTGTGCACTTAACCTGCTTCCCTACTGTGTACTCAGTACGTCCCACACTCAGCCTGTTTTAAGTTTAACCTGCCTTTACGATACTTTATAATCAACCTTACTATGTGTTGGATTTCCCATAAAATCTTTTTTTATAAGCTGACTTATGTTATTTCTTTAATCTTAAATCATGTACCCTTCTGAGCCTCCAGTACCAAATAATGTATGTTTGTGTTGTAACCATTTGCTGAAAGCAGCCAATATGTGGGAAGCAAACTTATATGACAAATATCTATAATAAGCGTTGAAAATAGTGTGGATTATAGCTCCACAGCTTCTCTTTTCAGTTGTGCTTGCTACCCTGGGTCAGTAAGAAGTCTTTGTCTTTTATAAGAAGCTATTAAGGATTGCTATAAAGTGTCTTTCATTCCTTTTCCATGCAGTGTTTCTTATGCTGTTCAGTAAATATGGAGCTAAGTCCTTTGTTAGGACAGCAATAGGGGCAGCCAGACATTAGGCACAGATTCACACTCTATACGGATTACAGATCAGTCAGAAACCAAAACCTACAGGGAGAGAAGTGGAGGGTTTAGATTTGCACCTAATGTTAGCAAATGAATCTGAGAGGAACTGCTTTGTTTTCATTCGTTAATGCAGCGTCTACACATTTTTGTGTCCTCTGACATTATTGTTAATGTGTTAACTGATGCAGATATAGACTACAAGTGTACAGTAGCTGAGTAGGTAAACACATAACAAATTGTGACAACTAATAGTGTGAGCATCACTTTGTGTTTATCATCATGTATAGTGCTATTCTGCTATTGGCCATTCCCTCTAAGAAATCTGTTTCCTTGACTACACCTGTTCTTTAGAGCAACCATGCATCCATACAAAGGTACAATAAAAATTATTACATGTTCATATCTATTCTTTATCCCCTGTCCTACATGTAGGCCATGTTGAGCGTCACATTTAAAGTATCCCCTGCCCTCCATTTCTGAGACCCACCCTGTCCTGTTATTCTCAAAGAATACTCTCATTTTTCTAGAAGATACTACGATCTGCTTGAAGGCTAAATGGCTCTACACTTATTTTAGCAGTATGTCTTTGTGTTAACCCAAATTTATACCTGCTGATGTGGAATATTTTATAGTCCGTGGCTCTGAGCTTCAGCAATCACCAGTGTGTCAGCTCCTTTGTGTTAACATCTCTTTATCTTCTATCTATTCTTCTAGGGGATTTCAGGAGAAAAATTAGAGATTTGACCATCATCCTCTTCAGACTATCTCATTCTGCAGCATCAGCTAAGACCCTCTGCTGCAAATTTTCTTGCTTCCTAGCTAAATGGTCATGTGTTTTCTGGGAAGAAGAGGAACAAACTTTTATATTAAGTTCAGAGACAACAGTTGTCAGAAACTGGGGTTGTCATTCTGTTATCCTATAATGTTCTTTCAATGTCTTCTAAAGCATGATAAATAGCGAAGCCATGGGTTTGAGAACTTTGAAGTTCTCTGATATGACTAGCTAACACTTAGTGCTACGCTTCCCTGTCAAGATAATATATTCTTGGAGTGGAACTCCTCATTTCTCACTCTCAAGTTGGATGTTGGAAGAAGAAACGAACTCAGAAAGCAATCATGTGTCATTCTAAGTTTAGGCAAAACGACAAAATTGCACTGTTGGATCTTGGCAGCATTATTTCTTGTTTCTACTTCCATAGCCAACTTTTCCATACATAGTCTGTGAGGACCAAATATATGAATGGGTCCATGTGGTAAGAAAGTGTACCAATCTGTTACCACGGAATTAATGAATGGGTGTGGTGACTACCTCCACAGCTCACCATAGCTGGACGCTCACTGTTGCTTCCTGGCCATAAGACTAACCTGAATTAAATGTATCAACATCGTTGGCTCATTTCTCAGTCTAGGTTATACAGAGTTATGAGGCAGAAAAGGTTTCATGAAAATTGAAAGGCAATTAAGGTGAAAAATGACTGCTGTGTGACCCTTCAGGTGCTTTATGAGTAACTCAACCAAAGTAGCTTTGTTTTTATCTGCCTTATGTATTGAGTGTCTAACAAAAGACACATGAGAAGCAAATTTCATTAATAAGTTTTAAGAAAAACTTAGCCAAGCAAGGTGATACATACTATAATCCTAGCATTAGAAGCCAGGAGGCAAAGAATAAAAAGTTCAAGGTAGCCTTACTATATAGAGTTGGAAACCAGCCTAGCTTACATGATATTCTGTCTGAAGACAAAGGAAAAAATGTATAGCCAAATTATACTGTTTCAGGCTTCCTCATGATAAATGTCAACTCTAAGGACTGGAGAGATGGTTCAGCAATTAATATCATTAGCTGCTCTTCCAGAGGACTCTTACTCGCTTCCCAATTCCTGACATGGCAATCCGCAAATATCTTTAAATGTTGTTCTAGAGGATCCAAACCCTCTTCTGGCCACTCTGGGGCACTGTGCATATGATACACAGCCACCAAGCAAGCAAAACACTCATATACTCGAAAATTAAACACAGTTGTCTAATTTCATCAAGAGCCATAATTCGTAGTGAGTAGAATGCTGATAGAGAATAATTTAACTGTGTTGCCTTTTGATCCCTCCCAATTTGTATGTCAAATCACTGGGGTTATTTTCCCTCTGGAATTTGGTTGTGAGTGTTCCAAACCATTTTTTTTCCTCCTTCCCCTATATTATTCAAAATAATAGTGGGTGACAGGTGAGGAGGATTGTAACAGTACAGCCATGGCTGAAAGGGCTGAGTAACTCTCCCACCCACAGAGCCCAGCAGAGGCTGTGTATCACAGCGATAATTATCATCAAATTTGCTCCAGCTCGAGCACAAGGCTCATAGGTATCTGTCAGCTGTGGTTGTGAGATGATTCGGATGGTGGGGAAGACATCCATGGGTGCAGTCTCTCTGATCCCATGGCAGAGACAAGAACGTGAGCATCTACACGTCCAATGTACTAGTCCCCTGTGTCGATGCACCCCATTGGGTAGGTGGCATAGTCACCGCCTCACATACATTCTCCATCAGACATTTCTGAACGTCACTGTTTACTCCTTTTCGAACATGAACATCAGAGGCGCTTACAGACAGTCTGTAGATACAGAATTTCAACATGTCTTGAAAATCTGCTCCAAATCCCATGATCAAACAATAATCAGGTGGCAAAAAATAGTTCCTTGCTATTAAAAAAGAAAATATAGCTGAAACAAACTGTTTATTATTAGCCAATATGCAATAAATCCTATCTTTTAATTGTAGATGAGAAAGTGTGTGCAAATGTGTTTACCCCGGTTACTCAACTTAATTTGGTGCATATTGATTTGTAAAGAAAATGAAGAATCACTTCATACTCCTCATCAGCCAAGCGCAGAAAGAATAAAACTCACTCACGCTCTATTTGAACAGGTGCATGAAGGTGTTTCTTGCCAAGGAGAGGGATCTGCCAGTTAGAACTAGGGGGAGTGTTCTGTTTGTTGGACTTTGTATTCAGCTTGCATGAGCGTGTGGGTTGTTTGAAGGCAGATCTGGTAAGATGACTCTGGAGGAGGTAGAGTCACATAGGTGCACACCCACGTACGCATGCAGAGCAAAATCTAGGATGAATCAGGTGTCACTTCGGAAGGCCTCCGCCCCTCCCTTCCTTTTAGCCATAGAGTAGAAGTTCTGAAAACAGGAAAGAAGTGTGTTCTCTTCTAATCTACTTCAAATAGAATAGCAGATTCTAACTACACTGGAAGAGCAGCCATAAATAATGGCTTTGTGAGGGGCACATGACTTCCTTATGGGTACATACTAAAAAGAGTGGAAGAAAAAATTTTAATAGATCTTTTTAAAATTTTTGTATATATCAAAATATTTTTCAATGCAATTTATATATTCTTTTAGTAGGAAATGGAATGGTTCTCTATTTTTTAAAACTTTTTCTCAATGATGTCAGTTTATAAACTGGTAGACTAAAAGGAAGTTTCAGGGTTTTATTCACTCCAGAAGAACAAATGTTCAGCATGCTCTGTGTCTAAGATACAACTATCACAAAATCAGGGGCCAATTCCAGAGATAGGAGGGCTTAATGTTCAAATTACAGTGCTAATTATAATTGTTAAGGGACCATTTATCTCTGGTAGCCACTGAAAACTAAATGAACATTAAGGTCTTATGTTAAAACAAGTGAATCAGATAGGAAAATAGATAGTATATATAGATTATAACCATTAGTGATTATAAAAGCAGTTTATGATATAATTGTATTACTTCTTTGGATAGAAAAAAAGAAAAATTCTCACTACTACAGGAAAAAATGTTAATATTAATATTTTAGTGTCTTTATGTCCAAACTTACTAATTTTGTTTTGAAATATTTATAAACATATGCATGTACCACGTATCTATGCAAGTTCAGTGTGTAAGTTCAGTTTAAATCTCTGGTGGCAGATTGCTGGTTTTCAAATCCTGGCCTCAGAGTCTCAATCTGTGGGCAATTGACTGTGGCTGCCTATGCCTTAAGAGCATTCTCTGTAAACTGGAGGAAATAATGGTATGAAATGTATAAGGTTCTTGGGTCAATTGAATGATGAGGTAAAGATAATGTGCTTAGAATAGTTCCTGACACAACAGAAGCACTACATGAACATTAGCAATAATGCTAATTGTGATGATTATTGTGTGTGTGTCTATTTCTGTAGAGAAAATCAATGCAAAAGGAACAAAAGACAGCACACCAGCATTTAATTCTGAACAAGCACTTTGATTTCATATTCAAGCATACAGCGTTAATGAGCCAATCTAAACCTATAGAAAAATCATTTGATTCTCCGGTTTCAGCTTCAGTCTATTCTGAATTCCCTCTTCTTCACTAATTTGATGTGTAGATGTCTGAGACCATTGCCAGAACACTTTAATTCATTTTTGCTTGATTTTTTTTTTACTGCATAAGGACATTTATTATTCAGTGGTTCTAAAATGTCTTGAAGTTAATCTTTTCAGTCTTACAAATAAATTTTGTGCTTTTTTTATCTCCTGAGTTGGTTTTGCATTATTTTCCAATCACAGTATTTTTTATGATTGTTTGGAGAAAAATTGAAAAGTTTACAATATTAAATTTTCTCATGTAAAACCTGGGATCTGTCTCCATTTATTCAATTCTTACACTTAAGATCTTTGTAGTTTTATACTTTGAAATTATCCGAATATAAACAAACATATATCTGGTTTATGTTTAGCCTGTTGCTACTTATAGAAATTTTGTGAGTGGATTTTTTTTCTCATTTCACTTTTTACCTAGTTATTTTTGCTATAGGAGACAGCAATGGATTTGAAATTTTAATTTTGCACCTAGAAAGCTACTAGATCTTTGAGAAGCTTACGGTTTATTTAGCAAAATTATGTGAAACTAATAGTTAAATTACATTCTTTTTTCCATATCAGTGATTCACCAATAGTTTATGCTTGATAATGTAATTTCATTTTTTTTTACAAAGGTTAATTAGGAGAGTGACATAAAAATCCTATATTTTTCATCTTTGTAATTCTTCAGGAGACACTATGTGCTTTTTTATTAAAAGCAATAAAGGCCAGAGAGATAGTTCAGCTGGTGGGATACTTGCTGTACAGGTCTAAGGACATACAACTCATTCCTGGAACCCACAACGGAAGGATAAAACCAACTCACCAATATTGTTCTAGGGTCTCCATAAGTGTGGGCTGACATGTACACATGCAAACACACACACAAACATACATACAATAATGATGATGATGATGGTGGTGGTGGTGGTGGTGATGATGATTTTTAAAGCAAAAGGAATGAATATCAATGCTATTAGTTTTTTATAAACCTGAAATTCATTTTAAGTAATTCACTGCTTGAAGTCTAATGTAGTTTTTCAGCTTTTTTTTCTTAAAATATTTTCTCTTTATTGTTTGATAGTTATAAACACATCTACAGTATGTTTAGGTAAAATCCATCCCCACCCCACCCACAATTCTCCAAGTCTTTCCACATTCCCACCAACCCTTTTCCCTCCCAATTTATGTACTTTTTTTATTGTCATAGTCGCCTCCTCCTCCTCCTCCTCCTCTTCCTCCTCTTCCTCCTCTTCCTCCTCTTCCTCCTCCTCCTTCTTCTCCTTCCTCAGCTGACTCAAAACTTACCAGCTCTTTTATTGATAGAGAAACAGGCATCAGACATCAGGATGAACACTTTGCATTCAATAAATAATTAGTCCTTATGTAGCCCATGTTTCAAATGACAAGATGCTCCTTCTATTTCTACTTCTTTTTCTAGCCTTTAATGGGCTCATGTGTTCTATTTTTTATTAGATATTCTTTGTATTTACATTTCCAATATTATCCCCTCTTTAAACCACTGACTCCACTTGGTGCTATCAGTATCTACATAGAGACAAGTCTACCCAATGAACCATGGGCAGCCTCTCGGGGCCACAACCCTGTAGAAAACCAATTCTCCCTCTTCCATCAGCCGTCAACTGGCAAAAGCTCCCCATTTTCCCATCTTCCTCCCCCTTTCCCCTCTCTCTCCTGTATGTGTATCTCTGCTTAATATAGTCTTAAGTAATTTTTTGAGAATTTCATGCATTTATTATTATCATACTTGCCTCCATTCCTCTCCCTAGATCCTTGCAGATACACCCCCACCTCTGTACCCAATCATATGCCATCTCTCTAACTTTTTGTTTTTTTATTAAAATAGAGTTATATCACATTCCCTTCTCCCTTTCTTCTCTCTTATTATCTACATCCTGACTAGTTGTGTGTCTTTGTATTAATCTTCACTTACTGGTAAAGGTCAGTTCCTGGGTGAGGGTTTGTTAACACATAATATATATTATAAAGTTCAGCATTTATACCAGTGGTTCTCAACCTGTGGGCTATGGCCCCATTTGGAGTGATTGCACATCAGATATTCTGCATATCAGAAAATTACATTGTAAATCACAATAGTAGCAAAATTATAGTTATGAAATAACAATAAAATAATTTGATGGTTGGTGTTGCCATAGATAAGGAAGGTTGAGAACCACCGATTTAAAGGGTAGTTTAATATTACAACCATTTAGTAAAATAACAGTAGTAATTTCTTCCCTTTAGGCATATGGCACACTCAAACATGAATTCTTGACTCCAGGGTTGCAACCAAAAATTGGTTACCAATTCCACATGGAAAACTTCCTAGTTTTAAATCACCAACAATTGTTTACGAACGTTATAGAATCAAGGACATATTCAGTAGCTGAGTGGCTCATGCCTCTATTTGTTTTCAGCATGTGAGCAGTAATTGTAGAAGTCAACTTATTCAATGTGTTTATCTAATCATAACTGATATTTCTCCATTAAATTTTAAATCATTAAAAATTAACTAACTGTAATATCATTGAAATTCTCAAGTTTATTAGCAAAATTTAACTTGTTAGTATAATTTATTAAAATGTTTTTGTTCTGTTAACACTTTAATGTACTCTTAATGTCTTTTCAAGTAAATCAATACTCATTATAAATCCTAATTAAATTTTCCACATTCTAATGTCAATACTATTCAGAATAGAAGTTCAAGTAAATAATAACCTCTTTCCTTTCCAAATTTATATTTATATCTGTATTATTTTGTTCTGCTATATTATCTAAAATTTTAAAAACATTTTTTCACTGAATGCTTTCATGATTTAATTTCATTGTAATGTTCTTAAGTAATTAAATGGGTCATGGATTTTTTGTGGAGTACAGTGCTGGTTAAACAATGCTAATGTCATTATGTCCTCTTCATCACCATTTTCTGAAGAGATACCTAAGTCATTATTTTATTTTTGGATGTAGACTATTTAACCTATTTTAGTGTTTACATATTTAAAAATTTCAAGTGACTTTTAAGTTTATATTTAATTTAGTATACTATTCTTACTTAATATACTAATACAAATTTTACATATTGATTTTTGAAAATGTTGTAAGTTTTTTTTTTCCCCAAACTGGGTCTTAAGAAACCGGAGACAAATGTTACTCTAGGTTCTTAATAATGAAGGTCTTTCAGTTCATCTACCCCCGCCCAAAAGCAATAAAAGAAGGATCTCATAGTGACTCAAGCTACGAAAGACTATCAAAGAACAAATCCTAGATATCCCACCTAAGCTCTAAGACAATATCCTATTTCACCTTCTGAAACTGGATTTTAAGGTATGTTATATCCTAAAAAATTTGCCCTCACATGCCATCTTTTCCATAGATAAGAACATTACGCTGTTCTGGTTAGCTCTGCTTGACACATCGCTAGGCAGGAGAGACAGAGTATTGAGCCCCACTCTTTTCCTTTATCAACTTTGGCTCTCTATCTAGGAGAAAAACCAGCTTCATCTCTCTCTAACCATGTCAAAAGGAAAACAATATTTGAACAATTCAGATTTAGATAAGCAGGATTATTTCTTTGGCATGGCTTTCCTTCTTTCAGAATGAAAATTAACACCTGAGCCCAGAAAACTGAGAGAAATAACTTGAAAAGGCTTTGGTAAATAGCAGAGTCTAAGCCCAGTAGAAGCGTAATGTGGAGAAAATTACTTTGCATGGTTGTATCATGATACTTTCACAGGTGTAGGAGTTGTCATATGACCTACAGCATAGAGTTGTTAGAGGCGTTTCCTGTGATTGCCAGCACTCCGCCCTCCACGGATAAACATTATTCATCCTTATCTTAGCCACTAATGCTTTTCGTCATATGTCCTAATAATATTCTCATTCATTCCCTTCAATGTTTTCTCTCACTTTTCTTTGCTCATCTTTTTTTTTTTTTTTTTTGAAGAAATTATTACTTGGTAGGGAGAAGGTTATCAAAGATCTAGAGAGGCAGAAAAGATTGAGAAGTATCTATTCCAGTCATTTATTCCTTCTGAGCCAGACTCAATATCACCACATTTGTATTGCTGTTATGATGGTAATACTTGGTTGACTTCTGGTAGAACCATTGTGTAGACCTAACTATTGGTTATATTCAATAGCTACTCTAAAGAGATCCATGCAACTATACATACAGTTCTGCATCACAACTGGTTTGTGTAGATTTTCCTCTGTGTGTGAGAGAGTCAGAAAACCAGATCCTAATGGCACCTACTTCATAGGGAAAGCTGAGTTCAGGGGAATTAGCAATAAACTGGTTGTCTACTGAGAGAAGCTCAATAAATGATGGAGCTGTTTTATTTATTTTTCTAAGAATAAACTCTTCTATAAAGCTTTAATGAGGTTTAAGTGAATATACATAAATATATCTACATCTATATCTATATCATCTATATCTATATCTATATCATCTATATCTATCTATATCTATATCTATCTATATCATCTATATATTTATATCATCTATAGCTATCTATATCTATCTATATCATCTATATATCTATATCATCTATATCTATATCTATATCATTTATATCTATATCTATATCATCTATATCTATATCTATATCATTTATATCTATATCTATATCATCTATATCTATATCTATATCATCTGTATCTATATCTATATCATCTATATATAGACAAGCTTTAAACAAAATAGGAACTCTGTAACTTTTACCTTCTGCTGTTTTGCTTAGTGGGGAAAAAAGTCATGTAATGGGTTGATGAGGACATTTATGGCTAATGTGTGTTATGAAGTAGAGAAGTAAAGTGGTCTGTTATTTCTTTTATCCCATACTAGTATTAATGTCTAGCGGAGACTAGCTTAATAGTAGCAGAGCTTATTGACTAAGTAGCAGGCCTACTCAGCATGGCCCCCTCTCACCACTTCTGGGGGTGCTGGGATTTGATTTCTGTTAGCCATTCATCATTATTTCAAGAAATAAGGGTTCATATATAGCACAGTTTGTAAATGAAAGAGATTCTTTTCCTTGCCTATTAGAATAGACTGGAAATTTTAGGATTCATGTTTGCCTGAATATATGTTTTAAAGAAATGTCAAGGGGCAGAAGAAGAGGGAATTACTGTTTTAATAAAGACAGACATGTAGTTTAGAAAAATGAACATATTCTAGAGACTAATCGAGTGGTACACAATGTGAATGTACTGAATGCCACATTCACTAAACCTATAAAGGACAGACATGGTAACTTTCCTGCTGTGAGCTTTATGTTCTCATCACAACATAATGAGTGTGACAATAGCTTCAGATTTTTAGGGATTTGCATGAGGGAAGTAGAAAAAGAAAGGGACACTTGGGACTGTGAGAATCTAGAGCACACTATGAAGACACACAGAGGGGAAGAAAAAACATTGACAAAGCACATGTGGCTAGTCTCATCAGTTTTGGCACAATTGGACCCATTGTCCCAAATATGATGAGCATTTAACATATATTAGAGTTGTGCATGTGGATCTCATCTTAGAGAGAAAATACACAGTTTCTCGCAGGTTCATTTGCCTCCACTTCTGCCTTAAAAATCTGTAACTCACAAATGGATTAGCATAGTTCTCCTGTTGTCACCTAGTTAGAGATTTGGGACACATCTACATTGAATTCGTGTTAGGAAAGATGGGGAAAAGTACATACTGGACTCAGGAAATGAAAGAAAATACACAATATTTCTACTAATAATCTCGTGAAATTACTCCCTACAAAATGGCATGCAAAGGGAAAAAATTGGAAGAAGAAAAGAAAGAGGTGGAAAGGAGAAAACACTTTACTTTAAAACCAACAAGCAAGCAAGAACTTCCAGTGCAACCACTATCACAGACAGCAACAATAAGAAAGAGGGACTCTGAATGGGAGATTTCAGGTACAGGAATATGCCCCTTCACTCTATCATCAGTATCACAGGGAGAAAATGAAGAAACTGCACAAGGCACAGCAAAGAACTCATTAGACTAACAATACACAGTCAGCAAGAGTCAGAAACCATTTCTTATGGTTTCTAGTTTTACTGGATATTTTTTTGTATTTACATTTCAAATGTTATCCTTTTCAGCTTCAATCCCAACCTCTCCTCTCCCCTTGCTTCCATAAAGGTGCTTCCTCTCTCAACCACCCTCTCCACTTCAGCACTTTGGCATTCCCTTACACAGGAAAAACATACCTTCACTGGACCAAAGGCCTCTTCTCCCATTGAGGCCATACAATGCCATCCTCTGCTACATATGCTACTGGAGCCATGGGTCTCTCCATGTGAGCTCTGGGGAGTTTGATTTGTTGATAATGTTCTTTTTCCCATGGAGTTGCAAACCCTTTCAGCTCCTTCAGCCCTTTCTCTAGCTCCTTCATTGGAGTTCCTGTCTGTTGGTTAGTTACAAGCATTCTCAACTGTATCAGTTTGACTCTGGCAAAGCCTCTGCAGAGGCATTCATATCTGGCAGTTGCCAGTAAGCACTTCTTGACATCAACAGTAGTGCTTGGGTTTGATGGCTGCATATGGGGTAGATCTCCAGGTGAAGCTGTCTCTGAATGATCTTTTCTTCAATCCCTGCTTCTCTATTTGTCCCTGTATTTCCTCTAGTGAATGTTTTGTTCTCCCTTCTAAGAAGGTCTAAGGCATCCACATTCTGGCCTTCCTTATTTTCGAGCTTCATAAGGTCTGTGAATTGATTCTTGGGTATTCCAAGCTGTTTGGGGCTAGTATCCATTTATCAGTGAGTGCATACCATCTGTGTTCTTTTGTGACTGGGTTACCTCACTCAAGATATAGCTTCTATTTCTATCCATTTGCCTAGGAATTTCATGTAGTCATTGTTTTCTAATAGCTGAGTAGTACTCCATTGTGTAAATGTACCACATTTTCTGTATCCATTCCTCTGTTGGACATCTGGGTTCTTTCCAGCTTCTGGATTTTATAAATAAGGCTTCTATGAACATAGTGGAACATAAGTCCTTATTATATGGTGGGGCATCCTTGGAGTATATGCCCTGGAGTGGTATAGCTGGGTCCTCAGGTAGTAGTATAAGTTTCTGAGGAACTGCCAGAATGATTTCCAGAGTAGTTGTAACAGCTTGACATCCCACCAAAAGTGGAGGAGTGTTCCTCTTTCACCACATCCTCACCAGCATCAGCTGTCACCTGAGTTTTTAATCTTAGCCATTCTGACTGGTGTGAGGTGGAATCTCAGGGTTGTTTGATTTGCATTTCCCTGATGACTAGGGATGTTAAGCATGTATTTAGGTGCTTCTCAGCCATTCAGTATTCCTCAGCTGAGAATTCTTTGTTTAGATATCTCCCCCATTTTAATAGGATTATTTGATTCTCTGGAGTCTAACTTTTTGAGTTCTTTGTATATGTTGGATATTAGCCCTCTAGGATTACAGGATTGGTAAAGATCCTTTTTTAATCTGTTGTTTACCGTTTTGTCATCTTGACAGTGTCTTTTGCCATACAGAAGCTTTACAATTTTATGAGGTCCATTTGTTGATTCTTAATTTTAGAGCATAAGCCATTGGTGTTCTGTTCAGCAAATGTTCCCCTGTGCCTATGTTCTGAGTTCTTTCCACTTTCTCTTCTGTTAGTTACAATGTACCTGGTTTACTGATCCATTTGGATTAGAAATTTGTACAAGAAGATAAGAAATGATCCATTTGCATTCTTCTGCATGCTGACTGCCAGTTGAACCAGCACCATTTATTGAAGAGGCTGTCCTTTTTCCATTGAATGGTTTTAGCTCTTTTGTTAAAGATTGAGTGACCCTAAGTGTGTGGGTTCATTTCTGGGTCTTCAAATTTATTCCAATAATTTACCTGCCTTTCTCCATGCCAATACCATGTGTCTTTTATCAAGATTGATCTGTAATGCAGCTTGAGGTCAAGGATGATGATTCCTCCTGAAGTTCTTTTATTGTTAAGAATAATTTCTGCTAATATAGGTTATTCCAAATGAATTTACAAGTCGCTCTTTAAGCTGCTCACTCTCCCCTTACCTATTTAATATAGTACTGGAAGTCCTAGCCAGAGCAATTAGACAGCAAAAGGAAGTCAAAGTGATACAAATTGGGGAGGAAGAAGTCAAATATCACTATTTGCAGATGATATGATAGTATACTTAAGTGACCCTAAAATTTCTACCAGAGAACTCCTACAGCTAATAAACAACTTCAGCAAAGTGGCTGGATATAAAATTCACTCAAATAAATCTGTAGCCTTTTTATACTCAAAGGATAAACAGGCTGAGAAAGTAATTAGGGAATCAATGCCCTTCACAATAGTCACAAAGAATATAAAATATTTTGGTATGACTCTAACCCAGCAAGTGAAAGATCTGTATGACAAGATTTTCAAGACTCTGAAGAAGAAAATTGAAAAAAATCTTAGAAGATGGAAAGATCTCCCATGCTCATGTATTGGAAGGCTCGACATAGTAAAAAAAAAAAAAAATGGCCATCTTGCCAAAACCAAACTACAGATTCAATGCAGTCCCCATCAAAATTCCCACTCAATTCTTCATAGAGTTAGGAAGAGAAATTTGCAAATTCTTATGGTTTCTAAAGTAAGTGTGAGTTGTTCTGTTCTTTTCTAAGCTTTAAATGAAAGCTATTTATTCTGTTTGTGTGTCACTGTAGCATGAAAACAGACATTTCTCTCGGCATGCCTACATGTATGACAACAATTCCAGATCCTAGAAGTGTATTTCTCTTTCAGCAAGTCTAGGCAACACTGGAGGAATATGATTCCACATTCTCTGGACTGCAGCCACCTCTTGAGTTTCTCCCTATTACTGAGATCTCATTGTCACAGCCAGGATTTGTCTTCACCGCCTATGAAAAGATAGGAAGTAAAATGAGTATTTAGCTTTCTATCTGGAGTTCCTTAGATTCCCTTCCATCCTTAGATTCTCTTCCTTATCATCTGGTGTCTCCTAATCATTGGATGCTAGATAAAAATGCTCTGCTTGATAATAGGGCACATCAAAGACGCTGACTGACAGAGCAGTAGGTAGAGCTGAAACCCAGGCTTTAATCAGCTCCATTTCTAGCAAATGCCATAGTATAATCAGAATAACTCAGAAAGCATTTGAAAACTGTATAGTGATAAAACTGAATTTGGAAGGTTGTCATATACTGTTTTCATGGTCCCAGTCCTAACACTCGAAGGAGGAAACACTTTCTCGACATATTAAAAACCAATCTAGCTGAGTAATAAATGAACAGATACTCCACATCCTTCTCTAATACCCCATATTTTTATGTTCTTTTCTTTTCCTTGATGAAAAAATAGTCAGTGAGTTAGAAAAAATAAGAGATAGCTCTCACTTTGGAGATATAAAATATTTTTGTTTTCTTGTTGTTTCTAGTTTTTTCAACTTTTTAATAATTTTTTGGGACTCTCACACCCTGCATCTCAGTCCTACTTGTCTCTGAGTCCCTTATATTCATGCTATGTCCTTGTCACCCACCCCCCAAGTGATTGATAAATAAAAATAAATAAATAAATAAATAAATAAATAAATAAATAAATAAATAAATAAAAACAAGACAAAAAGCTTAGAAAACCTCAAACCCACACACCTTCACTTGCAGATGCTCATTGCAATGAGTCATTGGTCTAATTCCAGGCCTCTGGCTTTGATCACACCATCAATATCGGTTCTTCACTGGAACTCCTGGTTATCTTATTGTTGCCCTGTGTCATGGAGAGCCTGCAGCTTTCTATCAGTTGGATTTTCACCTGCTCCAACAGTTCAGAGATGATGTAGACTTGAGGATGGGCCAACTCAAATTCCTAAATCTGAGCCTGGGTGATGGGTCAGCTGGTCAGTCTGCTAGCCTTTCCTGCATCCCTCCTCCAGGGTCACCTCTCCTGCTCCCATGCCTTTGAGGACAGCTTACCAACACCCTTGCGTCCAGAACAAGCAAGCTCCTCTGTGCTTGCTGCCCAGTGGAGAGCTGGCTCAGTTCTTTCTTCAGAGTCAGCACTAGCTCTATTGTGTTGCCCAGGAAAGGGTCAGGATCCACTCTCCTGAGTGCTACAACCGGCAAAGGACAGGGTCTCTTCTGAACTTGGGGCCAGCTTTCCGGACTACAGCAGGAGGTTAGGGGCAAGATGGAGGAAAGCATTATTCTCTCTCTCTCTCTCTCTCTCTCTCTCTCTCTCTCTCTCTCTCTCTCTCACACACACACACACACACACACACACACACACACACATACACTTCATAGCAGACTAGGTGGTAGAGCCAGTTCTCCTGGGTTTACCCACTCCCCCTCCACCCAGGCTTGCTCTATTGTGCTACCTAGACAAGGTACAGTGTCCTCTTCCCTCAGTGATGTAACTGGTGAGGGGCACAGACAGCTTAAACACTCTCATAACCCCAGATGCTACTTTCGTTTTTGAGACGAATCTGACTAAGTAGTTTTTATTGCCCTGGAACGCTGGAACTTTCTATGTAGATTTACAGGGAATATATATATGTATATATATATATATATATATATATATATATATATATATATATATATGCCAAGAATTCTATACCTGAGAAATCATAGTGCAGTTATTCATTTCATTGCCTAATGACACCATGTTTACTATATAGGGTGTACATTTCAAATGTAAATCTACTGATCACACCCACGGGATATGAGTGATGACTTTTTCCAGAGTGTGAGAGAAAACCAGGGTGCCTACTTCTGAATAAAATTGTGTTCTTGAGTTGGCACGTTCCCTATCCCTTCCAAAATGTTCACTGTTAAATTAAAATGGACGGTAGACTGTGTGCTTCTGCAAGTAGAATAGCTGGAATTCACAACGAGAGGCCTATGACACGAGGTACATTCACAATATTTTACGGACGGGGTGTGCCAGTGTTGGCAGAGAAGTGTGTGCTTTGGGGAAATTTCTATTATGAATAAAGCTGTTTTTTGTCACTTTTATTTTGCCAAGAGGCAAATTAGTCATTGCATAGCCTGGTATATTTTTTTTCCATAGAAATCAGGTCACTTAATCCCCGTTGGGATGTATTCAAAATGAGAACCTACATTTTCCTCTCAGTTCAATCTGGAGAGATTTTAAGTTGCAGGTCTTCATATAATAGGCATATGGAAATGGGGTCTAAAGTGGCTGACATTTTAATGACATAACTTCATTCGCAATGCCATTACTTGTGAATATCATTTAAATGAGAATGTAGGTGAGCCAAATCCCCACGTGACCTCAGCAGCAATGAAACTATACTCTGCAATGTGCATTTTATCTCCTCCACCCTTAGCTCAACTGCTAACCTCCAACTGCCAATATTTGTCAAAGGACACTTGCCTCTGAAGTCGACATATCATTTCTTCCTTGGGTATAGAAGTTTATATTCATTTGTTCTTGAGCAACAATTCATAGTTTTTCTAGTTTAAATTGAGAGCTACACCTAGCAAATGCAGGCAGCTCAAAGGGTAAGATGGTAAGCCGGTTCTTCCCTGGGCATGTATCCATCTTTGTGCTTCTAGATACAATCTCATCTGGTGAGGATAGAATGTGAGTGTGCTTTTAGTTCCCTTAAGCCTTCTGTTGAAGAAATATTCTGTGATTGATTACTGATATCTTCCCTAAAACAAACCTATGCAACATATTTTACCATGATAAGAATAAAAACATGGACTTTCATGCTTTAGTACCCGAATCACACAGGAAAATGGTTAAGGTAAAACAGCCTAGAAACAATTCATACACATTTTGATGAGCATGAATCGGGAGGAAAAGCACAATAGAGAAAAACTGCTACAAAATCTTCTCAGTGATTTTTCTCGTTTCCCCCTCTGGCCAGTCCATAGACCACACATCAAGAAGGAAGGTACTGAGATGCAGGAAGTATAATATCCTTGGCTCTTGGGTCTGTATCTCATCATCTTGGAACAGTGAGCCAACAGCTGCACCTCAGCAAAGCAATCTTTTTTTTTTCCATGTGTGCCTCTGCATTTATGAAGTGGCTGCAATGGGTGGCGGGTAGAGAGATGGGAAAGGCACTCCAATGCAGCAAAGGTCATGGACTATAGGTCCTGCCTTTAAAAATGCAATCTAGAAAACATCAGGAGTCTCTTAGCAATGCATTTTCTCTCCACAGCCCTGGATGAGGGTCACACGCACCATGAACTTCTTTCGAGGCAAAACTCTTCATGTGCAGCTCGAACAACAGGAAAACGTGTTTCACACGTGCAGATTCTGCTGTTTTCCTATACGTGAATAACGCTCTGTTTATACATTTAAAAATACAACCTCTGGGTCTGCAGAGATGCCTCAGATGTTAAACATTCTTACTGCTCTTCCAGAAGAGAGGAGTTCAGTTTCAAGCACCTGCAGGTGGCTCAAAACCACCCATGTCTCCCGGTCCAGGGAATGGAGCGCCCATTTCTGATCTTTACTGATACACATGCATACACACAGACATGCACCATATACACTCAATCAATGCTTCCAAATCTATGACTGTGTCTACATCAACTATTTATGATGTTGAATCAGTCTCTCAATTAAGTCTAGAAGTATAGATACCATTTATGTGGGGCCAGTTGTTCAGGATGAAACCCAGCCACAGCATTCAAAAGGCCATCATCAACAGGAAGCCATGGTCATAAAAGAAGTTTGAGTGAGTGACAAATTAAAAAAAAAAATCAACACTCCTTTTTTTTTATTTGGAAATCATCCTAGTTGAAAAGAGCAAGTACTCAAGAATCTACAGCCATAACAAAGTCTTGTATTAAACTTTCTGTGCTTGGAGTGTTTGTGAAGGAAATGTGCAGCTCAGTTATGAAAGATGTAGAACAGTAGTTGCACCTCACACATTAGAGCAGGGAAGGGTCAGCATAAAAGTTGAATATCTATTAATAGGTCCTCAGTTTCTAATGAGAAATGTTAAAAATCACTCTGAAATATGGCTAGAGAAGAAATGTATCGTCCTGGACTGTTGACTTTTTACTGTGGGCATACAGTGAGAGAGTCATGGCACAGACATATTTATTCTTTACCAAATGTGTGTTTTCTGAATTTTCCAAGAACTTAAAAGAAATTAGAAAAACGAAACACACACACACACACACACACACACACACACACACACCAAAACCAGAAAAAAAAGAAAGAATCTCTGTGACCATGTAACACTAAGCAGGTCATGTGTGTACTGGACACTGATAAAAGTGAAGTTTAAGATGGAAAGCTGTGCATGAGTATATAAGGAACAAGATGGCAGAATGTAAACTACAGCAGGACATCCTATGAGAGATGTTGCAAAAAGATGTAGAAACTTAGAACTAAAAATTAACTTCAAAATATCATAGTATAATTCCTTCATTTTAATTCTATGGGGAAACAGACACATCAAACTCAAATCTCTTATACAAATCCATTAGCAATGTCCCCAAAGGATAGAGGACCCTGTTTTTTTCTTTTTTGTTTGTTTTTTTTTTTTTTTTTTACTTTTTTCTAACCTTCATTTCTGACAGCAATATAATTCATCCAGTTATTACATGAGATTTTGAGGTTTAAAAAATAATAATAATTAAGGATGAGATTTTCACACTGAATTGCTAGAGAAAAAAGGACTCGCTGTGTGAAGAAATCATTTGAACTCTAATAAAACATTCTTGTGATCAGATATTATGATTAAAATATGGTGCCATTATTACTAGTATTTCTATAAGTAGAAGATATAGCTTATTAGAATATTGTTAGGAGCATCCCTAAAATCCCTACAATGTAATACATCAAAAGCATCTTGCTTGTATAAAATATACTTGTGCACCCAGGCAAGTACCAAGGCTGCTGTCCTATAAATACAAACTGAACATCCCTTCTCCTTAATCTGACAATTGGATATATCTGCTCAGAAATGATGCAGATACTTTTGGCTAAAGAAATGTTATACATGCAAGTTCACTACTAGGTAGAAACAGGTACAACCCTTGTATATATGTTGAGGAGGAGAGGGAGAGAACCGTCAGGGTACGGAAGTGGAAACTTAAGGGTTCTTTGCAAAGTCAGTTTGGTGTTTTGCTGGGAAAAACATGAAGGAACATTTAGCTGACATGGATATAGATGAAAGGCTAAGACAGACTCTTGAAGGAACATTTAGCTCAAGCAGACACAGCTGAAAGGATGTTCTGCTAAAGCAAGCACATAAAAGGACATGTGATGATGTATTCTTAGCTAATGACACACAGATATTGGTCCACCTTACATTCCATAGTTGACCTGCCTTTGTCAGGACTCTGCAGAGAGAAATAAGTCAAAACTATTCTGGTGGTGTGCTGCAATTTCTTGCTGCTTCTGCGTACTCTAACTGATTAGCACTGTGATGTCAGCTGAAGAAGATACAGGTGCTGAGGCAGGACACAAGGCTGACCCATGATGTTTGGAGGGAATAAATCAGATTCGATGGTCAGGGACTGGGGTTGAGCTAGGCTTGCTTGTAGAGCTCACTGTGCAAAGCTTTTGGATCTCACATCTTTGCTGATCTTTGCTTTGTTTAGAGAGGCACAGCCAAGAACTTCTCCTGGTGTCGCTCCGGGTCACTCCTGCTGACGCAAGCCGAGTCTGAGGCCTGGCTGTCTCTGCTAAGTAGTGCCTCCTCTGTTGATTCATGTTTGCTATCCAGACTCTACTGAAATGGACGGCTGGTGTATCTGTGAAGTGTTCGAGAATGGATCGAGCTGCTGCTGTTCACCCATGAACTAAAGTGCAAATTTTCAGACAACACAAAAGTGAGTTGGTCCAGAGAACCTTGCTAAATAGGTCCATTTCTCTCGGATCCTTTCTTTTCTATTACTTCTGGTGGGTAGTGAGCTAAAAGACATGTTAAACCATTTAAAAACCATCATTAAAAATAAGGTTTGAAAAAAAAAAAGAAAGGTACACAGCACTGTCACTAATAATAGGCAAGGTAAAAAAAAACAAAGAAAACTCAGAGAAAATAGAGAAATGAGCCTCAAATGATTTCTACCTGCTATAAAAACTCATTCTGTGACTTTTTAGACCTACAACTTGTGTGATTTGTATAATCCCTGAAGGGCTTCAACCCCACAAGAATGTAAATAAAGCTGTTTTTCTATGTCTCCATATGGTGTATTGCTCACAGGGAAACATGGGAAAGCAAAAGTACGTCTCCAATCAAGACAAGGGTATATTTTACGACAACATTATGCGAAACAAAAATAAACCTAAAAGAGATCATTTAGCGAGTAAAATTCTAATGTACCTTTGTAGTAGAAACATAAAGATTACTTGGCTTTCTGTGTCATAGGGTGAGAAATTATGCTGCCTGTGGAAATGTGTGTGTGTGTGTGTGTGTGTGTGTGTGTGTGTGTGTCTTTCTGTGGCTAGGATTTTTTAAAAAATCCTTACGTTTGCAACTTATTTTCCAGTAGAATTATTTCAAAAACTCTTAAAAGTGACTCATGACTATATCAACATTATTATGTTGAATCACTAAGTAGGACAGATCTCAATCTCTCAATTTTAGAAGACACAAGAAAGAGAGATGTAAGGCCCACTTGACTTTTCAAGTTCTGAGTGCCGGTTGTAACAACAAAAAATTGGAAACTCTTATTTATCATCCTGTCATTTGTTTTCATGGTGCCCAAAGGGTCACAGCTCTCATTGTCTAGAAGGGTGATACATCTCTGATCTTTTTTCTTAGTGTCTCATAACTGTAATGGCAACAGAGAGCGCACACTCTGGTATTCAACTGTATGAGGTTAACATTATGGAGAACAAAGGGAACATGCTTAAGGTGATCCTCTCTCTCCTGTAATGGTTAGTCACCTCCTAGGATTCTAACATGGCAGAGCAGGCAACCCTGTAGAATATCACACTCATTTTTCTAAGGTGGAATTTCCTAGGCACAGTGCAGTAATTGTACCAATTGAGTAGTAATGCCAACTTATTTTCCAAAGTGGCTTTGCCAGTTTCCAGTCCCTTCATCCATGTGTGAGAGGCCCCTTGTTCTAAAGTAAAAACAAGGGCAAGTCACCAAGTGGGGCACATGCCAAAGTTGCTGGGGAAAAAACCCAAAGGAGGAAATTGCTTGCAGAGATGAGATGTGTGTAGTAGTATCACCCCAACTGTGCTCTGGAAAAACACACAGGTCTCTGGCATAGCTAGAAGTCATTCTGGAAAAAGAGCCCCACATTTTGGTTTTGAGAACTATTAAGAATCCCCACTAGGGAAACATAATTCTCCCACCCCTAATATATGATCAAAAACCCTTTGGCTTTTCTAGGTAACACAAATATAAGGTGGCAGATTCTTGGCCCAGGGCCTCTCCTGCTAGCCTAATACTCACAACAGGGTCTGTAACAGCTGGCCTTGGCCTGACCTGACTTGGGGATCACTGCCCAAAGTTCTATTTAACCATAGCGTAAGAAAAACATAGCTTGCTTCCCAGGAAGCTCACTCTTATTCTAGAAAGCCAGTTTACATGGTACCATCTTAGGCTGATAACCCTTTGGTTATAATTGTATCAATTTGTAACTTATGCACTAAGTAAATATGGTGAAGTTCAACTGGGTCCATTTCTGATTTTTAATTGCTTTTGAAACAAGTTATAACATTAGTGTATTCATAAGGCAAAACCTGGAGTATTTGCAATAAGTATGCATCCTGACTTCAGCTAGTCACATGTAGACATCTGATCAGACCATTAAAAATTGAGGCCAATTTCCCATTGTGCCATGTACAAGTAAACAGATGCAGACCAGCAGTGGCTCAGACGCCTTTTCTATTGTGCTTCCCCAGTGAGACTTTCAGCTCTACCACTGTAGTTGCTGTGTGGAGCATTTAGACCTTCCAGTGCTGCTAAATGCTGCCCAAATTGTGAGCTTTATTGCACAAATATACTGTAACACAGCTTCTTATTTATTTAGTTTTTAGCAGTTCTTCTAGTGTCTTTTCTCTTGCTATAACAAAGTGCTATGATCTGACCAAAAACAACATTTCATATTATACTACCCAGTGCACACCCATGATTGAGGGAAGGCAGGACAGTTTATACTCAAGTATAAACCAGGGTGTCATTTGACTGACTGGCTCAGACACCAGCTTTCTTATAGAACCCAAACCCACACACTCAGGAGTGGTGTTCACAATGGGGGCTAGGTCTACCAAAATCAATCATCAGTCATTACAGTCTCTCACAGAAATGGCCACACGCCAAACGAATTGAGGGAATTTCTCAATTGATGTTCTTTTTTTTTTCCCAGATAATTCTAGTTTGCATCAAGTAAACAATAAAACTTGTCAGCCAAGCAATTGTATTGAAATTATGGCATGTTGTTATGCATGACTATAAATCATTGAGTGTAAAGGCTTGTTTTCTAACCTAACATATCATAAATTTTCATAAAGTTTCTTCATACTGCAGAAACAATATTTTAAATATCTTGACAATGTATTGAAATCATTAATTATATTGTTCAACATTCCTATAGAGTAAGTTATACACCCCAAAGGAGTGATGTGTTAGAATTTCCATATATTGTGAAATTTTTATCTTTTTTTACTGTTTTATGAATTTTTATTTATTTATCAGGATTAATCTTCAAAGCATACATACTTATAAAATATTTCCAAATAATTAAGACCTTTCTTCAAGATCTGTGCCCAGAGCCAGACCCAACCCACAGCCATCAGTACCCACAACCTGCCCACACAGAGCTGAGCACCCAGAAGAAACTCAAGAGTGTTCTCCCTCCTGAGTCCATGGGTGAGCACCCACTTTCTCTCCACTGACTATCTTGGGAGAAACAATCTGGAACTCTCGGGGCATGGTAATGGTTAAGTCTGGACTCTTCCAGACTCCATCTGTGCCCAGAGCTAGAGCCAGTTAATCACAATCAGAACCCATAGCCTGCCCATAGAGAGTAGAAAACCCAGGACCAATCTCCCTCTGGACCCCACGGCCCACAGAGGCACAGGAATGACAAGATCCATTCAGAGTCAACAAGAACAACTAACATCAGAGACAACAAGATGGCAAGAAACAAGTGAAAGAACCTAAGTAACAGGAACCAAGACAACATGGCATCATGAGAACCCAGCTCTCCCACCAGAGCAAATACTAAATATAGTGACATAGCAGAAAGACAAGGTTTGGGCTTAAAATTATTCCTCATGTTAATGATGGAGGGCTTCAAGAAGCACATGAGGGCTCGTACAGGCTGAGCAACTGTGACTGTGAACAGATCTTAGGAACTTCTGTTCCCACCCGGAGACGACTTCAGGACGCAGAGCAGAGCCTGGCCCAACTAACAGCCGGAAAGGCGGCTCGTACAGGCTGAGCAACTGTGACCTGGAACAGATCTTAGGAACTTCTGTTCCCACCCGGAGACGACTTCAGGACGCAGAGCGGAGCCTGGCCCAACCGCCAGCCGGAAAGGCGGCTCGTACAGGCTGAGCAACTGGTGAGTGGGAGACCTAGGCTGCGGGGGAGCAGAAGGATCTCTGCGGAGTGCACACAGAAAGGGCACCCCCTGCCCTGACCTGCCCTGTCCTCCCCGATCCAGTGACCGGGAACAGATCTTAGGAACTTCTGTTCCTACCCAGAGACAACTTCAGGACGCAGAGCGGAGCCTGGCCCACCTGCCAGCCGGAAAGGTGGCTCGGAGAGGCTGAGCATCTGTGACCAGGAACAGATCTTAGGAACGTCTGTTCCCACCCGGAGGCGACTTCAGTACGCAGAGCGGAGCCTGGCCCAGCTGCCACCAGGAACCTGGGCTGCCGGGGAGTAGACAGATCTCTGTGGAGTGCACACGGAAAGTGTACCAGGGACACAGACCAGATACAAGGGAAAGGCAAGAACATATCACTGACAACAAAATGGCAAGAGGAAAGAGAAAGAGTATATCCCAAGGAAACCAAGACAATCTAGCAACACCAGAACCCAGCTCTCCGATAGTAGCAAACATCGGAATTCCAAACACTCCAGAGAAAGAAGACACAGACCTGAAATCATGCCTCAAGACGCTGATAGAGTTACTTAAACAAGAAAGGGAGGAAAAGCAAAAAGATTCAGAAGCTTTTAAAGAAGAAACAAGAAAAACACTCAAAGAACTCAAAGAATGAGATGAAAACAGAACCAAAGAAATAAAGAAATGGAAGAGGGAAATTAAAACAGAAATAGACACAATAAAGAAAGCGCTAAAAAAGATAACCCTAGAGTCAGAACACCAAAAAAAGAAATCAGGAGTCACAGAAGCAAGCATTTCAAACAGATTACAAGAGATCGAGGAGAGAATCTCGGGGGCAGAAGACAACATTGCAAACATAGACAAAACAGCCAGAGAAGATGCAAAAAACAAAAAGCTCCTAACCCAAAATGTCCAGAAAATACAAGACACAATGAGAAGACCGAACCTAAGGATAATAGGAATAGAAGAGGGAGAAGAGTATCAACTAAGAGGCACAGTAAATATCTTCAACAAAATCATAGAAGAAAACTTCCCTACCCTCAAGAATGAGATGACCACGAGAATAAAAGAAGCCTTCAGAACTCCAAATAGGTTGGACCAGGAAAGAAATACCTCTCGACACATAATAGTAAAAACATCAAGTGCCCAAAGCAAAGAAAGAATACTAAAAGCAGTAAGGGAAAAAGGTCAGGTAACATATAAAGGCAGACCAATCAGACTCACACCCGATTTCTCAACAGAGACTATGAAAGCTAGAAGAGCCTGGACAGACATCAGGCACTCCTTAAGAGAGCACAAGTGCCAGCCCAAGCTGCTATACCCAGCAAAACTATCAATCGCCATGGATGGAGAGACAAACATATTTCAAGACAAATCAAAATTCACACAATATCTGACCACAAACCCAGCACTACAACGAATTATAAGTGGAAAACACAATACAATGAGGGAAAATACAGCCTAGTAAAAACAAGAAAACTCCTAAACAAGAAAACTAAAAGAAGAAAAAAACACAGACACAACTCAACCCAAAAAGGAAAAATGGCAGGAAACAGAAAAAATTATTCCTTGATATCTATTAACATAAATGGACTCAACTCCCCAATAAGAGACATAGACTATCAGACTGGATACATAAACAAAATCCAGCCTTTTGCTGCATACAGGAAACTCATCTCAGAGACAGAGACAGACACTATCTCAGAGTAAATGGGTGGGAAAAAAACTTCCAAGCAAACAGCTCCAAGAAGCAAGCTGGAGTGGCTATTCTAATATCGAATAAAGTAAATTTCCAACCAAAAGTTATCAAAAAAGATAAAGAAGGACACTTTTTACTCATTACCGGGGAAATCTGTCAGGAGGAACTCTCAATCCTTAACATATATGCTCCAAATAAAAAATCACCCACATTCATAAAAGAAACTCTACTAAAGCTCAAAAAATACATTTCACCCCACACAATAATAGTGTGAGACTTTAATACCCCACTCTCACCAATGGACAGATCAGGGAAACAGAAACTAAACAAGGACACTGCAAAACTAGCAGAGACTTTGAACCAACTAGAATTAATAGATATATACAGAACATACTATCCTAAAGTAAAAGAATACACCTTCTTCTCGCCACCCCATGGCACCTTCTCGAAAATTGACCACATAATTGGACACAGAACGAGCCTTCATCGATATAAGAAGATTGAAATACTCCCATGCATCCTCTCAGATCACCATGGTCTACGGCTGGTCTTTAACAACAACAAAGACAACAAAATGCCCACATACACATGGAAACTAAACAACGCTCTGTTAAAGGATAGCAGGGTCAAAGAAAAAATAAAGAAAGAAATTAAGGACTTTCTAGAATTCAACAAAAATGATAACACAACATACCCAAACCTATGGGATGCAATGAAAGCAGTATTGAGAGGAAAACTCATAGCCCTAAGTGCTTCCAAGAAGAAACTGGAGAGAGCTCACATCAGCAACCTGACAGCACTGCTAAAAGCCCTAGAACAAAAGGAAGCAGATATACCCAAAAAGAGTAGACGGCAAGAAATAATCAAAATTAGGGCAGAAATAGACCAAATAGAAACAAAAAAAAAATTGAAAAAAATCAACAAAACAAAGAGTTGGTTCTTTGAGAAAATTAACAAGATTGATAAACCCCTAGCCAGACTAACTAAAGGGCAAAGAGAGAGTATCCAAATTAACAAAATCAGAAAGGAAAGTGGTGACATAACAACTGAAACTAAGGAAATTCAAGAAATCATAAGATCCTACTACAAAAACGTATACTCCACAAAATTGGAAAATCTGGAGGAAATGGACAAATTCCTAGACAGATACAAGGTCCCAAAGTTTAACCAGGACCAAGTAAACCATCTAAATAACCCTATAACACCTAAAGAAATAGAAGAAGTCATCAAAAGCCTCCCAACCAAAATAAGCCCAGGTCCAGACGGGTTCAGTGCAGAATTTTATCAGACATTTATTGGGGATATAACACCAATATTCGCCAAACTATTCCAAAAGATAGAATCAGATGGAATATTACCCAACTCATTTTTTGAGGCTACAATAACCCTCGTACCTAAGCCACACAAAGACCCTACAAGGAAAGAGAACTTCAGACCAATCTCACTTATGAACATTGATGCAAAAATACTCAACAAAATCCTTGCAAACCGAATCCAAGAACACATCAAAACCATCATTCATCATGACCAAGTAGGCTTCATCCCTGGGATGCAGGGATAGTTTAACATAAGGAAATCCATCAATGTAATCCACCATATAAACAAACTTAAAAACCAAAATCACATGGTCATCTCACTAGATGCTGAGAAAGCATTCGACAAAATCCAACACCCCTTCATGTTAAAAGTCCTGGAAAGAACAGGAATCCAAGGCCCATATTTAAACATAATAAAAGCAATATACAGCAAACCAACAGCCAACATCAAACTTAATGGCGAGAAACTTGAAGCAATTCCACTAAAATCAGGGACTCAACAAGGCTGCCCACTCTCTCCCTACCTATTAAACATAGTACTGGAAATCCTGGCTGGAGCAATTAGACAGCAAAAGGAGATCAAGGGGATACAAATCGGAAAGGAAGAGATAAAAACATCACTCTTTGCCGATGACATGATAGTGTACTTGAGTGACCCCAAAAATTCCACCAGAGAACTCCTACAGCTGATAAACAAGTTCAGCAAAGTGGCCGGATACAAAATTAACTCAAACATATCAGTAGCCTTCCTATACTCAAAGGACAAACATGTGGAGAAAGAAATTAGGGAAAAGGTACCCTTCACAATCGTTACAAAAACTATGAAATACCTTGGTGTGACTCTAACTAAGGAAGTGAAGGACCTGTATGACAAGAACTTCAAACCTCTAAAGAAAGAAATTGAGGAGGATCTCAGAAAATGGAAAGATTTCCCATGCTCATGGATTGGAAAGATCAACATCTTAAAAATGGCCATCCTACCAAAAGCAATCTACAGATTCAATGCAATCCCCATCAAAATTCCAATCCAGTTCTTCATGGAATTGGAAAGATCAATGTGCAATTTCATATGGAATAACAAAAGACCTAGAATAGCAAAATCCATCCTCAACAACAAAAAAACATCTGCGGGAATCACTATCCCTGACCTCAAGCTATATTACAAGGCAATTGTGCTGAAAACTGCATGGTACTGGTACAGAAATAGGCAAGTGGATCAATGGAATAGAATAGAAGATCCAGAAATGAGCCCTCATGTATATGGTCACCTGATTTTTGACAAAGGAGCAGTAAACATTCAATGGAAAAAGGACAGCCTATTCAACAAATGGTTCTGGTCCAACTGGCACTCAACATGCAAAAGAATGAAAATAGACCTGTTCTTATCTCCTTGTACAAAGCTCAAGTGTAAGTGGATTAAAGATCTCCACATTAAACCAGATACACTGGAACTATTAGATGAGAAAGTAGGGAAAACCTTAGAACACATAGGCACAGGAGAAAATTTCCTGAACAAAACACCAATGGCTCAAGCTCTAAGGTCAAAGATTAACAAATGGGACTTAATGAGATTGCAAAGTTTCTGTAAGGCTAAGGACATCGTCAAGAAAACAAAACGGCAACCAACAGAATGGGAAAAGATCTTTACCAACACCACATCAGATAGAGGCCTAATATCCAAGGTGTACAAGGAACTCAAAAAGCTAGACGCCAGAGAATCAAATAACCCTATTAAAAAATGGGGTACAGAGCTAAACAAATCATTTTCAGTTGAGGAACACAGAATGGCCGAAAAACATCTGAGGAAGTGCTCGACATCCTTAGCCATCAGGGAAATGCAAATCAAAACAACCCTAAGATTCCACCTCACACCAGTCAGATTGGCCAAGATCCAAAACTCAGATGACAGCAGATGCTGGCGAGGCTGCGGAGAAAGAGGAACACTTCTCCACTGTTGGTGGGGTTGCAAGCTAATACAACCACTCTGGAAATCTGTCTGGCGATACCTCAGAAAATTGGATATAATACTACCTGAAGACCCAGCTATTCCACTTCTGGGCATATACCCCAGAGACACTTTAATACACAACAAAGATATATGCACCACAATGTTCATAGCGGCTCTATTTATAATAGCCAGAAGCTGGAAGGAACCCAGATGTCCTTCAGAAGACGAATGGATACAAAAATTGTGGTACATATACACAATAGAATACTACTCAGCCACCAGAAACAATGACTTAACCAAATTCTTAAGAAAATGGCTGCATCTAGAGAAGATCATCCTGAGTGAGATAACCCAGTCACAAAAGAACAGACATAATATGCAGTCACTGATAGTGGGATGCTAACCCCAGAGGCTTGCACTCTCCCAGAAACAACTCACAGACTGTATGAAGTCCAAGAAATAAAGAAAACAAAAAATATACATATATTCACAAAACAAGAAGACTTTGACTATTTCCATGTTGCATTTTGTTTTGCATGTACTTTACGCTTATTGCAACTAGTACGTTTTCAATGCATACTGTCAAGCCCTTGAAAAAAATCAAGTACTGACTAAAAAACATATTCACATGGTTTTATGTAAAATTTATTTAAATGTCTGAAAAAACAGTACTGACAAAAATGTATAATTTTAAGCAAAAAATTTTTAAAATCTTTACATTTATCTTTGTTTTGCAAAATAAAGTCGTTAAAAAAAAAAAAAGAAGAAGCACATGAATAACTCCCTTTAAAAAATGCAGGAGAACAGAGGTAAACAAGTAGAAGCCCTTAGAAAAACACAGGAAAACACAAGCAAACAGATGAAGGAATTGAACAAAACCATCCAGGATCTAAAAGTGAAAACAGAAACAATGAAGAAAATAAAAAGGGAGACAACCCTAGAGATAGAAAACCTAGGAAAGATATCAATAGTTTCATCACCAACAGAATACAAAAGTTGGGAAGAGAGAATCTCGGGGCAAAAGATACCATAGAAATCACTGTCACAAAAGTCAGAGAAAATGCAAAAATCAAAAACCTCCTAACCCAAAACATCCAGGAAATACAGGAGACATTGAGAAGACCAAGAAAGTGAAGACTCCCAACTAAAAGGCCCAATAAATACCTTCAAATGCCAGCCCAGGTTACTATATCCAGCAAAACTCACAATTATTATAGACGAAAAAAAGCAAGATATTCCAGGACAAAACCAAATTTACACAATATCTGTCTACAATCCAGCCACAAAGGATAATAAATGGAAAAGTCCAACACAAAGAGGGAAACTATACCCTAAGGAAAGCAAGAAAATAATCTTCTTGCAACAAAACCAAGAGAAGAAAATCACAGAAACATAATTCTACATCTAACATCAAAAATAACAGGAAGCAACAATAACTATTCCTTAATATCTATTAGCATAAATGGACTAAATTCCCAAATAAAAAGATATAGACTATCAAGCTGAATACATAAACAGAATCCAGCATTTTGCTGAATACGAGAAACTCATTTCAGCAACAAAGAAAGATACTACCTCAAAGTAAAAGGCTGGGAAAAAATTCCAAACAAATGGTCCCAAGAAACAAGCTGGAGTAGCCATTCTAATATCAAATAAAATAGATTTTCAACCAAAAGTTATCAAAAAAAAAAAAAAAGATAAAGAAGAACACTTTTTACTCATCAAAAAAAAAAAAAAAAAAAAAAAAAAAAAAAAAAAAAAAAAAAAAAAACCTTTCAAGGTGAACTCTCTACCCTGAACATCCATGCTCCAAATACAAGGGGGATATCTATTTCTATAAAAGAAATGCTACTAATGCTTAAAGCAAATATTGCACCACACACAATAATAGTGAAAGACTTCAACACCCCACTCTCATTATGGACAGAAACTGAACAGAGACACAGTGAACCTAACAAAAGTTATGAACCAAATAGATTTGACAGATACCTATAGGACATTTCATCCTAAAAAAACAAAACGAATAAACGTTCTTCTCAGCACTTCATGGTACCTTTTCCAAAATTGACCATTTTCATCACAAAACAGGCCTGAACAGATACAAGAAGATAGAAATAATCCCATGCATCCTATCAGATCACGATGGACTAAAGCTGGTCTTCAATAACAAAAAAACCAACAAAATCTCACATACACATGAAAGCTAAACAACATTCTACTCAATTATAACTTGGACAAGGAAGAAATAAAGAAAGAAATCAATGACTTTAAAAAAAAAAAGATTTATTTATTTTATGTATACTGTAGCTATCTTCAGACACCAGAAGAGGGCATCAGATCTCATTACAGATGGTTGTGAGCCTCCATGTGGTTTCTGGGAATTGTACTCAGGACCTCTGGAAGAGCAGTCAGTGCTCTTAACTGCTGAGCCATCTCTCCAGCCCTCAATGATGTTTTAGAATCTGACAAAAATGAAGGCACAGCATACCCAAACTAATGGGACTCAATGAAAGCAGTGCTAAGACAAAAGCTCATATTTCTGAGTGCCTCCAAAAAGAAACTGGAGAAAGCAAACACTAGCAGCTTGACAGCACACATGAAAGCTCTAGAACAAAAAGAAGCAGATACACCCAAAAAAGTAGACAGCAGAAAATAATCAAACTCGGAGCTGAAATCAACCAAGACGAAACAAAAAGAACAATACAAAGAATCAACAAAACTAGGAGCTGGTTCTTTGAGAATATCAACAAGATCGATAGATCCTTACCAGACTAACTAGAGGGCTCAGAGAAAGTATCCAAATTAAAAAAATCAGAAGTGAAAGGGGAGACATAACAACAAAAACTGAGGAAATTCAAGAAATAATCGGATCCTACTACAAAAGCCTATACTCAACAAAACTGGAAAATCTAGAGAAAATAAATAATTTTCTAGACAGATATCAGGTACCAAGTTAAATCAGGATCAGATAAACTATCTGAACAGTCCCATAACTCCTAAAAATTAAAAACAGTCATCAAAGGCCTTCCACTCAAAAAGAAAAATGCCCAGGACCAGATGGGTTTGATGCTGAATTTTATCAGACCTTCATAGAAGACTTAATAGCAATACTCCCCAAACTATTGCACCAAATAGAAACAGAGCAAATACTACCCAACTTATTCTTCAAAGCCACAATTACACTCATATCTAAAACACAAAAAGAACCTACAGAGAAAGAGAAAGGGAATGCAAGTTGCTACAACTACTCTGGAATCATTCCAGTGGTTCTCAGAAAATTGGACATAGTACTATCTGAAGACCCAGCTATACAACTCTTGGAAAAATACCCAAAAGACACTCCAACACATAACAAGGACACATGCTCCACCATGTTGATATCAGCCTTATACTCACCAGAAGCTGGAAAGAACACAGATGTCTTTTAACATAGGAATGAATACAGATATTGTGGTATATTTACATGATTTGAGTACTACTCAACTATTAGACACAATGACTACATGAAATTCCTAGGCAAATGGATAAAACTAGATCCTATGATCTATCTATCATCATAGATAGCTGTGATCTTGAGTGAGGTAGCCCAGTTACAAAAGAACACACAAGGTGTGCACTCACTGATAAGTGGATATTAGCCCAAAAAGCTTGGAATACCTAAGAAGCAATTCACAGACATTATGAAGCTGAAAACAAAGGAAGGCCAGAATGTGAATGTCTCAGTACTTCTTAGAAGGGAGAGCAAAACACTAATGGGAGGAAATAATGGGACAAATAGTGGAGTGTGAATTGAAGAAATAATCACTCAGACTGCCTTACCTGTGGATCTATCCCATATGCAGCCACCAAACCCATGTACTATTCCTGATGCCTTACTGGTAGAAACTTACTGGCAAGAAGTGCTTATTGGCAGGAACCAGAAATGAATGCTCCTGCAGAGGCTCTGCCAGAGTCAAACAGATAGAGTTGAGGATGCTTGCAGCTAACCATCAGACTGAACACAAAGACCCAATGAAAGAGCTAGAGAAAGGACTGAAGGCACTGAAAGGGTTTGCAATCCCATGGGAAGAACAACATTATCACCCATCCAAACCCTCCAGAGCTCCCAGGTACTAGAACCCCAAACCAATGAGCATACATGGAGAGACCCATGGCTCCAGGTGCATATGTAGCAGAGGATGACATTGTCTGGCCTCAGTGGGAGAAGTGGCCTTTGGTCCAGTAAAGGCATATATTTTCCAGTGTAGGGGAATGCCAATGTGATGAGGTGGAGAGGGTATTTTTGCTAGGGAGCACCTTCACTGAAGCAAAAGGAGGAAGAGGGGGGATGGGAGTGAAGGGGAAGACAGTAATATTTGGAATGTAAGTGCAGAGAATATTCAATAAAAAACCTTTCTTCAATATATGAATCAACTTCTTTATCTCTTATAATGCTTTTCTCTTTCAGAATGCTTTTGTCTAATATTTTTATTATTATTAATGTTCTTTTAGCTGGTTTTCCAGGGTGATCTACAGAGTTATTTTCAACTATTTTGTGAGCTCTAAATTAGAAAAGTGGTTTTTAAAATTCACCTTTCAGTGACTGTGAGGGCAGCTTTATATTTATTCTCTCAGCCAGACTTAGACCCATTTCTATTTTTTCATTTGTGTGCTTGCTCTGATTTTACGGCCTCATCTGAATGAGGTTTTACATCCATTCCATTGTCAACACATAGTAGCTTAGAAGAGCTTCTTCTGTTTCTACTCTATTTCCTTCAGGAAATCTTTGCCTAAGCACCTAGTAAGAAATCTAAATAGTTAACCAGTGAATGATATCTTTGGCCACCAAAGTTTGTTGATATCTTAACTCTTCTCCTATTTTAGGTATAGAACTATAAAGCAGTTACCTCTGATTATACCCCTTCCAGATATCTATTGTGGTTTCTTAACCTCACGAATTTGATATTATAGCTTTTATACCTAGTCAATTTTTATTTACTTTCATCAATACTTTCACTGTCTAAGGTTTTCCTTCATTTTCAGGGCAGGCATACTTCCTGGAATCCTTTTTATTTCTACCTGAGTATGTTCATTGTAATGGCTTTTGTGAGGGTCTGCTGCTTATACGTTCTCTCAGTATAGCTCTGAACATGTCTTTATTTCGGCAGTGTTCTCCCTCAAGGCATGTCTTCATAGAGTGTCAGGGATTTCCTTGCCATACGTTAAAATTAAGCTCTGGCTGTTGCTGTGCAGAGCCAGCTGTCAGTCTAATAGCTGTTTCTTTATAGGTTATTTTTGCCTTCTTTCCTAAGACTGGCTTTAAGTTCTTTTGTCTTGTCAAAATTCTTTTATTCTCTCATTTTAAGAATGTTTATCCGTAAATACATATTGTGTTTTGAGCATAATATTAATTCCATCTCCCACTCCCTCTATTTCATCTCTCCCCAACCTTTACTAGTACCCTTTGTCCACATACACAATATCACTTTTACCTTTATTTATTACATACATATGCAATTTTATGTGACTGTATTAAACTACAAACCACAAATGAACTAAAACACAGTTCTTATCTGAGAATAGCTTGACTCACTTTTTATCTTTATTTGTATACATTTTCCTATACATGATATAACTTCATTCTTTTTTGTGGGTGAAAAAAATCCCAGTGTCTTTATACAATCTTTCCCCTACCTAGTCTGGTGCTGTTGGACATTATTAAATTATGGACAGATTTTGTGAATTGTGCTGCAATAAATTTGGTAGGAAAGTGTATGTGATATTTTGACTTGGAGGGCTTTACTGAAGAGAGGTATAAGTGAATCATATGGTATATCTATTTCTAGTCCATTGAGGGATGTCTATACTGGTTTTGATAGTGGCTATACTAGTTCATACTTCCAGAGCAATACATGTGTCCCCTTTTCTACCTACCCTTATCAGCATCTGTGTGTTTTTGTTTTCTTGAAGTCTGGACATTCAGACTAAGAGGAAGTAGCTTGAATTCTGGTTTGCATTTCTCTCATGGCTAGTAAAGTTGATTTTTCTATATGACCATTAGCTATTTGTGTTTACTGCTTTAAGAACTGATTGCCAAGGCTATTAGTTTATTTGTTGCTTTGTTTATTGTTTATTTCTTTGTATATTCTAGATATTAATCCTCTATCAGATGTATACTTAGAAAATATTTTTCTCCATTCTGTAGATGGTAACAATTAACTTTATAAAAGCTGTTCAATACCATGAAATCCTAGTGGTCAATGCAGTCATTATTTCTTGAGCAACTTGGATTCCTCTCAGAAAGTTTATGCTGGACTTGCCTGAGATACACCCTGCACAGATGAGTTTTGTGCCTTCATTCCTTGACCTCCATTGTGTATTTCTGGTCTTATTCTTTGCTACAGAGGTTTTTTTTTTCTACGAGTCTCCTACTACCACATGAAAACCTACAAAGACCCCAATGAGACTACCAGCATGGAGCACTGCCCCACCAATCTCTTGCAAGTGAAGTCTGACTGAGGCATAGCCAGCAAAGTTGAATACTCTGACATCCATTGTATGACCCACAGTTCCCCTTGCCTTCCTGAGAAGTCCTGCTGCCAGCAAAATTACTTAGCCAACACCAGGGAAAACCAGATGCCTAAAGGATAGCACAAGAACACAGTGACCAAGACTCAGCACAATATGGCATCATTAGAACCCAGCTATTCTGGTACAACAAACCCTGGGTATCCTAATGAAACTGAAGCACATGAAGAGGATCTTAAATCCAATCTAATAAAGATGATACGGGCCTTTAAAGAGGACATAAGACAAAATCCCTTAAGGAAATACATAAAAATACATTCAAAGAGGTATAGGCATTAAAATAGGAAGCAAAAATTATAAAGAAATACAGGAAAACGCAATAAAAGAGGTCAATGGTATAAATAAAATGGTCCAAGACCTGGAAAGGAAAATAGAAGCAATAAAGAAAACACAAACTCAGGAAATTCTGGAAATGGGAAAGAACAGGAACTTTTCAGTAACTCAGCCCTACAGAGGATGCTAGAAGGAAAACTCCAAAACACTAAGGCTAAACACACTCAAGAAAACACAGGAAATAAATAATTTCACACAGTTATTAGAAGCAATAGAAGAGAGACAAACTTAGAACCACCAACAACATCAAAATAAGGCAAAGTAACAATTATTGTTCATTAGTATTTTTCAGCATCAGTAGGAATAAAAAGACACATGCTAAAAAAATGGGTGTGTAAACAGAATCCATCATTCTGCTATATATATAAGAAACACATCTCAGTAACAAAAATAGTCCACAATGTAGAAAGGACTTCTGGAGCCACAATTATGAGAAGAAAAGAAAGACCAGTTAATGGTGTTGGGTACAATGCCAGTAGCACATGCTGAAAACCAAGTCCCAGCAAACAATAAACTTGAAAAACTATGAGCATTTTAATCCAACTGGTGTCCATTGGAGTCTCTGTTCAGTTAACAGATTTTGCCCTAACGCCAGGTATGGTCCTTGGAATCTGATGCTAGGAACCTGGTGAGAAACAGAAGCAGACTCACTTATTTTGGGATTATAGCCTCTGTCCATGTCCCCTTGGTCCATAACTGCTTGTCACAAACCCACACCTCTCTTTCCTATCCAGGCAACTTTGTGCCATGCTTTTTTTCTTATCCATCCTCTCCCTCTCTCTCAATATTTTCCTTTCTCTCTTTTCTTCTCTGTCTTCTCTCACTTTCTCTCTTTCAGCAACTATCAGGTGTTGACCATTCCTTAACTAGGAGTAGGTCTTTATGTCCCTCCCCCTTTTTTCATACTGTTTTCAGATTTACATGAATAAAACATGAAGTGTCTCAATAATTTTATACAAATCATGCATTAATAAAGCATTTAAGATGTATTGATGTAAGCCAAATACACTATTTATATAAGATTCATTTATTCCTACTTTTCCATTTTGCCAGGGTGCATTTAAAATTATATATTACAGAAATCACTGATTTTATATCAAATTTTATTTTATTTTTTATTATTCTATGACTGCTTTACCAGTCAGAATAATTAAATTACTTCATATTCCCTTTTTACCTCCCCGTGCTCTTTCATTTAACCAAACAAATATATTTATTCAGTTTTATATTTAGATACTATAATGCTATTAGTTTTTGTGTGTCTACTTCTGAAATCTGTTGTTTCTGCTGACTCACTCCCAGACAGGAGTCTGAACTCAGCAGATAGCATCATATCTCTTCTCTGTGTAGTTTACATTCCCAGAGCTTACTCTGCATTCTTCTTTGTTGGAGACCCCAGCTCTTTTCTCCTATTTCCCTTGGCTTGAGCAAACTTGTAAATTTCTCAGGTAAATTTTGTATCCACCACTTTACAGTGCTCAAAATTAAAGCTAATCTCTTGATCTGTTCTTTTTTCTAATGTTTCCATAAGCACAGAAATATGAGAGATATTAGAAAAAAAGAGGCAAAACAGGGCAATATGTACATGGTAGGGTAGACAATATTTTAAACCTTAAATTATCATAAAGAAAAAGAATGAAAATTCTATTGCATTATAAACCTTGTTATTAAGAACTCACAGGAAGAAATACAGGGACAAATAGAAAAGCAGGGATTGAAGAAAAGATCACTCAGAGACTGCCTCACATGGGGATTCGCCCCACATTCAGCCACCAAATCCAAGCACTATTGCTGATGCCAAGAAGTGCTTACTGTCAGGAGCCAGATATGTATAGCCCTGAAGAGGCTTTACCAGATTCATACAGATACAGTTGTGGATGCCTGAAGATAACCTTTGGACTGAACAGGGGGACCCCAATGGAGGAGCTAGAGAAAGGACTGAAGGAGCTGAAAGGGTTTACAACCCCATGGAAAGAACATTATCAACCAACCAAACCCTCCAGAGCTCTCAGGGACTAAAACACCAACTAATGAGTAGCACACATGGAAAGACCCATGGCTCCAGTTGCATATGTACCAGAGGATGGCATTGTTTGGCATTAATGGGAGAAGAGGCCTTTGGTCTAGTGAAGGTGTGTTTTCTCAGTATAGGGGAATGTTAAGGTGCTGAGATGGAGAGTGTCGTTGGGGGAGGGAGCACTTTCATGGAAGCAGGGGGGATGGGAGTGGTGGGAAAGGGGATAACAGTCTAAATGAAAATATATAGAATATCTAATAAAAAATACATCTTAAAAAAACTTTTTATTAATCAGTATTTAATGGTAGGTGAAACATCTAACATCTTATTAAATAGAGAGCAATTACCCATACCTACAAAGCAGGATCTTAATTTTGAAAAAAAAAAAAAAAAACATTTTTTTAAATTTGGTTTTGACCTAAAAATGCAAGAATGAAATTAATTAGAACTTTGTTTCTCTGAAAAATGAAGTCATACCTTCTTTTTTTATCCTTTGCTTCTCTACGTTTTCTGTGAGATATTTATTTCTCATTTATAAATTGCACAAAAGTTATGTTAAGAATTAGTAAAGAAAGGGCAGGAAACATTTTTCAGCCACCCACTTGTAGCCTTTGTCATATCTCAGCCTGTAAGTGTCATAAAAAAAAAAAAACTGGAGAAAATGGAATAGCTCCAATGATGCTCACCAAGGAAAGTCTACAGCCAAGTGGGCACAGTACAGCCCTGCCTTCCATACATGCTGGCTACCATCCAAGGGAAGATGTGAATTCATCTAGAACAAAGCCCTTGTCTCTCCACCCATGGATATTTTGTAATGCAGAGTTAAGTTGCCTTTTTCTGAGCAGCCCAGTGCAGGTGTGGAAGGATATGGAAACAATTTTTCAAACCTCTGAGACTTGCAGCTTTTCAGTTCCCCAGTATGATCGGCAACACAGCTTCACAAGGCATGAGATATGGACAAGGAAAAATAGGCCATCACGCATCTTACCAATGCACATCTTCTGCACATATATGATTAAAAAGAACTGCACCATTTTTAACCTAGCATAGTTCATCTACAGCTATGATTTTACGTAAGGTGACTGAGGTGATTATTAGACAGAGAACAGAGAAGAGAAAGATTGACAAACAGAGTAAAGGGTAGAGAGGAGGAATTAAGAATAAAGAAGAGAAGAAAGGGAAAGTAAGAGGAAGAGAGACACTGTATATAACAACGCTTTCACAGTTCTCTCTTAGGACCTGTGAGTTGGGATACTGTGGGTCTCCCCTTCCTTGTGGGTCATTGCCAATGGTCCATGAGGGTGAAGGGAACAGAGAAAGTGGGATCTGGGTTCCAATGTCCTGAATGCCAACCGACAGATTAGTTTCTGGGATCTGCTTCAGTGAGACAGCTCACGTTTACTGAATTTTAGGGATACAGGTAGAAAGGGTTAACTGGTCATAATACAGTACCTAATTATCACATGGGCTGGAAGCCAGAGCAGGACTTGTGTGCCCAAGGTCATTTTTCAGATAAGGCCAGGCACCTGTATTCAGGGACATTCTCCAGACAAAGTTGGCCAGAGAAAGGAAAACCTACATTTTGTGCCAAGTTCAGACAGCCATCTGGTCATGGGAGGCTGTGGCCTTAATAGCAGGTTCTCCAACAGAGCACCTCATGCCTTATGGTATTGCTATCTAACACATCCAGAAACCAGCACTTTCTGAGAGCCTGCTTGTAAGCTCAAGTCTCACAGTGCACTTAAATTATTAAGTTCACTAAGGAGCTGTGGTAAGTCTTTTGAATACTAGCACTTCAAATCTACTTGAAAGCATTTAATAATAATAACAATCAAGGTTCAAATAAAAAAAAAGGAAGGAAGCAATTGTATTCCTCTGAACAGCACTCCCTTATGTGACAGAAACATTTATTCTGAACCCCCACCTAGCAGCAACAATTAAATGTAGAAACTTTTGAGAACATCCATAAACAGGGGTCAGGACTGCAGGTAAGCAGACTGATCCATCCCTGCCATCAGCCCACAGTTAAACTCCAGGAAAGATGTTTTTGTTCAATTTCTGCTTTCATCCTCTTTGAGGAGATGCGGCTTTGAACTAGCAGTGTCGCCGTTGGGACTGTTTTGTTACTGCCACAAATGCCCATGTCCTCTTTGTAACTCTCTGTGAAACAGTCCAAAAGTGGGACATAACCCACAGAAAGGAAAGCCAACCAAGGCTCTCCACTGTACAGGCTGTCCCTCAACTTCTCATTAGCTTCTTCCCCTTCAAATGGCATCAATGCTATTCTCGGGGCCCCATCCTTTTGATTTAAGTATCTCCCCAAACCTCCACCTCTTAATACCATCTCACTGGAGCATGGGATGTCAACAAATGAACTGAGGAGCAAAAGAAGTCAGTCTCTAACAGAGGGTTGTGTTACACATATATTTTTGAATGTATTTATTGCCAAAACTGCTGCACATAGAAAGTCTCGGTGGCATAATAAAAAAGAAGCTGTTGCTCACACATCAGGAGGCAACTAGGGATCTGCTGCAAGGCTGTATGGCTTTTGGCTAGGCTTAGTCTTTTGGTTACATGCCAAATGTTTCTCTATTGATCCAGATCAAGCTCTATTGAGATGCCTGAACATCTCGACTCTCCTGCATGCATTCATCATGTTCCAGCAGGGCACTTCGGGCATGTTGTCACAGAGAAACAAAACCACAGGGAAGAGAGTAAAGCCTAAGCTGCAGGCTTCAAAGCCTCAAAGTTTACACAGCAACAATTTCTGCTTCTATTGACCATGTTCACAGCTACGTCAAGAAGCACAGGATATATCAGTTAAGTCGGACACAAAACTCTTGGGGATGTTAATTAGCAGGAGTCAGGGATCATGTAAGCAGAGGGGAAGATCAAGCTCACATTGACAGCTAATGTATCATTCTCCTCATCCAATGCATCACAAACCCTGCCAACTCTACCTTAGAAATACTTTCCACAGCTGTCTCAATTTCTTTTACAACTGCTGTCAGTGTACTCGGTCTAGCCTGTCTCTCTGTCTCTGCTGTATCTCTATTCCCGTGTGTTTTCTCTGTTCCTCTCTGTCTCTGTTTCTGTTCGTGTTTCTTTGTCTGTCTCTCTGTTTGTCTCCGTCTCTCTGTTTCTGTGTCTCTGTGTATCTCTCTGTGTCTCTCTCTGTCTCTCTCTGTCTCTCTTTGTCTCTCTCTCTCTCTCTTTCTCTCTCTCTCTCTCTCTCTCTCTCTCTCTCTGTGTGTGTGTGTGTGTGTGTGTGTGCGCGCGCGCACGCGCGCGCGCGCACGCGTGGTGCGTGTATGTGTTTGTAGACCAGAAGTTGAGTTTGGACGCTTTCCTCAATAGTGTGTCACTCTATGACAGGGTCTCTCATTTTAAAAAGGTCTCACTGATTCCACTACACTGTTTGACCAGGAAATGCCAGAAATCCTTCTGTCTCTCCCTTACCAGCACTGGGATTATGGACGCGGATTGCAGCATACAGCTTCTTGTGTCAGTCCTAAGATCCAAACTCCCATTCTCATGTTTGCACAGCAAACCCTTTGCTAACTTAATCATTTCTGCAGCCCCAAGCCTCTTAACTATTATGCCTGTATCATACTTGTATCTTGCTCCTTAGGTCATTCTCAATACAGGTCCAAGAATTTCTCTTTTACAAAGAAATCTTGGTCTTAGTGTTTGTTTGCTTAAACCATCTCAGTGGTTTCTGACTGTTCTCACAGTAAAAGGGGCAGTCCTGAATTCAGTGCTCAAGTCCCTTGCCTACTACTGGGACTGCATTTCTTCTCAGCCTCTGTTAGCTGCAAGTCCTCTGGGCCTTGGCTGTCCTAAGCCCCCTATCAGTCTCTGACATCTCCACCCCAGGATACTTACGCTTATGTGGGTTCCCCTTCCCATCTAGAGTTTCCAAAGTTCCATTTCACCAAATCACCAATCAGCGTCACTTTTGACACCCGTGCATTCACTTGTCACTGTAACACGTTATAGGTTTATGACCTCAAAACTGTTTGGAATGTTCCATGATATCCTGGGATTTTCCATCAGTTTATAGTGGATCGTTACCAATGTCACTAATTGACAAATACCCACTTTCTACTAAAACGAAAGCTCCCATCATGCCAGAGGTTGTGCCTGATCAGTGTAAGTTCCTAAAACTTTTACCCAAACTGCAGGAGAAGGAAAAAGTCATGCTCTCTTTCATTTCAAGCACAGGGTTTCTTATATTTTCAGTGAAGGACGAAAGTCAATGATGCTGTGGTCAGAGTTCCTTGAAAGGGCATTCTAAATAAATGGAACAAAAAAGCAATTATTTCCTTGCCTTACAATTTCTCAGCCTAATTCTTCTCCCTGTTTTCTCACGTATTCCTTGCTCAAGGGTATGAAACTATGAAACAGGTTGATGATAAAATTATTCCTCTAGGGCTCGTGTTGATTTCTTGGTCATTCCTTTGATGACTCTCTGCATTTTCTATAAAGTGTGTATTGAAATTTGCAATGTGCAAAGCAGCTGTTAGGTTTGTATCTGACAAATGAAAACTACTTGTGTGTAAAGCACAAATGTTGTGGCTCTCCTGTACATTAACCGGCCTTATTATGGGTTCTCAAAAGCATTCAAGCAATTACTTTAACAGTGACTTGATTTCTACTTTGGGGAGCAAGATTTACCCATTTTCTTACTTTCAGGCCACTTGCAGCCACCATGCTGCCTTGCTTCTTTTGGCTTGGCCAGGAGTTGGGGCAAGGGACAGAGAGACAAGGAAGGGAGGGGCATGATGTATTTTTATTTCTCTGTCTGGCTCATTCACTCGTGCCAAGTTCTTCTTTTGTTAATGGATATTTAGGTTATAACCCTGTCTTAATAACTGTAAATGAAGATACAGAGGATACAGATGCTGAAAGACCTCTGAAGGGAGACCTTCACTCAAATCTCAGGAGAGGCGCGCACCCAGCGAGGCACCGAGACCAGACTTGCTGCAATCGCACGAGGAAGTTTATTGAAAGTGAAACAGAGTGAGATCTCAGGCCAGCATGCTGGGGTCTAGTCTCATACACCATGCAGGGGTAGAGAAGTTCGACTCCGGCCTGAACTTGTAACGGGCTTATAAAGGCAAAAACCACAAAAGGGGGAGGACAGGGGGAATGAGGAAATTCAAAGGGGGCAATGAGGAAATTCAAAGGGGAAGAATCATACATTTTTTAGCCGTACACCCGGGCACACCTAGGGCGTAGAAACATTCCACAGAGGTCATCTTGACCTTCTGTGGTTATTTTGGGAACTCAAATCTCAAGAAAGTGGGATTTCCTGGGAGCGATTTCCTGCAGAGGAAATCCCTAGGGCAAGGAATCAGTGTCCTTTGACAACCTTTTACTCTTCAATGCCTCTTTGAAATGCTAACTTCTCTTCCTTCATCTATATGCTCAGAAACAATACTTATAAACTAGAACTGACAATAGTCCATTCCAAAGTTTTAAGGACCCTGCCTGCTGTTACATTACTTCCAATGATAACTCCCACTTCCTTTTCCTCCATCCTCTCCCAACACAAATGCTTTTTACTTGTCCTCTTGAGGACAATAATTCTGGCAAGTGCGAGCAGATGCTTCCTTTTGGTTTTGATAGGCATTGATTACAGCATTTGTGAGGTCACAAACTTCCTGGTCATCTGTCTGTCTTACTAGGGAAAATTAATACACAAGTTCTTCCCTTTTCACTGCTAAGTCATATGGACGACTTATTTATCTTTCGTTTTAAACCCTGCCCTTTAGATGCAGTCATTTAGAAATGTTTACTCTTCTCCAGGTTTTTCTTTCATGGCGTTGATTGGCTCATTTGCTGTTCTAAAGCCTTGAAGGCTTATGTGGCTATACTCATTTATTTTTGCTTTTATTGTTGCCACTTTGTGGGTAATTGCCTAGACCAATGTCAAGGATCATTTTTCTCAGTGCTTCTTTCTAGGCGTCTCGCAGTGTCTAGCACTTACATGTGAGTCTTCAATCCATTTTGTGTTGATTTTTATGACAGAAAGTGTGGGAGGGGTGGTAAAGTAAGGTTCAAATTTATCCTCTTACATGTAGATAACTAGATGTTTTATGTATTTATTTAAATACATTGTGCCTCCTCTGTGTTCTCAGATCTCTTATCATATATTAGCTGATCCAATATGAGTGGGTTTAACTTTTATGTCATGGATATTTGTATCTATGTCATATTAATCTCATATTATTTTAATTAGCGTAATTTAAAATTTATTATAATAAATTTGAAATTAGAAATGATTTTTATTTTTGAGTGTGTCTTTTCATTTATATGTGTAATGTTTGGATTTCATCAGTAACATGCCATTTGATTTGTATATACATCTCCATGAAATTCACAAAGAGAGATGATTTTACCTACTCCCTTTCCAATTTAGATACTTTTCTCTCAGTTTGTTTCCTATTATGTTTAGGATTCTAGGACGGTGCTTAATAGAAGGATGAGAACTGTCATCTCTGTACACTTGCAGGATCTAGAAGGAAACATGGAGCTGAGCTGCTTGTGACTGGGTGACTTTGGCCTTGCCTACTTCTGTTTTGTTTCCTGTACTGCACATATTAAAAAATATACAAACACATCTTTTAAAACTTAAAAAAAGGGTCTACATCTCTTACATAGTTTTAATCTTAAAGCAAATAATTTTCCTTCTATAATTGGGTAGGATCTTTTATGGCAATATGTAGACTATATCTCTCAGATACATTTCTTTTATATACAATTTTGGGGAAGTTTTATAATGAAAAGCTTTGGTTTTTGTCAAATGCTTTCTTTTCACTTAATTGAAATAATTTTTAGCATTATTTTTTCATTCTGTTAATAAGTAGTACAGCATTTACTCATTTGAGTAGTTTGAACCATCCTTGACTCCCAGGGATAGATACCACTTTTCATATCATATGAGCCTTAATAATGTGCTTATGAATTTGATTTTATAGTATTTTATTGAGGAAGTTTTGTGTCTGTAAATATTACTCTGTAATTTTTTTTGTAAAAGTCTATCTTTTTGGTCTCCATGCAATACTAATCTTACAAAATATTGTCTAATTTCTTCAAATTATTTGACAAGTATCAATCTATCTTTAATGTTTGAAAGAATTTATCACTGAATCCAAAAGATCTTGAGTTTTTCTTTGACAAGAGACTTTAATTAATGAATTGCTGATTAACTTCCCTTATTATCACTATATTCAGACTGTCTCTTCATGATGCCATTTTTCAGATTCTGTTTCTAGCCATTTATACATTTCTTCTTTCATCTACTTTCCCCCCACAATTTTGGACTAATAGGTGGTGGTAGAAGTTATTAGAATATTTTATGTAAAAACAACCCTGAGATTCCACCTTACACCAGTCAGATTGGCCAAGATCCAAAACTCAGATGACAGCAGTTGTTGAGGTTGTGGATAAAGAGGAACACTTCTCCACTGTTGCTGGGGTTGTAAACTGATACAACCACTCTGGAAATCAGTCTGGCGATTCCTCAGAAAATTGGACATAGTACTACCTGAAGATCCAGCTATTCCACTTCTGGGCATATACCCCAGAGACACTTTAATATACAACAAAGATACATGCACCACAATGTTCATAGCAGCTCTATTTATAATAGCCAAAAGCTGGAAAGATCCCAGATGTCCTTCAGTAGATGAATGGATACAAAAATTGTGGTACATTTACACAATGGAGTACTACTCAGCCATCAGAAACAATGACTTAACCAAATTCTTAAGAAAATGGCTGCATCTAGATAATATCATCCTGAGTGAGATAACCCAGTCACAAAAGAACAGACATAATATGCAGTCACTGATAGTGGGATGCTAACCCCAGAGGCTCAGACTGCCCCAGAAACAACTCACAGACTGTGTGAAGTTCAAGAAAAAAAGAAAAGAAAACAAAACAAAACAAAAATGTCATGCTCAATCCTTACACACCAAGAACATGTTGACTAATTCCGTGTTAAACCCTGTTTTACATGTACTTTTTGCTCATTGTAAATAGTAAGACCTTAGTGCAGAGTATCAAACCTTAAAAAAAAGAAAAAAAAAAAAAGCCAAGCACTGACACAATTGTATTTGTATACATTTATGCAAAATTGTCTAAAAAATTTTTTCTTTTATCTTTGTTTTTAAAATAAAGTTAAAAAAATAAAAGAATATTTTATGTAAGTTCTAGGAGTCTATAGTTTAACATCATGACTATTATTAAAATATGATGCTTTATATTGAAATTTAATATCAGAATAGATTTTAAATACTCACTACAAAATAAAAGTGATATGACTAATAATTATGGTCTATACATCTATAAAATTATCATGTTGTATATTGTCTTAGATACTATCCTTTTGCTGAAAGTGATAACTTGACCAACACATAGTATTAAAAAAAGTCATTTATTTAGGACACTTGCTTACCGTTTCACAGGCTTAGTCCTTTATAATCACAGGCATCTTTGGTTCCTGAGGCTGCTCAACTCAAGAATGGTGACAGGTATGTGTGGTACTAAAAAAAGATATAAAAGCTACATCCTGATCCATAGGCTGAGAGGAAAAGAAAAAACACTATCTACTCTGAACTTTTGAAACCTCAAAGCCCGTCTCAGTGACACCCTTTCTCCAGCAAGTCCCTATCTACTTTAATAAGACCACACCTTCCAATCTTTCTCAACAATACCATTCCCTGATGACTAGGCATGCAAATATATGAACCTATAGAGGCCATTCTTATTCAAAGCACAACAAATTGTATAGAGCTTTGGCAATTGTCTCAATAAAGGCATAGATTGGACTATGATTTGGTAAGATCAAATGTTAAATTTTCAAAAAACTAAATTGGAACATGTCTGTGTGTTTATCTGATGAGCCCATGTAAATACATCATTCTATAAATGTCACTTATTACAATCATGCATCGCTTTCTCCAATTTCACCCTTATGTTTAATGCATCTGTTCTCAAATAGCTTCAGAAAGAACATCCTTACAGAATGTTGGAAGAGCTTGCCCTCTCAGTTGGATTGATCTGATTTGGACCTGTGATTTGAACTGTAATGATAGCGGTCTTCCCAGGGGTAAGTTTTAATTAAGCCACAAAGATGTGAAGCTGTATGCAGACATAATGTGAGGTGAATTCTAGAACTGACATTCTGGGTTCTAAAAAGGTCTGTGAAGAAATAAAGAATATAGTCCACGGATCGGTAAGTTGTGGCATCAAGAGAGACGAGAAAGCACAGAGAAACAATAGTGACATCTTTTGCCCTTGAGGCTGCTCAACTCAGGCCAAGACCTAGTAAAGCACATATCAATATTCTAAGAAAATGCCCTTAATTCATGGAAAAAATATTCTGTTAGTTAATAAACTAATAAACTCTAATATCTATAAAATATAAATAAATAATTTCAAGTAAATATAGAAATTTTTTATGAAAACTGAAGAGTCTAGAAAATACATGCTAGGCCAAGAAGATGTTTCTACAGTTTAACTAGGGAGTCTGGGCTCCTTTCTTCCTAGATTGGACTAATATTATTCTGATTTCATCTGGCCTGTCTAAATGATTATAACCCTAAGAGACATTCTTGCTATGGAAGAATCATACATTCCAATGATAAAAGACTGCCAAGGAAGTCTTGTCATCTCAGCTGTGATCAGAACAACTTGTAAAATTTATAAGCACAGAAGTTAAAACCAAGCCTGTTTCTATAACAGACTTAGTCTGTTATAGAAATGAATCAGCTAGATGGACAGCCATAGATAATTAATAAGCATAGCTTCAGATAAAGCAAAGTACCTTAGGTATTAGCCTGCTGGTTCTTCTCTTAAAGAAAGAATAGCTGAAGCCAATATCAGGAATATATTGCTATGTGAAACCAATTCAAAATTCAATGAATCGATGTGGTAAGAATTGTTATTCTTCAGCCTATGGTACCAGCTGGACAACTGTTATAGTCTTTGTGGGTCTTTCTTCTCTTGGTTGTCATTGACTAACCACCCACAAGGATAAAGGAAGCAGAGTCAACAAACAGGGTTTGGGACATAGTTTGGGGCTTAGGAAGGAGTATTCAGGGTGGGCATAGATCATTAGTTCAAGGCTAAGTTACTGAAATGCCTCATTTCATGAGGAGACATTCCTGGAATCTCAGGTGCCAGCTGAACTGGTTCTTACTTGGGAGACAGGAATGAGGCTGCTATGAACATGGTGTAGCATGTGTCCTTATTATATGTTGGAGAATCTGTGAGCTATATGCCCAGGAGTGGAATAGCTGGGTCTTCAGGTAGTACTATGTTCAATTTTCTGAGGAACTGCCAGACTGATTTTCAGAGTGGTTGTACCCCACTAACAATGGAGGAGTAATACTCTTTCTCCACATCCTTACCAGCATCTGCTGTCACCTGAGTTTTTGATCTTAGCCATTCTGACTGGTGTGAGGTGAAATCTCAGGGTTGTTTTGATTTGCATTTCCCTGATGAAATGATGAGCATTTCAAGTGCTTCTTGGCCATTCGGTATTCCCCAGTTGAGAATTCTTTGTTTAGCTCTGTACCGCATTTTTAATAGGATTGTTTGATTCTCTGGAATCTAACTTCTTGAGTTCTTTGTATATATTGGATATTAGACCTCTATCAGATGTGAGATTGGTAAAGATTCTTTCTAAGTCTGTTGGCTGCCATTTTGTTTTCTTGACAGTGTCAATAGCCTTACAGAAACTTTGCAATTTCCAGAGGTCCCATTCGTTGATTCTTAATCTTAGAACAAATGCTATTGCTGTTCTGTTCAGGAAATTTTCTCCTGTGCCTATGTGTTCTAAGTTCTTCCCTATTTTCTCTTCTGATTGTTTCAGTGTACCTGGTTTTATGTGGAGAACTTTGATCCACTTTACTTGCACTTTGTAAAAGGAGATAAAGAAGGGTCAATCTACACTCTTCTGCATGCTGACTGCCAATTGAACCAACACCATTTGTTGAAGAAGCTGTCCTTTTTCCTTGAATGTTTCAGCTCCTTTGTGAAAGATCAAGTGAACATAGGTGTGAGGGTTCATTTCTAGGTCTTTAGTTCTGTTCCACTGATCTACCTGCCTACCTCTGTACCAGTACCATGCAGTTTTTATCACAATAGCTTTGTATTAAAGCTTGAGGTCAGGGATGGTGATTCCTGCAGAAGGTTTTTTTGTTGTTGAGAATAGATTTCGCTATCCTAGGTTTTTGTGTTGTTGAGAATAGATTTCGCTATCCTAGGTTTTTTTGTTATTCCAGATGAATTTGTAAATTGCTCTCTTCAGATCTATGAAGAATTGGCTTGGAATTTTGATGGGGATTGTATTGAATCTGTAGATTTTTTTGGTAAGATAGCCATTTTTACCATGTTGATCCTTCTAATCCATGCATGAGTATGGGAGATCTTTCCATTTTCTGAGATCTTCTTCAATTTAGAAGAAGTTTCTTAAAAAGTCAAAACCTGAATGTAACACAGCCCCTGAACTCAGTTAGTTATAGCTCACCAAAACAAACATAAACTAAAGGCTTTAGAGAATCCTGTCATTTCTTGAGGAGGAACTATTCTGACTTAATATAGTATGGCTGAATGATGTGTATCTATTTGTTCTGAGATTATCCCCTTCCATCTTAGAGAAAAGCCCCTTATGACAGAGGGCATTTGTGGGATGATATCTATGTGCAGGTGAGGTCAGTCACAAGATAAGGTAAGATTTGGCAGTGAAAACGAAAAGCAGGTACAGAGATTTTGAGAGGCATGAGAGATAGAAGAGGGAAAATAAACTGATAGAAGAAGAGAAGATGAAGGAGGAAAAGGATGACCCACCCTTGATGGCTTTAGATAGCCACAGGTAGTTATGAATATCTTATAAGGGATGGATAATTACAAGACAATTTGTCTTATCTGGGTAGGCAGTTTATATCGATATTAATTGGCTCTGAGTTTATTGTGTGGATGTTTAGTGGAGTGATAATTTGCTGATATAAATCTGATTGTCAAATTACAAGCCTCTAGAGTTTTGATTTTGTCGGGTTGCTAGGAATTGTGACTATAACCACAGGGGGCATATGATGTCTCTATGAGGAGGGTCTGAGCAAGAGAGCCATGAGATTGGTAGTCTCTGCATGAGGCTGGAGTGGCACTGTCCCTCCATGGGAACTAGATTGATGGCTTCTGGAACAGCCATGGAGGCAGAGAGACCGCTGGGGACAGAGTAGCAGGAAGTAGCATGACATGGCTCCTGGTACTACCTTCAATTTTATTAATAATTACTGCAACAGACATTAAGGGAGACAGGCTAAGTAAATTAGCAAAATGCTCTAAAATAGGGTAGATATTTTCACCTGTAGAAAAGCTTATTGAGATTAAAAAAAAGTAAGCAATTCAGAATCTTTAGGAAGTTACTGAAACTGACTGCTACACTAGGGTATTCTCTCCCCAAGCACCAGACCAGCTCAACTGCCCAGAAGAAACTAAGGCCAAATGAACTGTCGGGAACTGGCAGAGACAACTGAGCTGCCTGGAAGGAGCTTAGGAAGGCTACTTGGGAAAGACCATCTCCCACCTGTTGATCCCTCTATGGGGTGTAAATACACTTGTTAAAGGTTTCTAGTTTCTTGTGGTAAGCTTTTGCTAAGGTAGTGTCTTTGAGCGACTTCTATAACTGCTTACCAATATTTCTGCAAGAAAGCCCAGTAAATCTCATTGGGGACCATGTCTTTGGTCTAGCAACAGTTTTCCATCTAGGGAGAGCAGACAGACATTTGTTCAAGTCTCCCTAGGTATAGTATTATATAACACTTGGATGGCATGATGCATATATATATATATATATATATATATATATATATATATATATATATATATATATACATATATGTAATATATACAGATATATATATATATATAAAACAATTCTAGAAGATAAGACAGTTAAGAAAAGTCAAAAATAGCATAAAACAAAATGAAACACAAAACCAAAAAAGACAAATAAATAAACCAAAACCAAACAACCACAACATCAACAATAACAAAACAAAAGCCAGACTCCTTGATGTTAGTTAAGCATATTATTCTACTACTCATGATTAGATCTCTTTGAGATGTCGCAAATATATGTTATCCCCTCTGGTGCCCCTCAAAAGATCACACAAGGGTACTAATGGCAAAATTTGGCTTCAGTTACCTTTTAGTTCCAGGTCTCAATGGCCATTGTACATCAGTGAACACTGTCTGATAAATGTCACTAGCTACCGGGTGGCTTAGAAGGAATAATAAAGCAAAGCCATAAATGCTTCTTAAGTTCAGCCTAAAAGGCTGTCACCTCCATTGGGATGAACACACCTTGAGGTAATGCAAATTATGAAGATTCGATTCTGCTTTCAGATGCAATTCCTGGGAGTTATTGCTTTGTCTACAAAGTAGCTTTTTAAAGGCAGCAGTGAATCTAAACCAGATAAAAGCTAGCTGCAGGCTCTGGATGATGTGCATTAAAAAGTGAGTGGCAAAATCCATCAGAAGAAAAGAACAGTTCCATGGCAGGATTCTCGTTAGTGTAGAAAGGTAAAGGGCCATAGTTAACATTCCAGGTCCGGTGACACCTTTGCTACTAGAGCAATACTTGCTAATTCCTGCCTCCCAAACCACATACTATAGATTGCAATTATAACACAAGCAACACATTGTAGAAACTTCCTTCAAAGGGATTTGCAAGTTTAGTGAGCCAGAAGAATCATCTGGAATCCTTGAGAATGTTGATACTGAGCTCATCAGTAAGCCTAACTAAAATCGTGCTAGAATGAAACTTAAGAATTGAGGCTTCTTTTTTGAAGACCTCAGTTAACTTTAATATATGCGTTAAGATAAGGACTTAATTAGATGCCTGGAAAATTCTTAACTCCTGCAACAAATGTTTTGTTTTAAGCAGTTGACCTCTGTGTCACATTTTGCCAAAAACAGTGATCAAGAGCAAGTGGCCTTCAGTGCCAGAGGTGAGGAAAAATGGCTCTAGAATAAAAACCACTGCCAAATTAAGCCACCATAAAGAAAACCTAGTAAAAAAAATGATGAATCTTGAGGTATGTTAATTTGGATCACATTTCCTTTGGCCCCTTAAAAATCTCAAGTTCAGCCATACTGTTCTCTAACCATGGCCCAGACCACACATTCTAATAGAGCAACCTAACTCCCAGTTTGATATAACTTCCAATGCAGATACTTTGTCTCTTCTTGCCTTATCTGGATTAAATTCCATTCTGCACTTTAGTAAATTCATGTTGCCACTGGCACAATCATTTTGTCATGGATTTGTTGGATTTCCTATGGAAATAATGATGTGTAACATAATCCAAAGTCTCTGTAGAAACTCTGCTGAGAAGAGGCTCTAATTCTGAAATGTGTGTTTGTTGGATGTTAGGAACATCTATGTCCCAGGCTTGCTTCACATCTTAACCAACTTCCTTTATTGTGGAACAGGTATTTGTCTGGAGAAGACTGTGTCTGCATGCATGAGGCTATACAGAACCAGTCAAATCATGCAGGTGTTGTTAAAGCCTTCTTGTATGACCACTGTTTTCATTCTATTGGTCATAGAAAACTATATAGCTGGGCCCAAAGTCATGGCAGGTGCTACAAACATTTATCAAAGTGTCTAGAACTGTAATACTATCTATAGAGATAATAAAGATTGGGAAGGAGAAAATTTCATCTGTACCACTACCATTCCATCATATCTCCTATTGCACTATAATGAACAAACATTACTCATTCTTAAAGAGCACTAAGAAGAAAACTGATGAATGACACCATTTTATATTCATGATGCCTCGCCTCAAGTGCAACCTCAGTGAGACCTGAGACTTCTGTCCGGTTTCTGTCTGCTTTCTTCTACTCTTCCTGCTCCCTCTTTCCTGTCTCAAAAAAGAAAAGAAAAAAAAATAGATTTCACATTTCCTCCTTTGCATTCTACAGTTCTATGTGGCCACTTCATCCTTCTCTAAGAATGTCTTGTTGCCTCACTGAGAAAATAGAAAGAGAGAGAGTCTCAAACCTCCATCATATCCAATTCAGCTAACACTGCATGGTGGCCATGTGCTCCGCCTCTTTCTTTCTATTCACCATGCTCAAGGGAGCACCAGCCTTCGTCATTACTTGGCCAGATTCTGCCTGGTATTTATCTCCATCCTGTATCTCAGCTTCTCCCTTTTCATGACCATTTGGATCACTATATGAATATTCTGTTACTGAATATATCTCACCACCAACAAATCTTCCCACACTGTTTCACTCCATCCTGCAATGCTGTTTTCCCTAACAGTTCTAGAGTAAGTGCCTAAAAATTTCAACTTATTCATTCTCTTGATTTCTTGTTCAGGAACTGAACTTTATCAGTCCACCAAAATCAGCCTCATCAACATTATGCATGCCCTATAAGGTGACAAACAGAGGCAACACTGAATTATCTTGCTTAAACTCACGGGGTCAATGCAGGACCTCTGTTGAGTCACTTTGATCCTTGGAAGTCCTACTTCCTCCGGTGGGCTTTAATCTGAGAATATGGGTACCAGATCTACTCACATAAAACTTCCACTGAGTCACTGGCTTTCCTATTCTCATCTCACAAATTCCAGGAATAAAATTCATGGACCACAGCAGAATGAGTTTCAGAAAAAAGAACTACTTTATTTTAGGGAACTTCAAAGAAAGAAAGAAGATGGGTATATCATTATCAGGAGCAGGTTTCAGAAAATGCTGTGCCACTAACTTGCTAGTCTGGGAGCTTTATACAGGTCTAATGACAAACACTGTGCTGAAATATGAGATGTAATCAGGCTAGTTTACACAGTCATGAGATGCCCAGGTGCCTCCTCTCCATTTCGGTAATGTTATCACGTATTACTTCCAGATGGGAGCAATTATTTGGAGAAAAAAATAACAAGGAACCACAAACAAAAACTCTATTCCAGTATTTCTGGTGTCCAGCAAGAACATTCTAGGAAATACTGCTTTAGGGTTCTTGCCCTATTTAACTGTTTCCTATCTCTTATTCTCACGGCATTATTGTTTAAGATGGCTTCTGACACACTGCGTTTCCTATTTTTCCTTCTAACTTGGGGTTTCAATTCAGTGCTCAAGATTCCTACATTCTCTTTCAGATAACACAATTTTAAATCCTGGCTCCCCAAAGCAGTTTGTGTTCTGAGGGCCAGTAGCAATGGCATCACATTGGGAGACAGTTAAAACTCACAGGCCTGGTACAAAACAATCTGCATTTTAACAAGATCCTCAGGTGGTGCTTATGTCCTTTCAAACTGTGTTAATTGTTGCTGCCAGCTGACCCTACTGAGTAGTTCTCCAACTGCTCTGCATAGAGGAAACATTCTTCAGTGAGATCTAAATTATCTAACATCAGCTCATGAGCATTTCCACTCTTTCCTTCTGAACTCCCACCCCATGTGTCAGAATCCAGTCTTGTTACTTACCCTTAATTGTTCCTTCGATGTTGTCCTACCTCGGGCTGCGAGCTCCAGTTTGGGATTACTCCAAATGTAAGGTCACTGGCTCAGTTTAATGACAAGTCTCTTACTGACTGTAAATCTACCTAGAATGACAGTTTTGAAAAAGATTCAACTCTGCTTATGCAGAGTTCCTTCCCTGCCAGCAGAAAACTGTGGCAGAGGACACACATCATCTATACATGGTATAGCCAACAAAATTTGACAAACTGTGACAATGGTGAGTCAGGTAGTTTTCAAGTTCACAGAAGGAATATGTGCTGATCTTTTGAACAACTCCTAACATTCCAATCTTCCTTATGGAGTAGAATGATGAAAAAAATAGAAATAAAAGGTATAGCATGCCTTACCTCATGTTTCCTTGTTATTTATATTTTAGTTTATTTTGGAAGAAGCTGTAATATATTCCCTTGAGGGTATTAATTATTCATTCTAAAACAGTATATAAATATTAAGAATACATTTTCTTGTTTACCTGAATTCAGTTGTCTTTCTTAAGGACACTCAGCCAAGCTCTTTCCTAATATGTACAGTGAATCATCACAAACAAATAAAATATGGTTCCTAATTATGAACTGGAGTTTCCTTTTTTATTTGTGTATTTTGAATTCACTTTCTCTGGCACCAGAACTTTTTTGTCTTTTTTTCCCATCATAGAAATAAAAGCTGTTTAACACATTAAATACCATAATGGTAATTAAAAGCACTGGTTTCGATTTTGCCTATATCGACAATATTGGCATACAGAAAATAAAACCTATATCATGAACATTGAAAATATATTTATTCCTCAACAATGCACAAGAAGCTTCCTTGACACAGTAAACATTGTTGAAGGAGATGGGAAGACAGAAGGGCATGAGGCATGTACTCTGCCTTCTAAAAGTGTGCCACACACAAAGAACACTAGTACGATAGAACTAGGGCACATGGGAGAAAAAATAAGGGTGTACAAGAAGACTTGTAAAACTGGAATGCAATGGAGTGAAAGAACAGAAAGACAATTTGGGGAAATTACATCTATATCTATATATCTCTATCTATACCATCTATATTCCTTTTATGAAAAGTAGATCTTTCCCTCTCATGATGTATCTTTATTATGGTTTTCCCTCCATCTACTCCTCTCAGTTTCTCCTTATTTCCTATCTAGATCCACTTCTTTTTTATCTTGCACTAGAAAATAATAGGCTTCTAAAGATAAAAACAAAATATGACACAAAATGTAGTGAGATAAAACAACAACTATCATATAGACACTGGACAAGACAAACTAACAGAAGGGAAAGAGCCCAAGGCATGGGAATCAGAGACCCACTAGATGGCACAAACAGGAATCCCATAAAAACACTAAACATACTACAGAGGACATGGTACAGATCTGTGCAGTCTCTATACATGCTACGTCAGTCTTTGCATACTCATATGAGTTTTACTCATGTTGATTTAGAGGACCTTGATTTCTTGGAGTCCTCTATTACCACTGGCTCTTAAATATTTTTCTTCTCCTTTTCTGTGAGGTTGTCTAAGCTGTGAGAGGAAGGATTTGATGGAGACATCCCATTTAGGGATGAGTGCTCCGAGGTCTCTTAATCTCTAAACAATGTATGGCCGGGGGGGGGGGGGGGGTTCTTTGCATTTGTCCCTGCCTTCTACAGGAGAAAGCTTCTCTAATAATGGCTGAACAAGGCAAAGATCTGACTCTAGATCCTTGGGCTATCTTGTCTTGGGTCACCCAAGTATCAAGTATGGATTCCATCTTGTGGGATAGACCTTAAGTCAAATCAGATATTGGTTGGTTATTCCCACAACCTTTGTACCACCATTGCTCTGGCATACGTTCCAGGAAGAACACCATTTTTGATCAAATAGTTTGTTTATAGCTGGGTTGATGTTTATTGGTACCATTCATAGTACCTTCCTTACCAAAGACACTGAGACATGGGGGTGAAGGATCTATATATCAGCACCAGCTCAACTTCTCTATGTTCAATGAGTTATTATCCTCAGCAATTAGAGTCTGTTTGTGGAAAAACAACCTTGTCTTAAAAATATCCTGTGTTGTTTGTAGATTCCCATGAGACTTCTTTGGCCAAAAACTCACTTATATGCAACCCAATCTTTATACTAAAAGCTCTATTTGTAATAAGAGATGGCAAATTTTTTTGTATTTTACAAATTCTGTCTGTATGCTTCTATATGTGTTTGTCTTTGTGTCCATGTTCATGTGTATGTATGTGTCTGTGTATATTTCTGTCTGTCTTTGTGTATATGTAAGCATGTGTATCTTTCTCCCTGTGTGTATGTGTGTCTCTGTGTGTGCATGTGTGTGTGTATGTCTGTGTGAGTGTGTGTGTGAGTGTGTGCATGTGTGTGTGTGTATGTGTGTGAGTGTGTGTGTGTCTGTGTGAGTGTGTGAGTGAGTGTGTGTGTGTGTATGTCTGTGTGTGTGTGTGTGTGTATGTATGTGTGTGAGTGAGTGTGTGTGTGTGTATGTCTGTGTGAGTGTGTGTGTGAGTGTGTGTGTGTGTGTATATGTCTGTGTGAGTGTGTGAGTGAGTGTGTGTGTGTGTGTGTGTATGTATGTGTGTGTGTGTTCAATCCATGCATGGGATGATCCATATGTGGAGATCAGAAAACAGCTTTCAGGAGTCACTCTGTCCTTTCACTGTGCTTCCGGTCACTGAAGTAAGGTCCTCAAAAAGAGCTACAAGCACTGTTTTCTGCTGAGCCATCTCAGCAACCCAATATTTTTGTTTTTAATGACATAAAATATTCTCTTAGTCCTCATTAAACGGCTGACCAGTGACAAAAACGGTTGACTTGTATGGTTTTCATTAATAAATGTAGTAGTTTCCTGATCTTTATAGATCATTTTCTGTCATGACATTTTCCTTCTCCTTTACTGTCACACAGAACTTTCAAAAGACTTTTTGTTCGTCTCTGATTCTCTGCCGCACACTTTAGCTCTTTTGTAATAGGTGCATGTTCTTTATGCCTTTGGGAGTTCTCAGACATTTTCCATTTCTTCATTCTATTCAACAAATCATCCCTAATTAATTTAATCACTAGAAAGAGGCCATAGCTTTAACAGAGACTAGAAAAATAGTTAGAGCTTAAGAGCATTACAAAATTACTTTTTCCCTTTTCCTTAATAACGTTCCCAAAACTAAAGCAGGAGGGAAGCTACTAGTCAAGAATGGGAAGACGCAACTTACCACGTAAGTCCAGTGTCCTCACTTAAGAAAAAAATGCCACCTCACAGGAACACCTGTACCATAAGAAAGTATCCTCAGGATGGTACTGATATATTTACTGAAGAACTTTCTCAAAATCTGCATCTTTCAGGAAAAACTAAGCTTGGTTGTAAAGAACTCAGGTAAACTCTCATTTTATACTTCAATGTGTGTGGTTGTGATTCATGATATGAATAATATAAGCATCTCTTAAAATTGTTTCATTTTTCAGATAGAAATAATCTAATGTTAAAACAAATAGATTATTCCCCCCAAAGTCACCAAATGTATTTCTCTTTTTATTTTCATAATTTTGGTCATTATTTCTGGTGGCTGATGCTGACAGCAGGAGCACAGCTGGGCAGCTGTGCGTTCCTCCCTTCCCTCTCCTGTTAATGATTGAGCATTTCTGTGCAGCAGAGAATGAGCTTGACATCGGCATATAATTCACAATGTAAACATTCTGAATAAACACAAGAATCTAAGAGGGAAGGGAAATGCCCACAGGAAGAAGACTACATTTATCATCGCCCCGCCCGTTCCCAGAAGGGAAGGCCACATACCTGAAGAAATGGCTCTCTTCAAGCTGATTCTTTCTAAGAGGGGCTCAGCACAATAGATCTTCACAGTCTGTGTTTTCCTTTCAACAAAACGTACATCTGTGTCAGTTTGTCTTGTTTGTATATGTGCAGCTACTTCATACTACACAATCACTTTTCTATCCAAAACGAGTCTCCTCACCTGTAATGGTTCGGGCTGTCAGTCCATCCTGTCAGCCTGTGGTTGCATACCTCAGTTGCTTTCTTAAGGTGTGTGGGGGAGAGAAAAGGGAGCCTCACTTCTGTTTAAGTAGTGACAAGTTTAGTAATGCTTTCAAGGTCACACCTGCCCCATTCCTTGAGACACAGATGGAAGCCTTTTTTTTTTCCATATGCATTTGTGAAATGCTGCATCCACGAAAAGAAACTATGTCAAAAACGGAAACTACCTTATTTGTCTAAAACCTTGATTAGTTTGCAATGTCTGCCGTTGGCAGTTTGAAAGATGTTACCAATAAATGAAAAGTTCCAGGCTCTGCTCTGAAACTTGCCTGCAGCCCAGAACTTTTAATATTTATAGGGCATGACCTCCAACTGTCCATGATGGCTTATTTTCCACCAAGCTATTCTGGGGCAAATGTCATTTGCTGGAGGAGCCAAGAACACATTAGGCTTTGGATTCAATATTGCGCTTGCAATAGAAGACTTTTACCTGCATGGAAACAGCGATCACTTTGACCAGCAATGGCCCACTTGGGCTTTGTCAGAAAGTGGTGATGATACCCAGGCTTTATAACGCTGCAGTCGTCAGAATGTTTTCCACTCGAAAAAAAAAAATTAACCCAGTCCCATCACTTTTAAAACTGGCATTTTGGGAACATGGAAACCCAAACATTATGATTATATAAATAGTTGGGAAAAAAATAAAGCTGTAAGTGTGTGAGGGGAAAGTGTTCACAAAGAACATTTTTCAAGTCCTCAGTAATAAAACTTCTTTCTTCAAAATGGAAGACTTTTCATGTTTGAAGGGAAGTTTTTAAAATGAGCAAAGACCTGTAAGAAGAATGGAGATTTCTGTTAAACCAAAATATCAGTGATCTTGATGAGATATAAGATCCAGAAATCAGTATCAATCCCCAGAGTCCTTCATGGATACTCTCAGTTTATTCTCCCCCGGTGTGTGTTTTTAATAATGTATAATGTGTTTGCATATTTTATGAATGTGGTGAAGTTCATTATAATATGATCTAGTGGCTATCAAATATCCAGTGTTGTGTCCATTTAATATAGCTCCTCATGTTGGGGTGACCCCAACCATAGAAGTATTTTGTTACTACTTCATAACTGTAATTTTGCTACTGTTACGAATTATAATGTAAGTATCTGATGTGTGGGATATCTGACATGTGAAAGGGTCATTCAACCCCCACAGGTGTGGACAACAACTGATATTATTCCTTCCTTAGCAAGTCTCGACTAGATTGAGGAGCAAGGGGACTATAAATAAGGCATTAACCATTCAGACCCATGGGGATTGTAAATTTTACTGCATCCTATAGAGGCGGTGCTACCGTTAAAATAGTTTCCCCCAAAGCACAAGTTAGAGTCTTATCCCAAGTGCAACGGTGCTAAGAAGGAAGACCTTTGAGAGGTGCCAGGGTTGTTTATGAGCCAATCTTCATGAGCAGATTAAGGCTGATTAAGAAAGGGCTTGAAGCTGCAGTTCACTCTCTTCCCTTCGTATCCACATGCGGTCTCAGACCTCTGCCTCCCATCATGAGGCGAAAGAGACAAAAGATATATTATGTCACCCTTGGATTTTTCAGCATCTAGGACTCTGAGAAAGCCAGTTATTTTCTTGGTAAGTGATACAGCCTTTGGTACACTGTCACAGCAACATGAAGTTATTTTACCAGTCACTGAAGTGAATGTTAATTCTATCTTGATAATTTTGAACAAACAACGAATGTTGGTTTTGCAATAGGAACTTTAATGTAACAAATGCTGATTAAGTGCATATTTTGCCTGCTGTAAGCATGCAGGATGTACCAGTGCTCACAGACTCAGAGGCCTCTAAACTCAATGGGTTGTCTTCTGGAAAGGGAGGGAGGATAATAAGTAGGTAAATAAATAATAATAAATAAGTCATAAAGAAAAATCAATTGCTAGTTGAGGTTGGAATGCAGTTTTCAAAGGTGAAATGTGAACAAAAAAACATCTTGAGATAGCCTAGAGACAGGCAAGCCAATGACTTAATAATGGAGAGAGAGGATGTCATGTGAATATCATCAATGTGTTTGAGGAGCCATGGGGTCTGTGCGCTGCAACCGGAGAGAGTGGAGGACTGGCTATAGAAAAGCAAGGGAGGACAGTGGAAGATTTTGTAGAAGATTGGATGGCTGTTTTCTAAGTTTCTTTCTCTAACTTAGACTTTTAAAGACTTCCTTCATTGAAAATGAGCTCCATCAATAGTAGACGAGTAGAAAGGTGACCAGACAGACCAGTTAGTAGACGTTTTCAACAATTCAGACAAGAGAAAAAAGGGTGAGACCTGAAATAACAGCACAGAATAAAGGAAGGGGTCAGATTCTGCCTATATTCTGAATGATAGCAAACAGAATTGATCCCCTAATGGGTTGAAAGTGGGCATGAAACCAACCAAATTAAGCACACCTAAAAGGCTTTCTTCCTAGGCAGCTGAAAAGAAGCTCCTGCTATTAACTGAATAATAATAAAGGGCTGCTCTGAAAAAAAAAATAATAAAACAACCATAAAATCACAGATACCCAGAGTCGAGATAATCTGGACATCCAAGTAGAGGTAGTGACAATCTGGAAACAGAAGCTCAGGCAGAAGAGCCAACCCAATCCATAGCCATGAGCACAGAGTGGGTACTCACGAGCACAGAGTGGGTACTCACCAGCACAGTGTGGGTACTCATGAGCACAGAGTGGGTACTCACGAGCACAGTGTGGGTACTCATGAGCACAGAGTGGGTACTCATGAGCACAGTGTGGGTACTCACGAGCACAGAGTGGGTACTCACGAGCACAGTGTGGGTACTCATGAGCACAGAGTGGGTACTCACGAGCACAGTGTGGGTACTCATGAGCACAGTGTGGGTACTCAAATACAGACACAAGAGTATTTTAAGTATCTTAGTTACCAACTAACATAAAGAGATTGGGGAGTAGAGAGAAGTTGAGATTTTAATGGCATCTCTTCCATGTTTGAAGTGGGCTAGCCTTTGCTAATTTGTTTTCACATCCATCAAAGAGACTAGATGTCTGGCTTTGAATACCCCTCAAAGCAGACCTTGAGATAGGGAATATGTGGGAGCAATTTACTAAGAAAGAAAGATGAAGTCATGAAGGTTCTAGAAAAGGTGGTAGTAAGCCAGACACCTTACTCACCTTTTCAAGTGGAGTGACAACACATAGTCCCATCTGGAGATAGAGGACACAACAGCATTTCATACATGAAGAACCTAATAAATGCCACCCACATGCACAGTGAAAATTAGAGAAGTAGAAAGACTCATATTACAGCTCTTCTATGAAAGTGTCTGGCCTTCATCATTATACTTCTTAATGGTTGTGTCCTCTCTCTCTCTCTCTCTTGTGTGTGTGTGTGTGTGTGTGTGTGTGTGTGTGTGTGTGTGTTAGGCCTACATGTGTAAGCTGGTGTACAAGCACACAGAGGTGAGAGGAGGACATAAGATGCCTCCACTGTCTATTTGACCTTTTAAATTACATTTATTTATTATATGATAAGGGGGCACTTGCATGTGGAGGTCAGAAAACAACTCTGAGGACTTGGGTCTCTACTTCTACTGGTAGATCCCAGCAAGCAAACTAAATTGATCAGGTATGGTGGCATCTGACACCGTGGGTCACCTTCATTTGCCCTCTCTGCCTTGGTTTTTAAAATAGAATCTCTTTCCAAACTTTAATCTTATTTTTAGCCAAGCTGGACAGCGAGTGAATTCCTATAGTCTGCCTGTGTCCATCCCTGGGACTACTGTTATCCAAGGCCATGCATGGCTTCTAGGGGGTCATGGGGATTTAAATTTGGTCCTGTGTAGAGACTGAAGTGTATCCAAAGCACATTTTAAAAACTGCCCATGAACTTAACATGCAACCAGATCAATAATCATCCAGTTGCTCCACAAGGATCTATAAAATGAACATCTCTTACTAAGTAGTGCTGGAGCACCCACTGCCTTGTCATCAGATGACCTGCAGGTGTCACAAGATTGATGAGTGATAAGCTCCTGACTCTCATCCTGGAGATTCAGTCTCTTTGCTTAATGCATTTTATTCAAATTGCCATTAGTCCAGACCCAGTTCTCAAGCTTTGAGAAGTTCTATATCTTGCACTGAACCTTCTCTGTGCATCTGAAGAAATCTGTGACTGACTTCATTAATATTGATCTAACTTCTGGCCAAGGTTCTCTGAATCTGTGTCAGCTTTCTGATCTTACCCACAGGGACTTCTTGAACCTTGCAAACCTTTAATGCTTTTACTCTCATCTATAGTGTGTGTGTGTGTGTGTGTTTCTATTTCTATGCTTTTGTATGTGTTGCAGTTGTGTAATCTGTGATTATTAATTGCTAAAATAGGAAGAAAAGAGTTGTGTGTGATAATGGTCATGCCTATCGAACTAAGTCGACAGTGTTTGGTGATTTTTTTTCATCCGTAGTTTGATATGGCTTGTATTTTATTGCTATTCAATAAAATTTGACATAATGAAAAGTCAAGAAAGGTGTCCATAAATACATAATAAAATAATAAATACATAAAAACATGGTACATTTTTGGCAGATGATCTCAACCTGTGGGCTCTCTTCTTAGATTAAATAAATGGTATAAGAGTTGAGTTAGAGAACACTCTGCTAGTGTTCATTACAGGAAAGAATTCATTACTTACTTGGTATATGTGGAGAACCACACTCACACACACACACACACACACACACACACACACACACACACACACAATTTGTCTCAGAATAATATGCACTGTTTGTGTTGTAACAGGTAAGAAGCAAACATGTTTTGGGTTTGTTTTCTATAGCTTGAGAATAAGAATTCAGCATTACTCTTCAAGAATATAGATCTCAACAAAGTTCTTAGTATGTAATAGGAGCTATGGAGGTGGTCTGCTAAATAATGGTTAGAAAACTCTAAACTGAGATATTATATGTAAAGCAACCTATAAAAACTAAGGGGGAAAATATGTTACACAAATTAAACTTCATATTCATTATTATGTGTCATTTGTCGCCCTGGGATGGACATGTAGATGTCTCCACTCACAGATGCAGAGCTTGAAGCTTCCTCAAAGGCCTACACTCGCACAACATAGCTGTCCTTGGATGTGAATATTCCACAGCATGAAAATTCATGTGGTGTTTCTAGATTGCCTCACTATCAGGGTCTCTCATGGACTTCTGCAGACTTCATGAGAAATACTTTGGTAGTGAGTTAAGATAACCTTCTAAGAAACTTGCAGGCTTCTCATTATCCTTGTGAATGAGGGAAGAATCAGCCCTAGAGGAGGAACTAAGGGGCAGACAAACTAATGGAGTCTATGAAGAAGAGGGTATATGATAATTACTTTTGAAGTAATGAAAAATAAATGATTATAGATCTCTTCCTTCACTCAGTTACTCTAAAAACATTTTGAAAGTTGAGATGGTATAAGGTACTATGACAGCTGCATGCTTCTCCTTAAGTAGAAAGATAAAGGATATTTTTGATATATACTTCTCACTTCCAAAGTTGATGGTAAATTTAGAGAGTCGGATGTCAAGAAAGCAAGTAATATCAGCTTCAACCACATTCCCTTCTTACTTAGGTCTTTAAGATAGAACTTTTGAAACAGTCTTATTGCCACAGCCTGATCATTCTGTTTACTTAGTCAGACTTCGAGTTGGGATGCCCATTTAAGAACTTTAAGTCCACAGGAGCCACTGAGTATATGAGTGTAGGACCGAACACCAATATGTAAGAGCCATTATTAGCAAATAAAAAGGAAAATACAGTCTGGAAGGTTAAAACCAACAAGAGTCTCAACATTCCAAAGGTTTTAGAGTAATTGAGTGAAAAGAAGAGACCTGTTATCACATCCTGTTCATTATTAAAAAGGAACTATTTACAGGGTAACATATAAGCCCCTCTAATTCATTCTAAATACCTCCATTGACGATAAAAAAATAAGATAACATACCACTTTATCAAAATGTTTTAGACTGACACCAGACCAATATCCACATGATAATGTACAAATAGAGTATATCCATCACACACACACACACACACACACACACACACACACACACACACACACACACACACACACAATTCAGTTCTACACCCTTCTATAAATTATGTTCTTTCAAGTAGCTTTTTAATTCCTTCCTTTCAGGTGTAGACTTATTATTCCTTGAACCTGTCTGCTTTGTGATTTAACTTACTGTAAGTGAGAATTCTCAAGCCTCAGGCTCAAGAAGCTTTGCATGTTTGATCTCTTCCAGAATACTGCCCAGGTGCCATCTAAACAAAACTGTCATCTTATGATCCAAGCGCTGGCTTGGTGGATCATAAGAGAATATAAAGGTATCTATTCACTTTGCTAGATATTCTAAATTGCCTAACAGCTTTTTTACAAAAAGCTCCAACCATGGGAGAAAGTCTAATATAGAGGAAAAAGCTGCCTCCTAATTTTTAGCTACCACCATAGTGTTCTTCATCACATCTTGCTAACAAAAATTACCCACAATCTCTTAAGAAAATGGCTGCATCTAGAAAATATCATCCTGAGTGAGATAACCCAGTCACAAAAGAACAGACATAATATGCAGTCACTGATAGTGGGATGCTAACCCCAGAGGCTTGCACTCCCCCAGAAACAACTCACAGACTGTATGAAGTCCAAGAAATAAAGAAAACAAAAAATATATACATATATTTACAAAACAAGAAGACTTTGACTATTCCCATGTTCTGTTTTGTTTTGCATGTACTTTACGCTTATTGTAACTATTAGGTTTTCAATGCATACTGTCAAGCCCTTGAAAAAAATCAAGTTCTGACGAAAAAATATATTCACATGGTTTTATGTAAAAATTATTTCAATGTCTGAAAAAACATTACTGACAAAAATGTATAATTTTAAGCAAAAAATGTTTAAAATCTGTACATTTATCTTTGCTTTGTAAAATAAAGTCGTTTAAAAAAAAAGAAAAGAAAAGCAAACTTTAAAAAAAAAAATTCTCCCATCAGAAATTGTAAAAGCCAGTCAAGCATAGAATGATAATATTTCATGTTCTGAAAGTAAACTATAGCCAACAAAGATTGCTTTGACCAGCAAATGTATCTTTTAAAAAATTTTGTATTTGTTCTCTGAGAATTTAGTGCAATGTGTTTTCTGCTTTGGTCTCATTCACCTTCATTCCACCTATTTTTCCCATATTTACCCATCTTTTCCTAACCACCAAATTTTGGGTCTTTTATGTTTTCATCTAGACCAAATTGTGTTACCCAAGTATCCATAGATATTGGGTTTGTGGCCTTCCTTTGGCACATAGTCAACTTACTAGAGGTTACACTCTCAGACAAACTGACTCTCTTATCCCTGTAGCTACTAACAGTTGCAAGTACTCCACAGTTACGGGTGGGATTTTGTTCCCAGCTCCACTATTTATGCTGGGATGTTTCCTGATTTGGGATAGTACAGTTCTTTGTATTCTATCACAACTGCTATGCAAACACATCAGAGTCTTGTTTGATTTTTAACAGAAGGGCAGTGACCTCTTCACATAGAATGATGTCCGGTGTAAGATTACTATAAATTACTTAGCATGTTGCAATATGTCCATTGAGGGTGACTCTGCAGGTTTTATGCAGGGAAGTAAACCATGAAGGGGTGAGAATGAAAATTTAGTTCAGGTTGACTTCATCAACCTGTATCCCTGATGCCAAGAACTTTATTCCCAACAAATTTTAACACAGTATAATAATTTGGGAAAAAAAAGTTTTCTGACTTAATGCAATCCCTAGTTCATAAGGAAGTAAAATCACATTGAAATTTGAAAAAAAAAAAAAAAAAAGAACATTGGCACATTGCCATTTACAACATATATTGTATCTTATTTCATAGTTTTCTCTACTAATGCCCTTTTTCTGAACTAATCTTGAAGCTCATCATGAATAACAACAGATTTTGTGTCTGTCTCTCGTGCACTTGACACCCTTGAAACATCCAAATCTTCATTTGGTATACTACAGCTCTGAACCCTTGTCTTCTTTATTTATCTTCTCCCTTCTGGTGCTGTGCACTCTTGTGTTTTGGCTGCCTAGCTGCAACAGCTTGTACTTTTCAGTGAATATTAGAGAATGGTATTTAAAAACAAATTGTGTACTCTTTGCTACTCTAGTGTTGTTTCTATGTCTTCTCAGCCAATAAAAGTATAGAATGTATGCTTTTTAAATAAAAAAAAAAATTACCCACAATCCCAGGAGGGCTTAACTGTCTTCTGAATCAACTACCCCAGTGACCTAAATAACTGCTACTAAGTCTGTCTTTTAAGGGTTTCATGACTCATTTTACCAACTCCACACTGTATAACAAGCTTCTAACACAGGAATTCTTGGGAGACACATTAAAACTACATCCAAACCACATGAGACAACCTAAAGAGATCAGAAATAAATTCTATAGGAACTGGAGAAAGAATTGACTTCAGGATTAAGAAGACAGGAATGACCATTGTCATTTTCAGCCTGTCTTTCATAAAGGACAAAATATTCTGACTTATCTTTGAAGGTTAAGTAAGATTTCCTCTGGTAAAGATAAAAGGAGGTCATAACATCTTCATTTTTTAATAAGAATAATTCTTCACTTGAAGTTTGCAATGGCTTTCTTTTTATATATTTAATATCTCAGATGAAGATTTATGCCCTTCCACTGACTGAGAATAAATTATACACATACATAAATGTCTCCCCCTCACATGGCAAGGATCAAGACCAGCGTCACAGTTTCAGAAAGATAATTATATTTCCAGGAGATAGAGTAGTGCTGTGCAGAGAACACCTATATCACCCTGGCACTTGTTGAATAAAAATGTGCATATTTTATTCATAAAGGTCAACTAATTAGTAGGACTGGATTTTTACAAAACAAAATTTAAAAGCCAATTATTCTAAATGGTAGAAGGCTAATGGTTATATATTTAACATGATGAATTATCCATCCAAGGATGGGAGGGTTAAGGGAGAGATAGAAAATGTGGGAAGGGGGATAAAATAAAGGAATTAAGGAATTCAGAAGTAAAATGATAGGGGAGAGAAGAAAACATTGTAACACTGTTGAGTTTGCAGAGTCTCCAATCCGATCACCTTTACCAGTAGACAATCAATTATTAACACCTAATTCTAATATACCAAAGTAGCAAACTTCAAGATAAGAATGTTTTTCAAACAATGCACACAGAAATGTGAAGCAATTACTGCCAAGAGAAAAATGATAAAGCTCCTATTGGCAAAATTAAAGGAAAAAATTCTTAATCATAACCATAATAAAAGGAGCATATCAAAGGGAAGACTCAAGTTATTTTCACAGATATAATTATATTTTCCTAAAAAAATTAGAATCAACATGCACACAAACACACACACATGCACACCCACATGTACATATCTCATACCTGTGTTCATGTTAAACATCAAGAATTTTATCTGACATCAAGAATTTATCTGATATGAATTTTATCTGAGGCCCTGACACATATACAGCAGAGGACTTGCTGGTCTGACCTCAGCAAGAAAAGATGCACCTAAGCCTTGAAGCCCTAAACATTGGGGAGGTCTGGTGGGGTTGGGAGGCAGACATTATTTTGGGGAGGAGGAATGGGATGAGGGTCTTTCTGAGGGCAAACCAAAAGGGAGATAATAACTGCACTGTAAAAAAATGATTAAAGATAATTTTTTTAAAATATGTTTTATGTTTAAAATAAACAGGAGAACTTTCATATACTTGGACTCATATTGAAGTCATGCTGTTCATTTTACAAAGTACAGGTATACTGGGGTCACTTCACTGATTTGAATTTTTAATGGCTTCTGGCTATTTACAGAAACAAACATGAAGTCAGCCTAACATAAGGCTGGAAAAGACCCTGTGTGTGATTCAGTGAGGTCTACTCGGAGCACAAGGGGAGTGAGACAAGCAGGATCAAACAATGACAGGAGCTCAGTAGCACGTACGCACAACTGAAAACTGGGTGTCACCTCACACTCCAGAGTACAGAGCATAAGCGACTCACATCCTCACACCCAACGAGCCCTTACATCCCAGGGTCACTAGCAATTGTTTGCAGGATCTTCAAACAGTTCTGTGTGGGAAAGCTCCTGTAAACCAAAGGAAATGCACCAAAGGAAGCAATGAGCAACTCGACCAGAAACTGGACACATTGCCCAGACAGAAGACAATCTAGGTGATTCTGTTATTATTTCATATATGTTAATAGCCCAACCTGAATCCCTCTCCTCCCTTCAATCACCAATCTTGGTCACTATAACTCTGTCCACCAACAACCACACAGCATCCACTTCCACTGTGATGATTTGACAGAGCCTCCCTTCAGGCTGCACCCCTCACATCTCTTTTGCATCTTCTGAAGGGACTTCATTGTTATTTACCACCTTTCTTTGAGCTTTGAAAACGTCAGTGTATTCTTTGTATTTTACAGTGGTAGTACCACTTGTGGTGCGGTGTAATGTTGTTGGTTTGGCTGGTTGTTTGGCAGAGTTTGTTAGTGTAACCCTGGGTGTCTTTGAAGATCACTATATAGACCAGGATGACTTCGAGCTCAGAGATCTTCATGTTTTTGCCTCCTGAGTGAGGGAATTAAAGGGGATTAAACTGCCTGGCAAGAAATCACTATTTTAGTTTATGGCCAGCTCATTGTTCCATGAATTCAGGTGCTCAGACTAGACAATATGGTAGCAAGATTATGTGATAAAAGCTATCATTTCATGGAAAATCATGAAGAATACCACAAGAAGAAACCAAGGATTTATTATGTAAAGGCTTTGCTTACATCTAGGTTTTCAGGATCACCCCCAGAGTATCAGTTTGTGTACCAAACATTCTAATCCTAAATCTAGATATTATATATTCACATCATACCAATCAGACACTCATTTTTATTATTGCAAAAACATCTAATTTAATTCACTGATGTGGCATTCCACACCATCTCTGTGCAGGTTGACTGATCAATTGGATTATTAGTTCAATAAGGACATTGGCTTTCTTCCACACTTAGAGTCTAACATATAGTAGATGCTGTGAGACCGGCCATTGGATAAATTCATGCTGCCATGAGAGAAATGTTCTGTAGGAAAGAACAAGCTACTCACCATAGCTCTGTTTTCTGCTTACACTGACATTCTCTGTGAACAAGGTCTCTGTGCTAGCTAGTCCAACAGGCTATTTGCACGTAATAAAGGATGTTTCCGGCAAAAGGTACATTGTCCCTCTCATTGACTTGGCATATGGCATTTAAAGACAATAAGGAAGCAGTTCAAGCAACTGTTCATTCAAATACCAGAGCTCCTTGGACACTGGTTATTGGGCTGACTTACCACTAAGAGAAAAACTTAGATCTAGGGATCAGAAGAAGTCTCTAATGTTCAACCACACATTTTCTGCTCACCTTTGCCATGGTTCTGCATAGAAAGAAAATCCTCCTGACATTGATAGTGTTTCATAGACTTTGGGACATTTTCTTTCTTATGGACTAGGTTTTATGAGGGGGGGACCTAGATGTTCTGATAATTCTTGTTAAAGTAAACCCTATAAATTAACAAATGCACTGATCATAATTACTCATTGATAATGATGAATTGAACTGTATAATGAAACATTCTGACATCTTGATGAAGTAATAGAATATCAACCGTCCCAGATCCTATGCCCTTTCTAGTGGTTGTTGCCTTCCAGGGGTTACCAGTATCCTGGTATCTATCACTGTAGCGCAGTTCAACCACTTTGAGAATGCACAGATGACCTGCAGGCCAAAGTCTGAGAATCTTATATAAACGTCTGAGATCCGGCTGGTGTCTTCAGTTGCAGGGACAGAGTAATGAGGTATGAGTAGATGGGCAAAGCTCTCAAGAACCAACAGAAGCCGAGCAAACCAACAGAGACCTTTTTTCAAGATCAGCAGCCTTTGGTTCTCAAAAAGCTTTCAAAATTCTCAACATATTTATAACTTTCATTGCTAAAAAGCAAAAGGATTTCATAAGCAACAAAAGAACAGCCACCTCGTTTTAGACACAGCCTCAACTGGATTTTTAAATTCCTTTTCAGTGCCTATAAATGAGGTCAGAAGTTGAATGTTTAGGACATTAGAATGTACTTTGAACTGGAAAATATTACACGGTACAAGCATTGCAGGCACATGTTTTTAGGGTTTTGTTAGATTCTTTTGTTTTGTTTTTGACCAAATGTGACTAATTTAAAACTTTCATTGGCTCTTAACCTCTTTCATTTTAGCCATAGTCTAGATTGATCATACTATATCTGCTTCAGGTTATCAAGGTTACTTTAGATTCTAGATTCCATATATATATATTCACTTCTGTTTTACTATGGTGAAGGACTAGATAACCTTTCAGGGATGCTGGAAACAATCTGCTTAATATGTTCAGTGAAATGTAACTTAAAAGTAATTAGCTACATTTCTGAAAATCCTATTGCCAATTGGAGGGCTCTGCAATTTCAATCAATTTATAATGTACTTGATAATGTCTTAAATGTTTTTAAATGGAATACAACCATTCAAGTAATAAATGAGTTCATCGTGTTTTCTAAAGAACAAAAGATGAAGGAGACTCACATGATACATATTTTTCTTCTGAAATATTTTCCTTTTTAATTGACAGTCCATATTATATGCATGATATATTGTTATGATGTTATATTTTGATGTGCTCATACTGCATATAATTTGAATCTATTCTCTTGTCTTAGTTTGGGTTTTATTTCTAGGAAAAGACATCATAACTAATGCAACTCTTACAAAGTACATTTAATTTGGGCTAGCTTACAGCTTCAGAAATTTAGTCCATTATCATAAAGGGAAGCATGGCAGCATCCAGACCATATGGTGGCAGAGTAGCCTAGAGTTCTACATCTTAACCTGAGGGCAACCAGAAGAAGGCTCTCCTCTGCACTAGGCAGAGCTTGAACAAAAGACTACAAAGGTCATCCCCACAGCGACACATTTCCTCCAACAAGGCCACCCTATTCCAATAAAACCACACTGATCAAGCCTTCAAACACATGAATCTTTGGGGGCCAAACCTATTCAAAGCACCACATTTCTAAAACACAGATTGAAATGCAACAGCTATTGTGACAGTAGTCAGAGGTAGGGTCTATAAAATATTGTAACAGAATGGCAATAGCTCCCTCATAAATATATTAGGGTTATTATTAATTTCCTCAATTAGTTAATGTAGTAGGATCATGATGAAAGGAACTACATGACTTGTTTTTCCATCTCATGTATGTCTGTCTTGCGATGCCCTTGACCACTATCCTGGTTAGTTTTTAATCACATAGCCTTTATGCAAGTCTGTGGTGACACTTTCATGCTTAATGATCAATGCAGGATTTCTGAGCTCACAGTAGGTGATGCTGCCTGTGGGCAGGTGGTTCCAAGTTGTATAAGAAATAATAAGCAAGCCGGTAAGCAGCAGTCTGCCATGCCCTCTGTTCCATTTTATGCCTCCAGGTTCTGCCATGAATCACTGCCCCGACTTCCTTTCATGATAGACCATAAACTGTAAAATGAAATAAATCATTTCCTACCCAAGTTGCTTTTGGTCATAGTGTATTATCAAAGCACTAGAAAGCGAAGGAAAACAGCCACATTTGATACAGTGTGTGTTCCCTCGTCTCACACGCCCTACCAGATTCCCAGACTAAGAAACTGTAGGGAGTATCAGTAGTTCCCCCTTTGAATAACCCAGATTATGATATCCTGTCACACATCAAAAATGAAATAAGACATGTGCAACATAAAGCTATTATTATAGCAGGTTAATTAGCATAACTATTAGCTCACTCAAAAAATTTTGTGGTACTACATTTGAAATATTTTAAAATATGAACATTATTATTAACGACAGTTGCTCTCCTCTGGACAAGATCTCAAGCCATGTTCCTCCCACCTTGCTGAAATTCTTGGGAGGGGCAGACATTTTGTGTTTATCTTCACTCACTTTTTATTTACATGAGACTTATCTGTGGTGATGTTTTACAACACTTCCCATCATTGCTGTGTTGTGACCTACTCAGTGAATATGTCTTAAATAACTGACTATCCTCTTTGCTTTAGTAGGCACTCTCGTTACGTTCCATTTGGAGCAAGAGGACTGGTGTCACAAAAATCCACACATGTTATCAGGTGACCTTGGCTCACTTCTTTTTTAAATGAGGATAGACATGCCAGATCGGGATTTCTGTATGCTTAGAGTTTTGGAATACTACCTAAAAGAAGTTCTCTACAGAATTAATATCAACTTAAACTTAACTTTTCTAGAATCCAGAACTTTATTATAAAGAGGGAGCTCGGAGTTCCTGATTCTAGTCCAGCATGGATGACCAAGAGTTAGGTTCATGGCTGTTTTATCTGGGTGCATTCCTTCTCCCTAAAAGTAAACTGATCAATAGAGAAGACAGGAACCTACCTTAGAATGCATTATTTAATACACATATTTTACTTGTGTCAAAGAGATAGCACCAAATTTCCATCTCCCCCTTACTGTACTGCCTTTTCTCAAAATTCTTTTCTCTAGTTATTAAAGCATTTTCCTTTGTAAAAACAGCAGGGAATGCTAAACAAGTATATGATTCTGATCTTTATTCCATTAGAGAGGAGCAGCTAGTGTTCATAACTAAGAACTGTGCTGTGAGGACACTGACTTAAATCCTGTTAAACTTTCATGGGAAGAAAGAAAGATTTCTTTTAATCATGAAGGGGTGTGTATTTTTAAAGTCTTGTTTTATCTATGACATCATAAACTCTTATAGGACCATCTGTCTGATAGTGGCATCTGTTCATTCTGCTTCTCAAAGCACCTTCTAGAATGCCTGACATGAATAGCTTTCAGCACATGTTTGGACATGATTGTTAAGGATATTCATCCATGTCATTCATGAGCAAGCAGGAGGCAATTCTTAGAGATGGGTAACTCTATCAATGAAATGAGGCATGTATATGTGTGTGTGTGTGTATGTGTGTGTGTGTGTGTGTGTGTGTGTGTCTGTGTGTCTGTGTGTGTCTGTGTGTGTGTGTGTGTGTGTGTGTGTGTGTGTGTGTTCGTGTATTTGTGGTCAGTATTATCATATAGGTGATTTTATATTCCAAATCTAATATATTACCAAGAAGAACTTTTGTAGTCTTTCACGTGATCTCTCTCAAATTTATTTGAATCTACATGGAGGCATAAATAAAAGAACTGAGGTTGCAATTAAGTCTTGACTATATATACAAATTCAACTGAGTAAAAATTGAATTCAATCTCCATGTCTAAACTCAGTAATGGCAAATAACTAAACAGAATAACTAAAGTTTGCTAAATACAGTACCTATCCTTGATAATCTAGCAGCATTCTATTATTACAAAAATATTTGAGATAATTAACTCATAAAAAGAAAAGGCTGTTTACATACTCATCCTTCAAACATTAGAGGCTATTGCTGTTGTGTTAGAATTGTGGCTCCCATCCAGACAGACCATTCCAGGCTAATACAGTTCCACGGGAGTAGTTTATTGTTGGGGGAAAAGGAGCAAAGCAGGCAAAAGAGATGAAGGAGAAAACAGAGAGCAAAGGTCAAGAGGGTCTCCTTTTTATTTGGGCTGTGATATCACCGCCTGCAGGTAGAGGTAGGAGGTCGACCAGGTGAAAGCTGGAAATGTCTAATGATTGCCATGACAACAGATGTGTGGCTCCCTGTTGCCTATGGGTGATGTTATTGTCATTGCTGGTTGGGGATGACCAGCATTCATAAAGCTGGTTCCTGACAGTGAAGCCAGTTCTTTTTTTCTCTTACGAGAGAGAGAGAGAGAGAGAGAGAGAGAGAGAGAGAGAGAGAGAGAGAGAGAGATACATGTACAGATTTTTTTTAAGCATTTTGGCATAAAACTATATGTAAAGCCAGTTCTTGATGCCAACAATTACCATAATTCTTTTTTACTCCCAGAATATAAAAAGATTCTATAGCAAAACACACTACATACTTGGGTCATAAACATGGATGAATGAAGCTGATACTAAAGTGAAAGCTTTGTCTGCACTGGATGTTACCAATTGTGATGGGAAACACTGTGCATACTACCTGAGGGAAAAGTATTAGCCAATATCACTTGTGAACCCTATGAGGTAAAATAAAGACTGGTCTGGCATGATATGCCTCTTGATGCAATGATGACCATTTTATGGGAATAACCAACCAGTTTCTGATTTAATTTAAATTCCCCTACACAGGATGAAAACATTCGCCTTTAACAGAGTCAAGAAATAGTGGCTAACTATGTCATAGACCCCCAGAGAGAATCCACTGTAATTCTTTTAAATTATTATTAATAACATGTTAGTAAAACCACCCCTAATAACTTATTTCTATATCCATAGACCAGTATTCTTTCTCCTTTCTTTAGGAAAGTGTCTTCTCATGATAGTTGGTAATTAACACAGAGATTTGTAGCTGACAACTGGATAGTACTTAGAGAACAAGATACTTCAAAATGCTCAGCCATAAATGGGATATCAAACATTCCGGCCCTCTCACTAAAGTTCAGAGATCTTCATGGAAGTGAGGGCAGAAAAACTGTATGAATCAGAGGTGGTGTACACCTTTAAGAAAACAGTGTTTAAGGAACTCTGGAAAGTTAACATAGGAAGTCACAGAGATTGGGACAGCTTACACAAGACGCTAGCAAACCCGAATCAGACAGTATCCCAGGATGAAGAGGGAAGATGATCAGGAAGTCCCACAGTTACCTAGGTTGCTATTGGCATTTGATATCTACTGAAAGAGAGAGTAATGATGTTCCTGGTAAAGTGAAAATATTCTGGATCAGGCCCCACTCCCAAGGTTGGTTGGCAACACAAATTAGTGTTGGTGGGTTTGGCAATAAAATCACATGGGGTGGGGTGAGGAGGGAGAAGAGTATGGGATCTTGGAGGAGTTGGAGAGGATAGTAAATATGATCAAAATACATTGTTTAAAATTCTCAAGTAATTTTAAAAAAGGTAGAGATATACCTAAACGATGCTCTACCATGCCACAGGGGCATGTATGAGGTTCACAGCAGTCTTAATTGTGATAGCTAGAAGCTGGACACAACCCAGATGTCCCATGACAGAAGAATGGACACAGAAAATGTGGTTCATGTACACAATGGAACACCACTCAGCCATTAAGAACAAGGACATCCTAAGTTTTGGAGGCTATGGATGGAACTAGAAAATACCCAGAGTAAGGTAACTTAGACCCCAAAAAACATGCATGTTATGTATTCACTGATAATTGGATATTAGCCAAAAATAGTACAAAATCCCCAGGATATAGTCCTCAGAACTCAAAAAGGTTAACAAGCTGAAGGGCCCAAGTGAGGATGCCTCAATCCCACTTGAGAGAGAAAAAAAAAGCAATCACAGGAGGGGGATGGAGGGACATGTGTGGGAAAGGGGACAGAGAGAGGGAAAGGGGTCATGATAGGGATTAGGTGGGGGGAAACTACTGAAGCCCTAAGGGCCAGCAGAAAGAATGGAAACAGGCAACCTTGGGAGGTAAGAGGTAGATACTCCAGAATATACCAGAGACCTGGGAGTTGAGATACTCTCAGGCCTCAAAGGGAGGGACCTTAGATGAAATGCCCTACAGTGGAGACAGGGAACTTATAGAGCCCACCTCTAGCAGAAAGACAGAGCATCAAATATTGAAGGGGGTTGCCATCCCACAGTCAAAATTTCTAAGCCATAATTGTTCCTGTCTGAAAGAACTGCAGGGACAAAAAATGGAGAAGAACCAGAGTAAAAGGAAATCCAGTGACAGGCTCAAATTGGGATCTGGCTCAATGGGAGGCCCCAAGGCCTGACACTATTCCTGAGGCTATGGTGTGCTCACAAACAGACACCTATCATGACTGTCCTCCAAAAGACCCAACAAGCAGCTGAAAGAGTCAGATACAGATAATCATACCCAGTCAATTGACAGAAGCTGGTAACCACTGTGGTTGAATTAGGAAGAAGCTGGAAGAAGCTGAAGAGGACCAGCAATGTCAATTAACCTCGACCCCAGAGATCTCCCAGACACTGCACCACCAACCAGGCAGCAAACACCAGCTGATACGAGGCCCCCAACGCATAAAGAGACGACTGCCAGTTCTGGGCTCCATCAGAGAAGATTCACCTAACCTTGAAAAGACTGGAGGCCCCAAAGAGTGGAGAGGTCTTGTGGGGTGGAGTTTGGGGTGGAATTTGGAGTGGGGGTAGGACATCCTTGTGGAGACAGGGGGATGAGGTATGGGATATAGAACAGTCAGAGGTCGAACTGGAAGAGAGTTAAAATCTAGCGTGGAAAAAAATGATCAAATAAAATTAAAAACAATAAAATAAAAATAAATTTAAAAACGAAGAGAAAAAAACAAGAAAAGGGGGGTTTGAAAGATGATGCACCAATTACGAGCACTTGCTGTTCCTGTGCCCACTTACAGATTCCAGGATCCAAATGGAAGCTCAAAATCATCTGTAACTTCAGTTCCAGTAGATCTGACACAGTTCTCTGGCCTCTAAAAGCACCAGGCACACATGCTATACACATATATACATACAACATACATACATACATACATGCAGACATGCAGACAAAACACTAATGAGCATTAAATATAAATAAATAGCTGGGAGAGAGTCTATTTTGGCTCACTATTTTATGATTAATTCCTTCACCCTATGGTGAGAATGCAGAAAAAAAAACAAGGCACCAGGGCGCTTCGTTGTTATTTGAGGGCACATCTTTCATGACTTAAGCCGTCTCATTAGTAGGCTCTGTGACCAGGTTTCACCACCTTCCATTACTACTACTCTGAGGACCGATATTCTTCAGGGAAGCATTCAACATTCAAGCTAGAACAGATGTGCTGCATCGTATGCTTACACAAATGCCCAAAGCAGGCATCACGGATCATCATCCAGCTGTAATTGAGAGTGCATACGTGCCTGGCTAAGGCTACACAGTTAACAAATGGCAACATGAAATATAAACATGCTTGTCTTTGGTGCCAAATCTGTCATTTTTGCTTTGTTTCTATGTAATACTATCTTCTATATGGTGTCATGATGAAAAATTAGTAAAATAAACCAGAAAACAAATTTGCCAGATCCTGAAGTTGAGGTGCACAGAAGATGCAACAGGAAAGTTTCTTCCAAGCATACCAAAGTGTCAGCAATCTCCCTAAGGCATCACGCAAACATGCAGTATCTTAATAGAGGAGCCAGGGATGGTGGCTGCCTGCGTTTCTAGTTGGCAGCATTTGCGTGCAAATGTGTGCCAACCAGATATTTAAGAGACCAAAATTTTTTATTATCTTTGTCTTTATTTGAAAACCACTTTGAAAAGACCTCTAGGGAAATGAGGTTCCATCTTCTAAATGCACATTTCCAATTCTTCCCACAGAAAATTGTGTTGGGGAAGGAGTGAAGGTATGTCCCTGAGAATGCTCCAAGGCCCCTTTCTTATTTCAAGTTTTAAAATGCTATGATTTTACATCCCATCAAATATAAGACTTCAAGTTTAATATATCTTACAAAAAATGCCTCCTGCAGATTGTGCCCTCAAGGAATCATCCTGTTAAATTGTAATTTGCAGTTTTGAAAGTCTCCCTCCAAAGACATGTTTTCTTTAGTCAAAACAGAAGAAATTTAATTTTTATTGTCTGCTATAGATTGATCAACCTCCCTCTTCTCTTTTCAAAAAACTCATTATTAATTTTTTTGAGTGGCTACAAGGAAATGTATGTTCTTATGTGGGTCTCAAAATGAATAAAATGTGATTCTTAAAGGTACTTAGGGTAACATAGCTAATTGTATTGTACTGAATATAGTTATGATGAGGCCAGTGTGATGATTGAGCTCAAGTGGACACTAGTCTAACTCAACACCGTTTGGCGGGAACACAAAGTGTTCTTCACTGCCAACCCTTATAGAGTTCAGAGGAGGCAGGTTACAGAAAACAAGATTTTGAGAGGAAGGCTTTGAGATAGGTAAACAAATAAAGTGAAGTTGCCAATGTGTCCTGCTGTGTTTCTCTTAATGTAGCTCAGTATCATCGCCTTAGTGATAAGTTAGGGACAACCTTGTTTTCTTTAGATCTTCAGTTGGTTCTAGAGAGGAAGAAACTATTCCTCTTTCACAAGCACATTTCTCAGATCCCTTTTCCATTCTGGATAAATGTGCAAAGACCAAAACTTTCTCTGATATTACTGAATTCCCAAGAAGATACCTTCAAGTGGTATTTAAATGGCAGCTTTAATTGCATCAAAATTAGTCTTGGTTGAAATGCAATGCAGCTGATCAAAATCATATAGACAAATGTAAATAGCATGCAATTAAATCAAATGGAGAAGAGAAAGGTATCCTGTCTGTGTTCTCAGACAGGAGCTACACCACTTTGGGGAGGGGATAAAATCAAATCCATGCATTCCTTTCAGAAAGCTGAGAGTGAAGGTTGTTAATAACCTGGTGATGTTTTTGCGATCTGTGGAGGCAGATCTCACCCATATTTTGCTATAGTCCTTACCCAAATTTCCCAAAATTATCATTCTAACCCATTCTCTCCCTAGTCCATTACCCACCCTTAGGGGTTATGTACAAGACTGCTGAGCTCTATGCTATTGGTCAGAGACTACAGTAGATTCTAGGCCTTTTAGCGATAGAACTCGCCCTCATGGTCACCTGTACTTTGTAAAAGAGTCTCTGTTCCACCTTAAGTTTTATTTTGCGCCTGAAATTGGACTGATTAGACTGATTATTGTCTGAAAATCTTTTCCCAAAATTGTACGAGGTTTTAAATATACTGATGATGGCATTGGACGTCCCACAGCCTGATCCACGTTGACAGTCAGTCTGCAGCAGGATTTCATTCTTATCTCTTCACACAATTTGCTTTCCTGTATGACATCTGCATGGTCCTCCTCACAGCATGTTCTCGATTGAAATGGTGACTTTCTAACAGCAGCTTGAGTGCCATTCTGCATTTGTCTGGCAGTCAAGAATTGGCTCCTCCCCCTCCTCTTTCTCGTGGTCTTCTTCCATTCACTTCAGAAAATTCCCAGAGACTATTCTGAAGTTGACTGTCTTATCACAGGAACAATGCCACTGGGAGCAATGTTATTCTTCTTACAATGGAACTCCATGTATGCAATTATCGGCATTTCAGCTTTTGAAATTAACTTTCTTTTCCCAACTTGGAGAAGTGAAAAGCAAGCATTGTTCCTTCTGCAACTGCATTGTAAATTACCTCTCTAATAGCCTCAAGAGTCAAATGCCTTTTGTGCTCTCCCAAGCCCCTTTCGGGCAGGCAATTCTCCATTTCCTCCCATTTCTCATTGTGACTTTGTAGGGCTGGTCATGTTTGAACTGCCAGTGCTGCTTTTATGGTTTCTTTGACTTGTTTCTTTGCATTTCCTATGCATCCTATCCATATTGATTTAGAACCCAGAAATTTAAAAGACACAAATAAAAACCATACTTTTATAGGTGCCATGAGAAATGGTGTCCAGGCACAAAAATAGTGTTTGGGTTGAAATAGATATGAGTATCAATTCTGATTTTGCCAAATAGTTGCTGTGTGCCTTTGGGAAAGTTTCTAGCATCTGTGTGCTTCGTTTCCTTCATCTATCATATAGAGAGAATAAAGCAACTTTGAAGAATGGCTTTAAGCACCAGGAGATATACAGCATTATTGGTCATATATATGAGGCTCAATGGGGACAATTAAAATGTCTTTAGTCATAATCAGCTTATAAATGTTAAGGCACTCATATATACTTATTCACTGTAATACATTAGGCATTTCTTAATGGATCAGAATGAAGCAGAGTAGTATGATATAGATCTTTAGGGCTCTCTAGTAGAGGGTCTCATTTGAACTCACTACCTCTTAGACTCTTCCACGATGATCTCCCTGTTGCTCTACTTGAGAGGGCACTGGCAGCAGCATTCACTGCAGAGAGGTGGTGGCTCTACTAGCAAAGTGTCAAAGACACAAAGTAGCAGAACACTGGTTAAAGTGGTAAAGCAGCTTCAATTGGTGGCATGGACTGCAACAGGGGGAAGGGTCTAGTGAGAACTTCACCATAGCTGTAAGCAGAATTTTGGAAGCTTCTGAAGTTACATTTCAAAGAGCTGCTAAGGAACCATTTTTCCCCTTTATTTCCCCCAGTAAATGAGATAGTAGGGTATTTCCCAAGGCAAACAGAGTAAGATTATAGTTTATATGTTAAAGCAATAGGCCACAAAAGATATAGAACAAAGTTAGGAGGTTTTTTTTTATTATTTAAAGAAAGAAAGAAAAACAAAACAAAGACAAAACACAAACAAAAACAAGCAAGCAAACAAAAAACATTCTATTTGTGAGATGCACAGAAAACTGGTTCACATACGGAAGAGGAATAAATCATGCATGGTTAAATCTAAACATGGTTCACTTTTATTGTAACATTCTCTAACATTCATATTTGAAACATCTCGAGATAAAAGGAACACAGTCTCCCTATTGTCTCCATGTTGACTACCTTTACAGCAAATGCTGGTTGTACTAGACTTCTCATATCTCAGGTAGGAAGAGACTTTAATCAGACTCAGAGGTAAAGCCTTCTTACCCTTCTTTTTCCACCCACCCTTATTTTTCCCTGTACTTGTATCATGTCTCAATTGGAACCCAATGTTGGAATCCATGTTATACCCCCTGAGACTTCTAAGAAATTACCCACTCATTCTTTAGCAGTACTATAGCTATCCTGTGTCAATTTTGAGCAATTGTCATAGATTTCTGGGTGCTATATATACCTTGTAATCTCAGCACCCAGGAGACTGAGACAGGGGGATCACAAATTTCAAAACAGCCAGAGTACTTTGAGAATCTTTGACTGCAAAACAAATCAAACAAGCAAAATCAGACAATAAGAATACAGGCAAAAGGACCCAGCTTCTGAGGTTTCTGAATTCAGCATGTCTGAGTCATTTTCACTTGGAATACTTTCTCCTTCACTTCCTTTCTGCCTCATGGGCCAGGTGTCCAGAAAATTGCCTGTAGCTTAGCAGGCAACATAGAAAGCTGACTTCTTTGGGGTTCCATGAAAAGGTATATATCCAGAGGGTACTGGATCCCTTGATCAAATTAGCAGGTCCTGAAGAGTTCCTGGGCAGCCTGTTGTTTCTATTTGATATCACTTGGAGCTCAGATTCCATTAAAAAAATGTCCCGTCCCCAGAATATAAATGCAAGCACTGGCAATCTACTGGTGACAGACATTGTTGCTTCGACGTTGATTTCTGAAATTTCATTTGGGAAAAAACAGGGAACTTGACAAAAAATTTCAAAGGGAGACCTTGAGACCAAGATGTCAAGAAATATGGGCAAGCACTGGCATACTCTTCAGGGACTCCATGACCATTCGTATATATTGGGCTATAGGCAGAAACAACATATGCCCAGAAAGAGGCTGGACACTCACTGTAACCAGCACTAACGTCCTGCACCAGGAAGAAGTTGAACACTCATGGGAACTCTCATACTGCCTGAAATTTAACAGCAAACCTTCACCAGCAGATTGAGCAAGAGAACAAGCTACAGCACCAGGAAGATTAGGAAAGTCTAGCCAATTGGTAATTGGTCCTTAAAATACCTTTCTTATTCCTATATTTATGCCGCCTGCAGGACTGGGGTTTATCTGGTAAGATCAGATTATTTCTCACAGGATTATTATAAAAAGAGAGCAATCCCCCTTTTGATTTCTTGCTTCCTTTCTCTCTGTTCCACACTTTCCCACACCATGAAACCATCTCTGCAAAGTGGCCAGCTTTGGTATTTCGTTAGAGCTACTGAAAATAGACTGAGTCAATGTGAAAAGGAAGAAGTGGCTGTGATGGAAGAGAAAAATAAACAGCCAGGAGAGCGTGTCCTCTAAATGGCCCAGATATTGGGAAACCAGGAGAATCCCCATCTTAAAGGCTTGCATGGTGTCTACACTCATACTTCCAGCTCTCAGTGCAACACAACATATGACTCAGACTTATCACTCTACCTACCAGGTACATAATTTTGCTTTTGATTTACTCTTTTCCCTGTACCTTCTTTTGAAGGAAGCTGGGACTGCCCATATGAAACTCCTTTTCTTCTGACACACATTTAATGTTATATGTCTCTCCTTCAATACCACAATAGCACGCCAGAAACTTTGTTATATTGGGGTTTCATTATTATTATTATTATTATTATTATTATCATCATCATCATCATCATCATAATCATCATCATCATCATCATCATCATCATCATCATCGTATTTAACCTTCCTTTATAGTCCAGCCACTACCCCCATCTTGGTCCTCCCCATCCCATACCTCTTCTCCCATCTTCAAGAGGATGTCTTCACCCCCTCCCCCAACCCCATCAGACCTCCCCACCCCTTGGGGCTTCAAGTCCCTCAAGGGTTAGATGCCTCTCCTCTCACTGAGGTTAGATGAGACAGTCCTCTGCTATATATGTGCTAGGGGCCATATTAGCTGGTGTATGCTGACTGGTTGGTGGCTCAGTATCCAAGAGAGCTTGGGGATCCAGGTTAGTTGAGACTAGTGGTCTTCTTATGGGGTTGCCCTCTTCCTCAGCTCCTTCTAGCTTTTCCCTGATTTTCCTACAGGGTTCCAGGGGATGGGTGTCAGTATCTGCATTTGACTCTTTCAGCTGTTTGTTGTGCCTCTCACTGGGCAGCTATGCAGACTGCTGTCCTGCATGTCCTTCTGGGTCTGAATTACCTCACTCAGGATATTTTCTGTTGCTTTCATGTGCCTGCAAAACTCATGATGCCCTCGTTCTTAATAGCTGAGTGGTACTCCATTGTGTACATGGACCACATTTACTGCATTCATTTTTTCCATTGTGGAACATCTGAGTTGTTTCTGGCTTCTGGCTATCACAAATCAGGCCACTATGAACAGTGGTGTGCCTGCCCCTGTGGTGAGGAGGGGCATTTTTTGGGTATATTCCAAAGAGTGGTATGGCTGGGTCTTCAGGTAGATCAATTTGATTTTATTTTTATTCAGCACCATTGATTGATGTTGACAGTATGTACTGCAGTAAAGAGAGAAGCAAACCAAGATGCCAAACCTTCATTTCATTCGTACAGTGTCTCAGGGAAGACTGACACCTAGGTAGCTCACTCCAGTTACCTAATTTAAGCATTATACAAGCAAGGCTTATTGGTGCTGGGAAAGGTTCCAGGTACCAAAGTTATCTTGATTTTGGGTGCTCATGAGAGCAGACAACCCACACAAATCTCAGTCTCTTTCAACCATGGCTAACCATAATCAATAGTAAGAACTCCAGATTTGCAGGAGTGTCTTACAGCCAAGATTAGAGCAGCTGCAAACTCCCACATATCACCAAGCGCAGACCTTCCAGAGAAACATTTTTCAAGATTCAGAGTCTTGAAACAATTTCTCAACCTCTACTGATTGACCCAAACACAGCAAAGGCAATGTTGAAACATTTTACTCAAAGACTGATATTAAGGATTTACTATGCATTTAATTTAAAGGCAGACATAAAGACTTTACTATAATATATCACTGCACAGTACAAAATATTTTATAATTTTCCTTTTTTAATTTTTCATTTAATTTGGGTGTTATTGGGAAATATATTGTTTTATTTATAAATAATTTACAGAAAATACACGTGTTTCTGTTGTTGATTTTACTTTATTTTTATGGTCAATGGCTGCACTTAGTATTACTTTTATTCTTGCAAATACACCAAAATTCAAAATAAAACCCAGGATATGTTCTATTTTGAGGAACATCTCACATATATGCACAAAGCTATGGACTAGAGATGGTCTGAACCACTAGTTTTTAACTAACAAGGTAAGACCAGTGACATGTTTAATTTACCAGTTGTAGATTGATTAATCAATTTGCCTTACAGATCTTCCATTTATTGTACACTGCAATTCAATTACCAAGAAAACATTGGGAGCTATGTTCTCTCTCCTGCTTTAGGCCTTCATCATTGTGGCTTTTCAGTAGTAATATCATTTATCTTAAAGCCTTCTACTCCACCTTTATTCAGTCACCAATTATATCATAAGCCAAAATGTACCATTGTAGTTGAACAGTGTTATCGTAAAGAGTACACAATTATTATTATATTAGTCTGAAAAATCTACTGTTTAATATGTAGACATTTATTCCATTTATATTTAGTGTGATTATTTATTATGGCTACATTTATACCTGCTAACTTGTCCATTGTTTTCCCATTTGCTCTGTCCTATCATTGGTTCCCTTTGGTCTTTTCTGCCTATAGCCCAAAACCTGTGAAGAATGTCCCACTTAATATCCAATAATTTGTGATTTTTTTAGTAGTTTCTGGTATTGATTTCTGACTTAATGCTGTATTGATTTTAGTTTCTAAAACTAAACTTGACACCATTTGGAATCAATCAAAAGCCAACCAAAGCTAACCAAATCTGTGAAGAAGTGTCTTGGTGGAATCCTTTGATGTCAGAAGACCGTACTAACTCTGCGTCATACTTTCTGATGACAACACATGGAAGAAGGAAGCTTTTGCTTTTTGCCTGCTTCTACCTACTCGCACCATCAAGTATATCTGCCAGGTTGGGGAGGAACCCCATTTCTCATTCTATCATCCACTTCTTCTGTACTCCAATGTAGACTGAAGACCAGCAGCTGTCTAGGAATTCCCTGAAACTCCAGCCCCAGATTGAGATTGCTGAGACACCCAGTTGTGGGGACTGAAGTTATGGTATTCCTGCATTTCCATGTAGAGACAACCATTGTTAGACTACCCAGACCGCAGCCTATAAGCTACTCTAATGATGATGACATATGGAAAATGTCATCCAAAATATAGAAGTATTCAAACATAATGAATGAAAATTTAGAAATTGAAAAATATATCTGACATAAAATACAAAATATTCTTTCTCTCAGTTCTGTGTCTTTAGAGAACCCTGACTAGTACAATTACTTATATATAATTTGTATACTGTATTCATATGTGTGTGTGTTTGTCTGAATGTATGTATGTGTGTGCATATTTGTGCATACACATGTGTACATATGCATCCACAAGCACATGCCCATTTCACAGGCACATGAAAGCCAGGGGACAGCCTCAGGTGCTCTCCTCAGATAAGCAGTCCCCCTCCTTTCATACAAAATCTCTCACTGTTTGGGAACTAACCAATCAGGCTAGACTGTCAAGTGAAAGAGCTCCAGGAATGCTCTAATATCTACCCCCACAGGACTGGGTTTACACACCCACACTACCCTGCCAAGAGTTTTTATGAGTGTGTGTTTGTGTGTGTGTATGTGTATGTATATATGTATATGTATATATACATATATATGTGTGTGTGTATATATATATGTATATATGTGTGTGTGTATATATGTATATATGTGTGTGTGTGTGTGTGTATATATATATATGAGTTCTTAGTGTGGAACTCAGATCTTTATGCTTACAAGGCACACACTTTACTGATGGCTCTCTCCCCACCTCATTAATTATACATTTAGTGTTAGACTCTTTCCTCAACTTTGATAATGATTCATTGTAGAGTATTTTATGTCAGAAATGATATTAATCAGTTTGTAAATTTTCATTCATTACATTTTGAATATTCCTATATATTGGCTGATATTTTCCATATGTCATGATCAATTTTTTAAAATATAAATTCAACTTTATCTCATCACATGTAGTTATAATAGCTACTTTTACATGTTCAACTAGCAATTTCAAGATATAATTAGTTGTGTACCTTTTGAGCATTTTTCAAATTCCCTCAAATCTTATCATGGCACATAATTTTAGATCGTATTCATGGCATTTTAACTTGATTTCATAAGTTTTTAAGTCTTTATTTACTCTATTAGAAAATATCAATTGTTTGACAGTGACAACAAATATGACAATATTCAGGCTGTCCAGATGTTAACCTGCACTGCTGGTATACAGATCAGTACCAGTTCTGTGTCCCAGGCCTTTACCTTGCCACGTGGACTATGCTCCACTCCAAGGACAGTTAGACTAGACTCTGAGCTAAAGCATCAGTCAGAAAGTCTTCAAAGGCACTTCTGTGTCCTGCTGTGCTTGTCTATAAATGCCCAGCTCAGAGTTAGTCCAACGGTTACATCATTCCATAACCCATATTTAGAGACCCAGCTTTCTCCATCACATGTCTGTTCCGGTAAGCTCCAAGTTGAAATAGATTTTTCCCCCTGATCTCATAATCAGAAAAGAGTCTTATGACAGTCTTCTCTCGGTTCTGTGAACTGTTGGATAACTACTTCTAGATAGAGGTGAAGTGACGAAAGGCGACAGGAAAATCATGTGGATGTTGTTCAGGCAATACCTCTATTTTTTGCTTCCTCTGCTTAGAGAAGCAATATTTCTTTTCATGATGTGAGTCTTATGTGTCCTTTCAACACTCATGTACTGAAAAAGATACAACCTGTATGTTGTGGGGAGGTGTTAGAAACTTTGTAGATGGTGTCTAGGAAATGAAAATTTGTCACAAAAGATGTGTCCTTGAGGGAGATATTAGGACCCCAGAGTCTCCCTTTCTGTCTCTGCTTCCTGGCTGCTGGTAAAGGTTGGTCTTCTTTTCTATATATCCCTTGGGTTTTTATGAAACTCAGGACAATATGAAATGACCATGAACTGAGAACCAGGAGTCATGAGCCCAAAGCAAACTTTTTGTCCTTGTAAATTGACTTACTTAATATTTTGCAGTAGGACTGGGAATCTGACTGAGCAATTTTACCAAGGTTTAATTTCCTGCTTCGTGGCATATGCCTGTGAGTAACTGGCTCTGATCAAGGCGGAGAAGAAAAGGCGGTGGAGAGACCAAAAATAAAAAGCATAAAAAAGCACAAGAAAGAAAATAGGACATTTCCCCAAAGTCACCCACATCAGAGGCCCATTTTGTTATACCATCAGTTAATGAGATTTACCGTCATCAGTTTTGCCTTCAGCATCTGCTGTGCAGTTCTGAGACTTTGCTCATCTTAGGTTGAAGATGGGAGACAGAGGAGGAAAATCCCCCATTTTTGGAAGCCATATCTTGTTTAAGCCACATTGGCTACTCTGTTTTGAATTTGATCCTCAAACTGCTTGCTAGTGTTACTTTCCAAAGATCTCCCAGCACTGTTTTCTATACTGGGTTTAGAGAATTTGCTATGATGTTTGAAATGCCTCAGTAACTTCAATTACCTTAGCCAGCCAGCAAATCTTAGGTTCACACTTTTCATTTACTACTTTCAATAATGACCATGGAGAATAGTATGAAATATATTTCAGTAGACCGACTATATTTATATTATCATTTCAAATGTAATCAATACAAAAATAATTGAGGTATTTTACATTAATTTTCTCAGATTATCTTTTTTAAAGTTACTACATTTCAAGTGCTTAGTAGCAATGTATGGTTAATGCTTACTGTCTTATAGCACATAGATCTGTATTGTAGTATAGCATAGTGCAATTCTTCTCTTTATATATATATATAAAGAGAAGAATTATATATATATATATATGTATATATATATATATATATATATATATATATATATATATATATATATAAGTATTGACCCATGATTGTGGGTCAGTAGGTCAAGGGAACAGGTAAGAGATTCCTGTGTCATTGACTGTATATTTTGACTAATATGTCTCTAAGAGTTAAATATATTTCTTCAAGTGATCCTGAATTTCAGCTAGCAATGTAGGTGCATGTCATATCCTAAATGATTATATCTGCTACTCTAATTTAGCAGTTATCAAACCATGGGTCTTAAACCCTTTGGGGATTGAAAATTAGATATCCTGATATCTAATATTTATATTACTATTCATGACACTAGCAAAATTACAGTTATGAAGTGGCAATAAAATAATTTAATGGTTGGTTCATCACAAAATGCAGATATATATCAAAGGACTGCATCATTACAAAGGTTGAGAACCTTTCCAGTGCACTCTGAATTTCAGCTTCACTAAGGCCTTCACTGCTGTAGGATATATGCAGCTTTGGTACAGTTTGGAGTAGGTACTTTTATATTTTTGAATTATGTAGTCACATTATAAAGGGAAGATTGGAAAAATTATTTCTCTGCCAACCTTTTCTTAATCTTGAATAGTTGTGACCATAACCTCAGTAGCCACCAGGCTATGGTGCAGAGGGAAGAGATGACCTAATATTTGATTTTTGAGACCTATGATGAATTGTAATTCTACGACTAGAATTTTTTATAACAGAAATATGAGTTCTCTTACACTTGTTTCTATGTGATAATCATCCAAATCATTTCAGGGTGTTTTTTGGAGTAAATATTTGTGTGGTGGGAGGTAAAAAATGAGATTCAAATGTGAGCTGCATTAGAATAGCAACTTAAATTTCCTATTAATCTAGTTCCTTCTCCCAAATGGAAAAATAAATATGAGAATCACTTTGATAAATTCTACAGTGAAAACTTGCATCAGAAGATGACGTGTCCACTTCCCAGAATGTGATGACAGACCAGTATTTAGTATGGTACTACCATAAATGAGAACTGGGTTTTCTTTATTTGGGGGGGGGGTGGTATTAAAATTTTTATTGGCCATAAAAACTCCTTAGAGATAATGTTATATCACAATCTCAAGGCATTTTTACTTCTCAGAAGCATGTATGTCATTTCTATCACAGTTTTATATATTTCCAGAAGTGTTTTATGAATCTATAGTTATACTTAGTCCTTGACATCTGAAATCAAACATACTCAAGTGACATCTATAATTTTAGCTTTTAACACATTGAAAATATGCTTATTTTAGTCTCCATAATCAATTCACAAATGTGACAGATGGATGAGTTAAAAACCATAAATGTATCAATTTCTTTACTCATGCCTGGTTTCTACCTCTGTTTTTCTTTTTTTTTTTTTAATTGAACAACTTTATTTTAAAAAACAAAGATAAATGTACAGATTTTAAAAAGCATTTCTGCATAACAGTATATGAATACATTTTTGCCAGTACTTGATTTTTTTAAGGTTTAATAGTATGCCTTAAAAAAATCTTACTAGTTACAATGAGCATAAAGTACATGTAAAACAGGATATAAGCTGGAAATAGTCAGTTTTCTTGGTGTGTAAAGATTAAGCATAAGGTTTTTTTTTTCTTTTTTTTTTCCCCTTTTTTTTTTTTTTTTGGCCTTTGTTTTTCTTGAACTTCATATAGTCTGTAAGTTGTTGCTGAGGTGTACAAAGCTTTCTGGGGTTAGGATCCAATTACCAGTGACTGCATATTATGTCTGTTCTTTTGAGACTGGGTTACCTCACTCAGGATGATATTCTCTAGATGCATTCATTTTCTTAAGAATTTCATAAAGTCATTGTTTCTGATAGCTGAGTAGTACTCCATTGTGTAAATATACCAAAAATTTTGTATCCATTCATCTATTGAAGGACATCTGGGTTCTTTCCGGCTTCTGGCTATTATAAATAGGGCTGCTATGAACATTGTGGTGCATGTGTCTTTGTTGTATGTTGAAGCTTCTCTGGGGTATATGCCCAGAAGTGGAATAACTGGGTCTTCAGTATTACTACATCCAATTTTCTGAGGAACCACCAGACTAATTTTCAGAGTAGTTGTACCAGTTTACAACCCCACCAACAGTGGAGAAGTGTTCCTCTTTCTCCACATCCTCACCAGCATCTGCTGTCATCTGAATTTTTGATCTTAGTCATTCTTACTTGTGTGAGGTGGAATCTCAGAGTTGTTTTGATTTGCATTTCCCTGATGGCTAAGGATGTCAAGCACTTCCTTAGATGCTTCTCCGCCATTCAATATTCTTCAATTGAGAAATTTTTGTTTAGTTCTGTACCCCATTTTTTTAATAAGATTGTTTGATTCTCTGGTGTCTAACTTCTTGAGTTCTTTGTATACATTAGATATTAGGCCTCTATCATATGTGGGGTTGGTAAAGATCTTTATCCAATCTGTTGGCTGCCGTTTTGTTTTCTTGACAGTGTCCTTAGCCTTACAGAAACTTTGCGATCTCATTAAGTCCCATTTGTTAATCTTTGACCTTAGAACACGAGCCATTGGTGTTCTGTTAAGGAATTTTTCTCCTGTGCCTATGTATTCTAAGGTTTCCCTACTTTCTCTTCTAATAGTTTCAGTGTACCTGGTTTTATGTGCAGATCTTTGATCCACTTGCACTTGAGCTTTGTACAAGGAGATAAGAAAGGGTCTATTTTCATTCTTCTGCATGCTGAGAGCCAGTTGAACCAACACCATTTGTTGAAGAAACTGTCCTTTTTCCATTGAATGTTCACAGCTCCTTTGTCAAAAATCAACTGACCAGATATCTTCTATTCTATTCCATTGATCCACGTGCCTATCTCTGTAGGAGTACCATGCAGATTTTAACATAATTTCCTTGTAATATAGCTTCAGGTCAGGGATAGTGATTCCCACAAATGTTTTCTTGTTGTTGAGGATGGATTTCGCTATTCTAGGTCTTTTGTTATTCCAGATGAAATTGCACATTGCTCTTTACAACTGTATAAAAAATTGCATTGGTATTTTGATGGGGATTGCGTTGAATCTGTAGATTGCTTTTCGTAAGATGGCAATTTTTCCAATGTTGATCCTTCCAATCCATGAGCATGGGAGATCTTCCTCGATTTCCTTCTTTAGAGATTTAAAGTTCTTGTCATACAGGTCCTTCACTTGCTTAGTTAGAGTCACACCAAGGTATTTCATATTGTTTGTGACTATTGTGAAGGGTATCTTTTCCCTAATATTTTTACACATGTTTGTCCTTTGAGTAGAAGAAGGCTACTGATTTGTTTGAGTTAATTTTATATCTAGCCACTTTGCTGAACTTGCTTATCAGCTGTAGAAGTTCTCCAGTGGAATTTGTGGGGTCACTTACATACACTACCATGTCATCTGCAAACAGTGATGTTTTTACATCTTCCTTTCCAATTTGTATCCCTTTGATTTCCTTTTGCTGTCTAATTGCTTTTGCCAGGACTTCCAGTACTTTGTTGAATAGGTAGGGGGTGAGTGGGCAGCCTTGTCTAGTCCCTGATTTTAGTGGGATTGCTTCAAGTCTCTCACTGTTAAATTTGATGTTGGCTATTGGTTTGCTGTATATTGGTTTTAATATGTTTAGGTATGGGTCTTGGATTCCTGTTCTTTCCAAAACTTTTAACATGAAGGGGTGTTAAATTTTGTCAAACGCTTTCTCAGCATCTAGAGAGATGACCATGTGGTTTTTTTGGTTTTTTTTTTTTTTTTTTTTTTTTTTTTTTTTTTTTTTTTTTAGTTTGTTTATATAGTGGATTACGTAGATTGATTTCTGTATATTAAACCATCCCTGCATCCCAGGGATGAAGCCTACAGATTATTGAGAATGATTGTTTTGATGTGTTCTTGTATTGAGTTTGCAAGGATTTTGTTGAGTATTTTTGCATCAACGTTCATAAGTAAGATTGGTCTGAAGTTCTCTTTCCTTGTAGGGTCTTTGTGTGGTTGAGGAACAAGGGTTATTGTGGCTTGAAAAGTGAGTTGGGTAGTGTTCCATCTGACTCTATTTTGTGGAATAGTTTAGAAATTATTGGTATTAAGTCATCAATAAATGTCTGATAAAATTCTGCACTGAACCCCTCTGGACCTGGGTTTTTTTTTTTTTTTTTTTTTTTTTTTTTTTTTTTTTTTGGTTTGGGAGGCTTTTGATGACTGCTTCTATTTCTTTAGGTGTTATGGGATTATTTAGATGGCTTACCTAGTACTGGTTTAACTTTAGTATCTGGTATCGGTCTAGGAATTCATTCATTTCCTCCCAATTTTCTAGCTTTGTTGAGTATAGACTTTTGTAGTAGGATCTGATGGTTTCATGAATTTCCTCAGTTTCAGTTGTTATGTCTCCACTTTCCTTTCTGATTTTGTTAATTTGTATACTCTCTCTTTGCCCTCTAGTTAGTCTGTCTAAGGGTTTATCAATCTTGTTAATTGTCTCAAAGAACCAGCTCTGGTTTTGTTGATTCTTTGAATGGTTCTTTTTGTTTCTATTTGGTCAATTTCTGCCCTAAGTTTGATTATTTCTTGCCCTCTACTCCTCTTGGGTGTATCTGCTTCCTTTTGTTCTAGAGCTTTCAACTGTGCTGTCAAGTTCCTAGTGTATGCTCTCTCCAGTTTCTTTGTGGAAGTGCTCAGGGCTATGAGTTTTCCTCTCAGTACTGCTTTCATTGCATCCCATAGGTTTGGGTATGTAGTGTTTTCATTTTCATTAAATTCTAGAAAATCTTTAATTTCTTTTTTTATTTCTTCTTTGACCATGCTATCGTTTAATAGAGCGTTGTTTAGTTTCCATGTGTATATGGCCTTTTGGATGTCTTTGTTGTTATTAAAGACCAGCCTTAGACCATGGTGATCTGATAAAATGCATGGGAGTATTTCAATATTTGTATATCTACTGAGGCTTGTTTTGTGACTGATTATATGATCAATTTTGGAGAAGGTGCTAAGAAGGTGTATTCTTTTGTTTTAGGATAAAATGTTCTGTAGATGTCTATTAATTCCAATTGGTTCATAACCTCTGCTAGTTTCACCAAGTCCATGATCTGTCCATTGAGGAGAGGATGTTGAAGTCTCCTACTGTTATTGTGTGGGATGCAATGAATTTTTGAGCTTTAGTAAGGTTTCTTTTATAAATATGTGTGCTTTTGTATTTGGAGCATATATGTTAAGGATTGAGAGTTCCTCCTGACAAATTTTCCCTGTGATGAGTAAAAAGTGTCCTTCCTTATCTTTTTTGATAACTTGGTTGAATATTTACTTTATTCAATATTAGAATGGCCACTCCAGCTTGCTTCTTGGGGCCGTTTGCTTGGATGGTTTTTTCCCAACCTTTTACTCTGAGATAGTGTCTGTCTTTGTCTCTGAGTTGAGTTTCATGAATGCAGCAAAATGTTGGATTCTGTTTACTTATCTAGTATGATAGTCTATGTCTTTTTATTGGGGAATTGAGTCCATTTATGTTAACAGATATTAAGAAATAGTGGTTGCTGTTTTCTGTTATTTTTGCTTTAAGAGATAGAATTGTGCCTGTGTGTCTTTCTTCTTTTGGTTTTCTTGCTTAGGTATTTTCTTGTTTTTACTAGGATGTAGTTTCCCTCCTTGTATTGGGTTTCCACCTATAATTCATTTTAGTGCTGGGTTTGTGATAAGATAGTGTGTAAATTTAGTTTTGTCCTCAATATTTTGGTCTCTCCATCTATGGTGATTGAGAGTTTTGTTGGGTATAGCAGCTTGGGCTAATACTTGTGTTCTCTTAGGGTCTGCATGATGTCTGTCCAGGCTCTTCTAGCTTTCATAGTCTCTGTTGAGAAGTCGGGTGTGATTATGATTGGTCTGCCTTTATATGTTACATGACCTTTCTACCTTACTGCTTTTAGTATTCTTTCTTTGTTTTGGGCACTTGGCATTTTGACTATTATGTGTCAGGAGGAATTTCTTTTCTGCTCTACTCTATTTGGAGTTCTGTATGCTTCTTTTATGCTCATGGTCATCTCATTCTTAAGGGTAGGGAAATTTTCTTCTATGATTTTGTTGAAGATATTTACTGTTCCTCTTAGTTGATATTCTTTGTCCTCTTCTATTCCTATTATCCTTAGGTTTGGTCTTCTCATTGTGTCCTGGATCTCCGGGTATTTGGGGTTAAGAGCTTTTTGGCTTTTGCATCTTCTCTGACTGTTTTGTCTATGTTTTCCATGTTGTCTTTGGCCCCTAAGATTCTCTCTTCTATATCTTGTAGTCTGTTGGAGATGCTTTTATATGTGACTACTGATTTCTTTTTTAGGTTTTCTACCTCCAGGGTTGTCTCTTTTAGTGTTTTCTTTATTGTTTCCATTTCCATTTTAAATTCCTTCTTCAATTCCTTCATATCTTTGGTTCTGTTTTCCTCTAGCTCTTTGATTTCTTTGAGAGCTTTTCTTGTTTCCTCTTAAAAAGCTTCTTTTTTTTTTATGCTTTTCCTCCTGTTCTTGTTTAAGGATCTCTATCATCATCTGGAGGTTTGATTTCAGGTCTGAGTCTTCTTTTTCTGGAGTGTTTGACATTCTGTTGTTTGCTGTGATGGGAGAGCTGGGTTCCGGTGTTGTCAGGTTGTCTTGGTTTCCACTGGGTAAGTTTTTTTGCTTTCCTCTTGCCATATTTTTGTCTGTGATTACAGGTGGTTTTATTGTCAGTGATTGGTTCCCTACTCTCCCGTGTACCTTGCCTGTGTCCCTGGATCTCCTCTGAGTGGAATCTGTGCCCTGGCTACTCGCAGCACAGTCTCACTAGGCCTGCATCCCTGGATATCTGCTGAGAACTGAGTTTTCAAGGCCATACATACAGTGAAAACTCAGTAATATTTGTATAAATATCCTATAGATGTTCACAAATATAGCTAGAGAAAACAAATCATCCATTCTCTCATATTGGTGGTGTGTATTCATTTAACTACTGTATGGTAAACAAACATTTTCATGAAAGCATATGATTGACTTTGTACATTCCCTCCTACAAGTTCCTCTTCCTTTTGTACTGTGCTCCAGCATTAGTGCCCCCAATTCCAATAGACAATATCACATATACTTTCATATCATATATACCTGTATGATGTATGTATCTATTAAGAGGAATAGTAACACAGATGAGAACATGTATATTTGTCTTCCTGAGACTGGCTTTATTTTATTAAAGTAATTTTCTTCAGTTGCATTTATTTTCCTGTAAATGACAAAGCTCTATTTTTCCTTAGAGGTGAAAAACAATTCTATTGTTCCTATACACCACAATTTAATTCTGTTCCTCCCTTATTGAACACATAGATTGGTTCCATAAATAAGCTACTGTGAATAATGCTGCAAAAAAAATTAATGTTTGTGTATTTTTTGTGATAGATCTAAGTAGAGACATTCAGACAAATTCCCAGAAATAATGTTGCAAGGTAATATAGAAGTGCTAACTTAAGCTTTTGAGAAAACTCAGAGTGTCTGGACTAGTTTTCATTGCCACCCATGCAGTATAAGAGTTTTCTGTTTGTCTACATATTTCTAGAATTGTTACTTGTTATCATACTGGTTGTCATTCTGAAGGAGTGAAATGGACGTTCAAGGTACACTTGATCTGTATTGATCTCATGACTCAAGAGGTTAAGCATTTTTTTTTCATGTAATTAGAGGCCATTTACATTTCATCCTCTAAGAACTGTTTATTTCATTAGCCCATGTATTTATTGGATTGCATGACTTCTTGCTACTTGTTTCTTTTTTCAGTACCTTGTGTGGTCTACATATCAATCCTCTATCTGATCTATAGCTTGCAAAATATTTTTCTCCCATTCTTCTGCTCTCTCTCTCTCTCTCTCTCTCTCTCTCTCTCTCTCTCTCTCTCTCTCTCTCTCTCTCTCTCTCTCCTCTCTCCTCTCTCTCCTCTCTCTCCCCTTCACATGATTTTAACTGTATCCTTTGCTATAAGAAGGTTTTGACTCTCATGAGATCTCATTTGCTCATTTGTCAATCATCGGCATTATTTCCTGAAAAAAATGGAGTCATGGTTAGAAAGTTCTTGTCTATTCTTATGTCTTGACATGTTTTCCTAGTTTGTCCTCTAGCAGTTTCAGATTTTATAGGCCTTTGATCCATTCAAGATGAATTTTTAAGTACAATGAGAGGAGCTTATTTTCAACCTTCTACATTTGGATAAACACTTTCCCCAGAACTATTTGTTGAAGTTGATGTCTTTTCTCAAATTTTTAGTTTTGTCCATCTTTGTCAAAAAATCATGTGGTTATAATTTTGTGGGATCAGCATCTCTGTCAGTAAAGCCAACGTGATCACAGTGAATGATCAGTCTTATTTTATGGTTTTGAATTAGGATTGTACTTTATTTTAATTTCTTGGAATAATTACTATTGTTCTATAACATTTTCCCCTCCCTCAGAGATTTTTACGTCTGCATTTGCCTCTAGAGTGTTAGAATTTATTCTTTCTGTTCTTCCATCTTTCCTTTCTTTCTTTTGTGGTTGTAGTGTCAGTGGTGATGGTGATAGTGTGTCTTTATTTGGTTTGAGTATCAAAATGATACCAGCTTCACTGAAAGAGCATGGTAGCATTCCTTTCTTTTCTATTTTAATGGAATGATGTGAGAAACATTGTAGTTGGTTCTTTCAAGCCCTGGTAGACTCAGCACAGAATCTGTGTGGTCCTAGAATGTTTATAGTTGGAGAACATTTTATTACTGCTTCTATCTCAATGTTTGTACTAGATGTGTTTAAAATGTTTCTCTCTCCATGGCTTAACTTTCCTCTGTCACAAACATCTAGAAATTTAACTATGTCTCTATATTTTCCAATTTACTAAAATGTAAATTTTTAAGATTTATCCTAATACTTTAAAGAATATTCAATAGTATCTTTTCAATGTTTCAATTTCTATCATCAATCATAGGAATTTGCTTTTCTCTTTCTGTGTATCTCTTATTCTATCTTTCTTTTGGTTAGCTTAGCTGAAAGCTTTTCAATTTTGCCTATTCTCTCAAAGAAATATTTGTTTCATTATTTATTAGTATTATTTATTTTTCATTTTATTAAATTTTGTCCTGACCTTAATTTTCCCTATCTATGCATCTTGGATTTGTTTAGTCCTAATTATTCAATTATTAAGTTATCTATTAGTGTTCTCTTTGTTTAACATAGTTTTTTTAGTTATAAACATCCCTACTGGGACAGATTTAATTGTATCTAATAGGATGTACACACACACACACACACACACACACACATACATACATACACACATTTCATTTTTATTCAATTCTAGAAATTTTTGCTTGTTTTATGATATCTTTGATGACTCATTTTTCATTCAAAATAATATGGTTCAGACTTCACGTGTCTATATGACTCTCTTGATGTTAATTTTTATCCATGGTAGCCAAATAAAATGGACTTGCTTCAATTTACCTATGTTTGCTAATACTTTATGTCCTACTATGTTATCATTTTAAATAATGTTCTCTGGGATGATGAGAGGAGAGTACATTCTACATTGTTTGAATAGCGTTTTCTTTTAATGCTAGTCCGTTTGTTTGATCACATCATTTTTAGCTCAGGTGTGTCTTCGTTTTGTTAGAATAGCCTATCCATCAGTCAGAGTCTAGTATTTAAGTTTCCTACTCTCATAGTTTGAGGTTAATCTGCATCTTTATAAATATTAGTATTTGTTTCATGAAATTCTGTGCTGCTGGTTTTAAACATAACACAAATATATTTGGAATTATAATGTCCCCTGGGTAGATTGTCCCTTACTTCAAATGAAGTGACCTTTAAGTCTTCTGAGTAATTTAAACCAAAACTGATTTTGTCAAATCTTGGAACCATGACCTTGGCTTTTATGTCCCACTTGTGGTGGCCTGAAGTACAGTTTTCAGTTCTCTCTGTTGCTATCTTTGGTGCAGAGATATATGTCTTGGAGGCAGCAGAGATGAATACTGTTTTCCAATTCAATTTGCTAGTCTGTGCATTCTGCTTGGGAAATTAAAAACACTAGTAGTCAGAGTTCTGGTATTCAGGGTTAACACTGAAAATTGTGTGTTAATTCCTTCCCATTTGTTGAGTTTGTGTTGTTTAAATTACCCCATTTGCTTGACTACTGTTTGAGTATGGTTTACTCTTTTCTACAGCCTAACAAATAAATGTGTTTCTCTTTCTCTTTAGTCTGTAGGAGTCCTTCAAGAACTGGCTTGGTGGTATAAATTTTTTCAGTCTTTTTTGGCATGCATAGGTTTTATTTTTCTTTCTCCTTCATTTATGCCTAATACCTTTGCTAGATATATTAGTCTGGGTTCACACTTGTTCCCTTCCACAGCTTGAAATACATCTTGCTTGCAAACTTTTGGTTAAGAAATAAGTTGTTATTGCCATATCTCTGCCTTTTATGGAACTTGCTGTTCCTTTCTTGCTTCTTTCAGTACACTGTTTTGGTCTGTGTTTAGTGTTTGTAGGAGCTAAACTTTCAGGGGATTGCATCTGATGCAAGGAAATGCATCTGAATGCACTTTACACCCAGTAATTTTTTTTTTCTAGATCAGATTATTTGAAGCAGGGAGACCCAGCTTAAATATGGGTTACATCTTATGGTGTCAACCCAGATATAAGGACATAAAAGGAGAAAATATTGTATATTCTATCACTGTACCATTCCTTTCTGATCATCAGATAAACTTCATCAGGATTCCAATGTAGATGAAGACCAGAAGGCTCTCCGGAACTAACTCAGGTCTTCAGTGCCATAATGAAACTGCTGAGACATTCAACAACTACCATAGCCTGACCATTCCTTTAAATCATTTTAATAATCTTTCTCTCTCTCTCTCTGTCTCTCTGTCTCTCTGTCTCTCTCTCTCTCTCTCTCTCTCTCTCTCTCTCTCTTTCTCTCTCTCTCTCTCTCTCTGTGTGTGTGTGTGTGTGTGTGTGTGTGTGTGTGTGTGTGTGTGTGCAGATGCACTAAGTGACTCTTGTACATAAGTTGGCATCTCTTTTTCAAAATCTGGACATTTTCTTATATATCATATTTCTAAAACTCTCAGAAATTTTCTCTGATATTTATTGATACATTTTTAGCCAGAGTATGTGTGTGTCAACAATATCTGACTGTTTTAGATCACAGAAAACTTAATCAAATTTCTGATCGTTGTTATATCTTTTTAAAATTAAAAAAGATCAGTTTGCATATTGTTTCAGGACTTTCAAGCAATATTAAAATATTTCCAGGAAGAATGTCAGGATTGTATATAAATATTGCTTTAGGAAAAATGAAAAGTATAATTATGAAATACAGAGTTCTCTGTTGATCTAAAATATTGAAATTTTTATAGTAAGATGAAAAAGAGGTAGGGAGGAAAAAGAATGTGATCAAATATACTATATGAAATTTTTTTAGTGACAGCATCTTTATAGTGAATATATAGCACTTACGTATGTAATAAGCAAACACAAATATTTAGGGGTCTGCCAGGAAACATCTATGATGAGACCCGGCAAGAAAGGAAGCAATCCTGAGTGCTTTCTTATCATATGAGCAACTAGAGCAGCAGCCATCTGAGAAGCCCCAGAGCGGCATGCGAATATACCCACCTCACTCATACGTATCTCATATGCAGGAAAAGGCTGAGGATCGCGCATACATGACCCTTCCTTACATCACCAGCACATCTCATCTCTCACTTGTTTTGTGCATGTTCCCATCTGGATCCAACAGCCAGACAGCTATCAAAAAGGCACTCAAGAGCTTGCAGGGGATGGAGAGGGCTTTGCCTGTGTCCTCTTTGTCCCTCAGCATGCATAACAATTAGAACAGTCTTAGTTCTCAGCACAGGTCAAAGAGAAACTGCTATAAGGAATGGAGGGGGACAGGAGACAATTGTCTAAATGCCTACAGCGACTCCTCACTGAACTCTTGAGTATGAAATTAACCCTGAAGAATAAGACTGTCTGTCTTGTCTGTTCTAAGATATTTGTTGCCAATACAGTAACTACCATAACTAAAGTTCTTTTTCTTTCTTTTTTTCTTTTTCCTTTTTCTTTTTCAATAGGTATCTTACTGTTACTCTTGTTTAAAGGTATCATTTACCATGTTTTTATTCTAAGTCAAGCAAAGAAAAGAGCAATCTGTTCTATCTTTTATCTCCTTTATAGTGGTTGAAAGGACCCTACAGTGTCCTCAGTTCTGCGTTTATTCGAAGCCACCAACCCCATTGGTGGCCTATTTAACACCATCACAAAACTTGGAAGGTTTAATTGAAAGCACTAGCATTCAAACTGTGCTTAGTAGCTTTAAGGAAGAAAAACCCTCCGTATTTAAGGGCATTATTGAGTGGAACCCCATGAGTTTCAGGGCACAGAGCCCAGGGAACCAGAGCTAAAAGAGCTGAGATGTCCAGTCATTGGTGACCACAATTGATGGCTTAGTCTAATAATGCAGAGTAAAGCAATTGCTAACAGTTTAGGTAAGAAACTGTCAAACAAAATAAGATTTAAATAGTCTCTCCCTACTAACAACAAAAAGGGATTATATCATGGAACTGCTCTTTTTTTTTTCTTTTTCAAACTAGTAATTATTAAAGATTGGCACATGGATTTCTCTGTCACTGCACTGCTTGACAACACCTCTTGATTATTACCCATTGTTTGGGATTAATGTCATTTTTCTTCCCATAATACACAAAATGAGAGGTATTTATTGCTATAATTTATACCCCACTGAAACTAAAACAAAACCAAGACATTTTGTATAATTACATCTACAGTGCTGAAACTGCCCAGTTCTGAATTGGTAAAGGGATATTATGCATTAAAATATAATATTAAAGTCACTAAATAAGAATTATATATGAAGGATATAAAGAGGCAACATTTTCCACAGAAAGTAAACTAGGAACTTTTTTCTGTGTTTACTTTCTATTTTCTGGTTAATATTACATGATATTGCTTTTTATAGAAGCAATATATTAGAGGTACACAAAAATGGCATATTTATATATTTAAAGATATATATATATAAACTTTGGAAGCTTTATTTAGTGACCACCCATAGTAAATAAAACTAATTGTTACATTAAAAAAAAAAAAGAATGACCCTAAATTCTGGTAGAATCATCACTAATGAATATTAAGCATCTAAGGGCTTTCAGTATATATATATGTATATATATATATATATATATATATATATATATATATATATATATATCTCCATGCTTATAATATATAGACAATAACACCAACAATGCATATTTATTGAACCCCCATACATGCATAGGATTTATTAAGTTTAAAAATAGTAACAATAATCATTCTACCATACTTTTTAAATTTTGCCTATAGCACCTACAGCATTTATCAGCATCCTGGTTTATTAGCTTTCTACTTGCTATGACAAAACAACTGAGCTAAATAACCGTAAAAAGAAAGGGTTTATGTTGATTCACAATGCCTGCCTTATTGATCTCATTGTTTGGATCACATCATGGTGGAGGTATATAGTCAGGCAAAATTGCTTATATCACAAAAAAAGAAGAGCACAAATGACCAGTCATTCTTGAGGGTATGTCCCACTAAATGTCTTTAGAACATCCTACTAGGTCCTACCTCCTAAAAGCACTACCTTCGTGTAGTGCCAAACTGGAGACCAACGCTGTAACACTTGAGGGGGCGTGTGACATCCAGACTATAACAGGTGGGACAGCAGCTGTATCTTCTCGGAGGTCCTCAGTAATATTAAGCTCTAGTTGCCCACAGTGGTTAACTTGATGGAATATAAGCATGTTGCTAGATCTTCCTTTGAGTTTTCTGTTTTCCAACCTCCTACTGATGTTTCCTAGCATTATCTCTCAACTTATTTGTCGATAAAAATCTGCTTCTGAGAGAATTCAGCCCAAGGCAAAAGGTTCTGGAACACAGTATTCATCTCCAAAGTTGAGAACGGGGCCTGGATGGTGGATGATAAATATATGCAGTATTTCTTAGTGAAAGAATTAAATAAGTAGAACGTTCATCATCCACTGAGGTCCTTCAAAAAGATGGGGATAAAATGCAGAACTTCGGAGTAACAAGAGATAACGAGAGCATAGCTGTGCAAGAAAGCCAGAGGAGGAGTTGAAGAGACGTGGAAATTGATGAACACAGACCCTGAGCACTCACAGCATCCGCAGTGAAAAGGGAGAGGGTACAGAGGGCATCAGGAAGCTCGAAAGGCTTACTTAAAGGCTGTTGGTCTCCTGTAAGAGAGTGTGAGTCACACACTAATTATTAAGGGTTGCAACTTCAACTACCCTAAAGAGTGATACTATGAAATAGAAGAATCCAACCCAAAAATGAGGTTATAGTTGTGCAAAATGCAAAGCACTTACCAGTTCCAAGTTCTGCAGTGACTCACTGGCTGAGCCAAATACAGATCCGAGGGATTATTTTTAGAGAGAACTTGATTTGGTTTCACTTAATTCAAATCAATGTACATTCATCAGTGAAAGACCTCCGAAGGGAGACCCTCACTCAAATCTCAGGAGAGGCGCGCACCCAGCGAGGCACCGAGACCAGACTTGCTGCAATCGCATGAGGAAGTTTATTGAAAGTGAAAGAGTGAGATCTCAGACCAGCATGCTGGGGTCCAGACTCATACACCACGCAGGGGTAGAGGAGTTCGACCCCGGCCTGAACTTGTAACAGGCTTATAAAGGCAAAAATCACAAAGGAGGGGGAGGACAGGGGGAATGAGGAAATTCATAAGGGGAAGAATCATACATTTTTTTTATCAGTACACCCTCAGGCACACCTAGGGCGTTGGAACATTCCACAGAGGTCATCCGGACCTTCTGTGGTATTTTGGGAACTCAAATCTCAAGAAAGTGGGATTTCCTGGGAGGGGCAGAGGAAATCCCTAGGGCAAGGAATCAGTGTCCTTTGACAACCTTTTACTCTTCATCAGATGTGCATGAATTGCTCAGCACTGATGCTCATGAACTCAGGTGAAACTGAGGAGAAACCTACTTATTCTGTCATTTAGGGCCACAGAGAAGAAAACCCACTGAGATAATTCCAAATAGATGAGTTTAAGTACTTACTGCTCTTTCAAAATTCATTGATGTTCCTTCTATGAAGTTCTATCTCCATCACTGTTGCTTTACTGCTAAAACTAACTGCTACATGGCCAGATGCCATGAGTTTTGCTTTGAGATGCTTTGAGTTTTCATGCATTGCCTTGTATAATCACCATAGCTAACCTGAGATTTTAATACAGATAACTTTTACACATAAAAACATCTTAGTTGAAAGTAGCAGAGTTCAGATCCAAACGACATTCTTTTCAATGCCAATACAATGTTCATTTGTAGCAGTGCTGGGGTTGATATGTGATCCTAGTGTTTTCTTGGTCATTTTATTATATCCATTTCTATCTGAGATTCAGAATCAATCTTTGGAAGCTATGAATTATCTTATCCATTAGACAGTGGAAGAGATGCCGTAGGTTTGCAGTTCTTCACACATTAGGAAAACCAAAATATGGAAGAAATTATTTACTGCCCAAATATCTATTCCATCATGATTCACAATTAATTCCCCACTGAGCGTTCCAGGTCTGTTTCTCTCTCACTTGGCTGGATTTATGTAACTCCCTTGATCAGTATGTGTGGGCTACTGAGAGCAGCCTGATTTCTGAGACTAAGTAGTAAAGACCAATATGATTTTGCCTGACACTGTTCCTTTGGCTGCTCTGGAGCTATATAGCAAGAATAGCTATCCCGAGACCTCCCACACTGTATCAAGAAACTGTATCAATGGACCCCAGCCTACTGGGCCCATGCAGCAGAGTCCTCTTAGCATTAAGTGCCTGACAAGTCACAGACCCAGCCTTAAGAGAGCACCAGCTGTCAGCCATTTGATCCAGCAGGAGCTGGGTAATCAGGCTACTGCCTATCAATCCCCGCTCAATGATGAGTTTTTTTTTTTTTTTTTTTTTTTTAGTAAAACAAACCTGCTTCTTATATCTATGTCACCATAAAAAGGAATTCCTTAAGCAGACATAATGACAGGGGTTAAAAATGGAAGGTTCTTAACATGAAGCAAGCTAACCTGATGTAAACAAATAACTCTTCTATGAATGATTTTCTCCCAAAAACAAAAAACACCTGTAAAGAAGACATGAAAATAGTCTGACTATATTGTGTCTTTTCCTGTTCACAACACAACTTAGATCCTGATAGTCTGCATTCAGTCAGAAATAAAGTGAACTTCAAGACCTTTCAACTTGGCCTCCAGGACACATGCGCCTCCTTACAGCCTCTGATTCTAACAGATTTCGATCAATCCTAAGATAGACAGTAGTATTTCAGGTTAAAAAAAATGAAATCTATTTTTCAGTTCTGTAAAAGGATTCATGGCCTCTAGTGACAGACACAGCTGGTTTGGGTTAATTCCTTTATCCTCTGGTTTTAGAAGGATTTATGTCAAGCTTTAAGTTGATTTATCTCAGAGACTAATAACATGAGAACACAGCACATTGGAGAGATAACCTGAATGTAATGACAAGTACATTCCAGACTGAGAGTATGTCACATTTCTGTCCATCTACAGACTGTCATTTTGACCCTCCCACACCACCTAGTATACCCACATTCTATTTTTCTATCAAGCATAAGGCTTGTCTTTTCTGGGTAGGCATGGTGGTATATCCCTGTAATGCCAGTACTCAGAATGTTGAATTGGAGAGATCACTGGACTGATGTCAACCTAGACAACAGAGTTTAGCCCTCCCGAAATACAGTGTGATCTTGCCTCCAAAAATTTGTTTTCTAAATAGTTTGACTATACCTATCAATAACTTTAGAATACCACATACTACATGTAGATATTCACATGATAGGTCATTATTAAATAAGTAAATGATTAAATAAATAACTATAAAACCGGACAAAAATGATTCTATTGTATTACATTTGTTCTTACCTCTGCCTTTCCTCCCTGACTGAAGAGACAGAAATACACTAACTTTTCTTAGTGAGCTCACCTCTAGGTCTTTTACTTTTATTCCTAAAACGCTCTTCCAGGCCTCTGGAATTAGCCAAGAATCTATTGACACTGTGTCTTCCCTTCCGTGGTCTTGGTCAAGTTGTCCTCTTGGTTGCTTTCTCTGGTAATAGTTCTTTATCTGCAAAGAGTCAAGCTTAGCTAGGAAAAAATGGTGAGTTTGTGGCCTATTGTTCTCCATGGTTGATGAGGACACTTGCAAACTATTTTGGGGCAATCCAAAAGCAAAGCCTAGAGAAATTTGCATTAGTTTGCAAGGGAACCTCAGAAAATACCAAGGGAAAAGTACATATGCAATGCAAATAAGGGAAGCCAGTCAATAAAAGGTGGATTACATTTGTAACTCAAGGTCTACTGGGGCTTTATCTCCCTAGGGGACTTTATGGAAATTGCTGTTTAGAAAGAGAAAGGAAGCCAGGAGGACAAAGAAATTTCCAGGAGTGTGTATGGCTTTAAAGTTGGGCCAGTTCTCAAAGAAATGCAAAGTGTCCTGTGGACAGGATGTTAACAGCATATGCCAGTGTGCCTCTCAAAAAGCACTATGTCAGCTTAAGAAACTAGCCTTGTGGCAATTTTTGGTATTCAAAGATCATTATACTTAATCTATACTCACAAAGAAAACTGTTATGTTCTGTTCTGTCCTTCATGTACTTTATGCTTATGGTAACTAGTGGGATTTCAATGCATGCTATCAAACCTCTAAAAGAATTAAGTACTGACAAAAAATATTCATATAGTCTTATGCCAAAATGCCTTTAAAAATCTGTATATGTATTCCTATTTTTTAAAAGACAGTTGTAAGAGAGAAGAAGAAGAAGAAGAAGAAGAAGAAGAAGAAGAAGAAGAAGAAGAAGAAGAAGAAGAAGAAGAAGAAGAAGAAGAAGAAGAAGAAACTAGTGGTTATCCATATCTGATAAGTGAAAAACAGTGGTATTTAGGTCTGAGTCCTTTGAGGCTTTGACTTACCATCATGGGGAGATGCTGCACAGGCTCATAAAGTAAAGGAAATGACTTTCCCCCATGGCATGAAGATGAGAAGGTGTCTTAGTTACTGTTCTATTGCTGTGAATAGAAGCTACAGCCAAGGTAGTCTGTTATTATAGAAAACAGCAAAGGAAGTCTGTAAATTTAGTTTTCTGAACTAAGTTTCACACTAGGGAAACGTTGTTTATGAAGCGGCCCTATGTGAAGGACAGTTGTGACATCTTCCTTATTTTTCCAGTTCCGGGATGGGAAATGAATTCCCCTAAGACACTTGTCGAAGCAGCTGCCACTTCCAGCACACCTGGAAAACGTGTGTGCTTTAGATTCAAATAAACTTTCCTTTTGAGACATGACTAATGATTGACAGAAAGTGATATGCAGATAACCTCTAAAAGAGAAACCAAGGCTCAAGTATGGTTTCTTATCTGACTCAGGGAACAGTGGCTGTAAACATCCAGGTGAAGTCCCGGACAGCTTCTGGACCCCATGTATAATTCACTAACATGAAACACTCTCTGAGGATCATTATTGTCCTGAAGATTATTGTGAACCAGCAGAAAAGATTCCTTCCCTTGGAGAAAATATAAATCACAACCAGGAACATTTTCAACACACTGAAGAGTTTAACCAAAAGTTATGTATTTCAGAATATTGTGTTACAAATGGATATTGGCAAAACAGAATAGATAGATGAGTGTGAAGACTTACTTTCCTGTTATATCCTAAAAATAAGGCATATATTTTTAAGTCACTATAACTTTCTTCCCTGCTAGGGCATTTGCTTTACAGGAATAAAGAATAACAGGAAACCTTGTTCAAGGTATGTACTCACATGGCATGAATGTGTACCAGGGAGATAAGCTACAAGTTAAATTTTAGTCAAGAAATCAAAACATCTCTGATGAGTCACTTCCTCCACCTTCTCAAACACTCGGATGCTATAAATAACACATTCATATATAACTCTTGAAAACAAGGATCACAGTCAGCCCAACAGTGTGGCTGTCATTTTCAGATTGGCACTCTGCTGTGGTGTATAAAATAATCTGATGATTCTCTCTTATCGCCCATACCCTCTTTTAAAATGTTTAAGCATAAAACATTTACTCTACTATCCAAAATATAATGTGGGGTACTGGCCATGTGGAAGATTGCTGTGCATAATGTCATGTTCTCTGTAGTTGATGAGTCTAGCCTCTTGACTTTGGATTTTTCCCAATCTTCTTTCTTGGTATTTTAAAACAAGATGAATACAAACAAGCAAAGAGAAACACCACAGCCATAGACAAACTAACAGTAAACTTTCCTCAGGATCAGATCAAATAGATGGCCAGGGCTACATTAGAAAAGACCTTGCACATAACGAAGTAAAAGAGTCTGGAAGAATCCACTTTTTTTCCATTGCTTACCAAGCAGAAGAAATATATTTTCTAAAAAGGAAAAGGAAAAATCGATATTGGTTTTGCTTTTTTGTTACAGTATTTTAACTAGAACAGGGCCAAAAATCAGCTGGCCTTGTAGAATTATCGGCTCCATTCATTTGGATATATTTATTGTGTTGCTGTGAGACATTTACTAAATTTTAATAAAAAATAATAGTCAGTAAGATGGATGTGATTCACAACTGTGATTCCAACTGTGAACCATAATAGTCATGATTACTGTTCTTACTATTATGACTATTTTATGATTAAACACTGCTTTATAAAACACCCCTACATTCTCCAAATTTAATCCATTTTTCTCAGTTCCCCTTCCTTTTGTAGGGAGAATTCTCTTGTTCCCCTCCCCAAAATCGAACAACACCCAAGATAACTTCCTAGCACATATATAAGTCAGAATAGGAAGGGGAAGATTCCTAGTAAACTGATTTAGTTCAAAAACCTTGTAGATGGTCCAATTTTGTTTCTATCTAATAACTTTAGGAACATATGTTACTGAATGCCTGTATTTTCACACAGTTAAACATATGTATTTTATAGTATACCTCATAACATGTTATCTGTTTAAGTTTTAAAGACATTTCATGAGTATCTGAAGAAACAACAATTAACCTTCTAACTATAGATGAAAGTGAGAGAGGGAAGAAATTTTGTGCGTGAATTTTAAGTAGAACTGGATGATTTAGAAAATGTCACAGAAAAATTTTAGGGCTCAATTCTGAAGCACTGTGATTTTAAAACCATCAGATTTAATAGTTTATTTTGACTACTTAAGAGTTTGCCACTTTACATATGAGACCACAATATCCAACACCACACTAAAATTTGAGGGTCTAATGAAGACTCTTCTGTGTTCAAAGGAGGACAAAGCCTCTCGTGAGGCCTTAAAATCTACTGGTCTTTCCAGAGAACAATTGTGTACTGAGGCTTTTTTTTCATACACAAGAATGCATATATTTATGTACACCACATGCATGTCTGGTGTCTGCTGAGGTCAGAATAGGGTGTTGGATCCTCTGGCAATAAGCTACCATATAGGTGCTGAGAAATGAACCCAGGTCCTCTAAAAAGCAGCAGGTACCCTCAACAGATGAACCAACTCTCCAGCCCTTGCTCAGACTCTCATTCAAACCCTCCTTTCCTCACACCTCACCTGCGACTATTGGACAATTCTATTTAATGACCTGAAAGGGAACTGGAGTCACTAGCTCTGTGACACAGGACAGTTTAAAGTGACTCTTTGATGTTGACTCCTTAGGTACAGGCTCATCATATCTTGCACAGGGCTTTGCAGACATTCTTTTTCTTAACTGTGTGATCAATGCAAGGTCTGTCTTCTGGGGTTGTGAGGACGGTACTCATTATGTGCAGTTCAGATCAGCAGTTATGCCTTGGACTTTTATTATACCACAACAGTGCTCTTAACATTTACAGGCATTTTATAATATAAGCCTTTCTTAAGTGATTTTGGAACTTTTACTAAGATTAACACTAAACCATATGTCAAAAAATTCTTTTACATGTTTTTCCTATAGAATTCAATGTTCTAACTTAAGAGGAATACTATTTTTGATGAAAAAATTGAGAGGCATAATATTGACTGTGACTCATTTAATGGCTATAGTTCATTAACTACTTAATAATGCCAATAACTCTTTGTGCATAAGGACCTCTTTTTAAAGAAAAATCAATTGAATAGCTTGTATAGAATAGTGGTATAATTTAGTATTTATTGATTCAGAAAGTCAAGATGACAAGATATTATTCAATTCATTCAACAAAATAACATGCAGGCAGAATTATTTATTGTTAAGTGACGTGGTGAGCCAAGACTTGACAACTCTTAACAACAATGCATGAAATATAAAGCTATATGAATAAGTCAAATACCTATAACAAACATCTATCTGCCTATTTTTATCATTAGCTGTAGTTATAGTTACAAGACATAAATGGATACCTAGAGAGAAAGAGCATGTTGGAGTCTCTGAAGCCAGATCTTTGTTTATAAAAATGCATCGCAAGCAGAACAGCCAGATTTATGGGAGCTTCCTTCTTTCTGGAACAGGGCTGCTGAAATACTCTTGCCTGACCTTCAGGAGCATCTCAAGCACTCTACAAAGCTGCTGCAGCTCTGAGGTTTCTTGAAGCAGTAATTAATGCTTGGGCAACTGCTCTGTTTTTCTTTTTTGCCTTTCTATCTTGATTTTCGTGTGCTTTTGATTTCTTACATAAGCTATAGCCTATAAAGTTTTGATGAAAACCTAATTAGTGAATGCAAACCCAGTACTCTGGGGAAAAAATATGCATAGCATTAAGTTCTAAGGTCAAGACATTATCATCAGCTAATCAAGGAAAGAAAGCCCTGTTTTCTATAGTTTTTCATGTTTACCACATTTCATTGACTCACTGACCCAGCTGCTGTGCCTGTAGCATTGTAAATCTTATGCTTAAAACTTATTACATACACATGTGTTCTCCAAAAGACTTAATAGAGTCTTCTTGTACTACAAAGCCTTTCAACATTTTCTTTGGAATCCATCACAAACAGTGAAATTACAAACAAATACACCAGCAACCAGAGCACATTAGCTATATCACAGACAGGGTGTGTTTGCAATAGAGAAGCTGAAGCAGGAAGGCAAACACAACCTCTTATGCTCATTGAATATGTGTCTGAGTTGACCATTTTGCCTCTGTGCATACCCACAAATAACTATAAAAGTGCTTTGAGTGCTAACTTGTTGTTACGGGTTAATTTCATTGAGCAGGTAAAAGTCTCAAAAATGGATCTTCAAGTAGTGAGGGTAAACTTTATATATACAAACTATACACACACATACATACACATAGGGAGAGAGAGAGAGACAGACACACACAGACTATGTGTTATATATAAATGAATTTATATATACACAAATATATTTGCTAGATGTGTAGGGACATATACTATACAGGAAGTATTTTGCAATGGTTAAGACTGTATCTTAGCCTTGGAATGATGGAAAAATTAGATTCAGTCAGTCAGAAACAGACTGAACACTGGTCATTTCTTTTGCCAATTCTCTTGTGATGCTGGAAAGAGGCAGCTTCTGATCAGCCATATATTATGAAAGTAGATAATCAATATTACATACTATTAATATATTGTGTTGTTCGTGTCTTTTGACATAAGAGTTTTATGCTTTCCCAGGAAATCAAGAGAATTTCATGTGCATCTTCTCTTCCCTCAGAATCCTTCCATTTTTCATTCTCCATATAATGTTTAGCTATTTCTGTAAAATATTTAACATATTCTTTTAAAATTCACCTGGTTTTAGATGAATTTGATCAATTATAGACTGACATTTTAAGGTGGACTAAAGTAAGGAACAAATATAGAGATGCTTGGGGTCTTACAAGATGCTCTTGTAAGCAGAGCCTGGGGTAGACATTGAAAACAAGTAGTTTACAAGGAACGCCACTCCGAGAACTGGGGTAGAGGCAACAGAGAATTAATAAGAATGGAGACAGGGGCTCAGTCCAACTCCCCGTTATAGATTGTGTGGAGCTGAGACTCCACAGAATCAAGATCTATTTCAATTTTTCCTCATCAGCTGAGTGTTAACCAGGGATATAGGTAGGATAGAAACAGTTCTACATAAATGATCAAAGACAAAATAATGGACTCCATGTTTTGTTTTTAGGTTTGGGCATGGGGTGGATGTGTGTGCACACATGTGCATGTGCACCAGCACACGCCACTATGCACATGTGAGTACATGTGAGCATGTGCCTTTAGTTAGTTTTGTTTTGTTTTGTAAGAGAAAAAGATGAAGTATGAAAAGATGGGAGAATATTTGGAAGGAGTGGGTAGACAAGCAAAGAATATGATCACAATATATTTTATGAAAACATAAGAAAAATAAATAAGCCTATCATCTTTGTACAAGACACTTCATAGATGAACCTAAGGTAATGTGAGGAATGACTTAGATATTAAAAAGACTGGTAATATCAAATGACCATTCTACACTAGGCAACAAAAGTCCATGTTCCATCGTGTCAAGAAAAGAGTTGAAAATATTAGCAGATAACAATTGAGCTCAAATGATTAATAGCTTGTGTTCCCAGAGACTATTGTTAAATTCTCAGATGTTTTGTGAAGCAATTCGATGATTCTTAAACATGACATGATAGGAACCGGACTGCAGGTGTTGCTGACTGTTGAAGTATACGTACTTAGTATTCATGTAGTGCTTTATGCCAGCATCGCAGAGGCTCCAAAGTAAGAAGTTACAGCTGATTACTGTGTAATAGTGCTGTTCTAGTCACTGGATGCAGTTGGCATTCCTCATGATGTTAGGAACTGTGTGATAGAAGTATGCCTGATGGGTTAGGGCTGCCAGCCCTGTTGAACCCAGAGGTCAGTGTTGCCATTCTGATAACTCCAATCCAGATAGAGTGGCCAGTGGGAGTTAACTACACTATAGAAAGCAGCACCTCTGCACATCAAGGATAGTTTTTAAACTCTGACAGCACAATGTTAAACATTTACCAACCTACCAGCAATCATTCTCTCCTGTGCACACTCTCCTGCGTTCTGTTTCCTCCATTGGCCCCGACTTGGACAGTGTTTTATTTATGTTCTTTGTTTCAAGGAATGTAAGACAGGATAAAAGGAAAGAAACAGCAACTATTTTCCAGGCTTGAGTTGTAAAGGGTTGGGCACAGAAGAGGAAAAGAATCCTGAGTTGCAAGAAATGCAGTAAGTTGGGAGCAAGTAAGATGTGCAAAAACAGAGTTCACCAGCTCATGGGTCCCTTGAACAAAACAGGGGAGTTAGAGGGACACAGGAAAATGGAATGGTTTCCTAAAAGAAGAAAATAGTAAGATTTGGGGTTCAAATGCTTAGGACAAAGTAGTTGAAAATTCAGAACCTGTTCAAATGAATAAAGTGAGGAAAGGTTCAGACCTCCAATGGTAACATTGCTGGCCATCAAAAAATCTGAAGATAGCAATGAAACTGATTATGCATAAATAATTACCGCTGATCTAGACATGACAACAGTAAAGAATTCAAGGGTCTCTCCAGGTTTATCTGTTACAGATGTGACAGAGGAGCACATGTATCTATCCATTGTGTTAAGATGAAACATAAAGAGTTCTGTTAATATAATCTTACGTATCGATAGTAGGTACCAAAGACCAAGAACCAGGGTGAAGTCTGACTCTCAAGTGGTGATGTAAAAAAAAGAAACTGAAAACAATGTGTTCTCTACCATGTACTGTACTATTCAAGAAATAGTGAAAGCCTCAGAGACTAATGTATAATGTATAGCAAACATATGTGTTAACTGAAATCACATATGTATTATGGTACAGTGTGTCATCATAGATGATAACAAAAATTGCAGAAAACAAAAGGAGATACATTTCCTATAAACCTGAGTTTTTAAAGATCGATTAGTACCCAAAATACCATGACTTAAACTATGATTTTAAAAAAAAACAAGTATTTCTTCTCAGATCAACTTGGCTATTTGCCTCTTTGGCCAAAATGAGTATGCTTGCTATTTCTGAGGATCAGAACTACTTACACAACAGAACAGGACGTACTGATAATAGAAAATATTGGTGGAGCTAATAGTTATAAAAGGCACATTCAAAAATTCTACAAGGATATCAAGAGACAAACTTTTAGAAATATGCAAGTGTATTGAGTCCTCTCTTGCCCTATACTATGTCTACTAAGCATGTCAGAAACAAATTTTACTGAATCAGCAATGTACTTAAAGAAACCTGTTTTTCCTTTTAACTTTTATACATGACTGTACTATTTTTAGAAATATCGATTGTCCATAAAAGACTTTCAGGCTGCCAACTAAGCCTCAAAGGGTAATTGGGCTGACCAGCACAACTACAGGCTGGAGTTCAGACTCAGGAAAGAGAAATGTGTCTATACCTAAGTGAAGCTGAAATGTCCTGTCGGTTTGAAGTTACACCATTAATGAAGCAAAGAGACAATTTCTATGTACAGAAATCGAGCCTTTTCTGCCAACCTGCCTCTCAGTATATGACAAATATGGAACAGGGCTATAATAAGCATACGGATGGTACAAATCATCATCAAAGAAATAGTTTCTGATAGAAGCCTCTAGAATAACCCATGGTAAGTGATAAACTACTTAATAGTATTAACTGCTTTCATTCTTTAGTTTCTTCTATATTTTTTCCGAGAACTTATTCATTAAGGTCTAATCCATAGAATTGGGTATCCACATATTGTCTATGGAAGAGACACCAGTTGTTTCTTTCTTGTTTATCACCTGAGTTTTTCTTGGGATCAGGTCTCAAGAGTAATTCTTTTTTTTTTTTTTTCAAATGTTTTGTTGTCCTTTTATGAATCATAAAATGTTCTCTGGAAATGGGATGCACCAAAAAAGACATATTTAAAAACACAGTACCAGGAGTCAGTCTCCCTGTACATTATTAGCTCTTTTTTTTTTTTTTTTTTTTTTTTTTTAGAGAAAATCGCTTTTATTGCAAACACTCTGAATGACATCCAAATCCAGATAAATATCAGATGGTTCTGAAATCCATTAAGTGAACAGAAATGTTTTCTTGCAGCAGATAAAACAAGATAGTAGCAAGAGGAAAAGACATGTATAGAGAACACGGATGAAGAATAATCTAATAAAATGGGCTAGATATTCTTGGGCTCAGTATTTGTTGTGAGCACAATTAGTACTTTTGACTACTTAATATACACACCAACTGAGAGATCTCTGCAACAACAGAACCAAGGCCGAACAATTCTCAATGACTCTTGATAATGACACAGCATAAAGACTCTTGTTCACAATGAGTAGCATAAAAAAGTGATATGCTGTAGAAGTTCGCTGTGCATGGCTCAGATTATTAATATCTGATTAGAATTTAGTTGGGCCAACTTAAGCCTGACAATGTTCTTTTTTTTTATTTTAAACGACTTTATTTTACAAAACAAAGATAAATGTACAGATTTTAAACATTTTTTGCTTAAAATTATACATTTTTGTCAGTACTGTTTTTTCAAACATTGAGATAATTTTTACATAAAACCATGTGAATATATTTTTTTAGTCAGTACTTGATTTTTTTCAAGGGCTTGACAGTATGCATTGAAAACCTAATAGTTACAATAAGCGTAAAGTACATGCAAAACAAAACGCAACATGGAAATAGTCAAAGTCTTCTTGTTTTGTAAATATATGTATATTTTTTTTGTTTTCTTTATTTCTTGGACTTCATACAGTCTGTGAGTTGTTTCTGGGGGAGTACAAGCCTCTGGGGTTAGCATCCCACTATCAGTGACTGCATATTATGTCTGTTCTTTTGTGACTGGGTTATCTCACTCAGGATGATCTTCTCTAGATGCAGCCATTTTCTTAAGAATTTGGTTAACTCATTGTTTCTGGTGGCTGAGTAGTATTCCATTGTGTATATGTACCACAATTTTTGTATCCATTCATCTTCTGAAGGACATCTGGGTTCCTTCCAGCTTCTGGCTATTATAAATAGAGCCGCTATGAACATTGTGGTGCATATATCTTTGTTGTGTATTAAAGTGTCTCTGGGGTACATGCCCAGAAGTGAAATAGCTGGGTCTTCAGGTAGTACTATATCCAATTTTCTGAGGTATCGCCAGACAGATTTCCAGAGTGGTTGTATTAGCTTGCAACCCCACCAACAGTGGAGAAGTGTTCCTCTTTCTCTGCAGCCTCGCCAGCATCTGCTGTCATCTGAGTTTTGGATCTTGGCCAATCTGACTGGTGTGAGGTGGAATCTCAGGGTTGTTTTGATTTGCATTTCCCTGATTCAAGAGTAATTCTTATCTTCTGGTACTGTAGGATTTCTGAACCTCAAGACTATATTTTAACAAGCTGGAAATTAATGCATTTGTTTAAAAATTTGGGTTTACATGAGAAAGGCTAAGATCATGTTTTTGTGGGCACCCGACCATTATCGTTAGAATGTTTAATTGCAAATTACAAGAGCATTCCAGGCAGAGTGATAAACAATCAGCAAATTTCGTTTTCTTTTTTCTTCTACCTTTCAAGTTCCTAAAAATTGATGAACTGCCTGTGGTATTTCAAACAGGGTCCTCTAGTCCTACAATTTGAGACTCAGTTCAGCATTCATTTCTCAGTGATTTAAAGAAATAAGCCTGCATGACCTACATAGCTAATTCTAGGCTAACTAGGGAATACACTGTGAAACCTTCACTAAAAATTGCCATTTACCATACAGGGTGTGCTCGATGTGCCCACCGGTGCAATAATAGTTAGACTGGTATGTGATAACTGTATGGGGATAACCTATGGTTTTCTGGTTGGATTTTAGGTCAACTTCATAGGAGGAAATTTCATTTTACACTGAGAACTGTAATCCAGGTAAAAGTCCATCACTATGGAGATCATGAGGCCCAGGGAGATCTGGACTTCTTTCAGACTTGGACAGTTTAATTTCTTTGTATAATAAACAGCAGTTGGAGCAGATCCTTATATCTAGCCAAAGTGATTAAAACAAGTTCTATGAGTGACCATCAGTTAATGGAGCATCTTTGTCATAACTCCTGCTGAGTATCGGGGAACACCAAAAAGAAAGGGGAGAAGGAACATAAGAGAATAGTACTGTGAAATGTTACTTTCTGGATATGACATGGCTGTGAATTTAAAGGGACAAAATTCCATCATAGGCAGCATAGGAGTTCTTGAGACTCCATGTCTTACCAAATACCTGTAGGTAGCTCATAAATGCTGATAAAGTAAGAATCTTTCTTGCCTCAAGATAGAACCCTGGTTGATACCAATATTCCAGGTTTATACCTATGTACACGTGGGCAGAACAATTTGACTTAGGTTTTTTTTTAATAGAAAAAAATATATATTAAGTAAAATCTAGGGAAATGTAGAGAGGAAACTGGGTGGTAAATGTAATTTGTTTAAGAAAGAAAGAGCAAAACAGGAACTCAACACAAACACTCAGCAATGTTTAGGCTAGCTGGCAACCAAAGCACCCTAATGGACCATGTGACAACTAGGGATGAACTCCTGTAAATGTCTTTCAGACTTTCAAGTTTTAGGATCCACAGATGTGAACTAAAATCCTTTCAAGTGTCTTGAAGAGACAAATCACAACATGGCAGCATCTCAACAACATCTATTTAAACTTATATGAAAGAACAAAGACCACCTTGGTGAGTGAAGCTTAGGATGGAAGGTAAAGTGGATCTATCTACTTTTGCCGAAGAAAAGTCTTGCAAATTCTTAGAGTAGAATTCTATATAGTAAGTGGCCCACTCCTATGTATTCCCTGTCCTCCTTCTGAGTAAGAGAATATTTTATGGTCAAATGAGCTGCATTTTTTATTTTGAGAAAGAGAGTCTTTATATAGCCTAGACTGTCCAGAAACTTACTGTTACCAAGCTCACTTGGAACTAATGGCAACCCTCCTGTCTTACCCTCCCACGTGCTGGGATTACAGGCCTGAGCCATTATACACATTTTTCTGTCTTCTTCCCCATCCTCTTGTTAGTGCTAGGGATGATCAGACCTGTCTTGAGAACACTGAATATTCACTGTACCCACTTACATATCTAGTCCAGAATCTTGAATTGTTTGCTAATTCAAGCAAAGAATTTTCATAGAGTTGAAAAGAACAATGTGCAATTTCATCTGGAATAACCAAAGACCTAGAAGAGCGAAATCCATCCTCAACAACAAGAAAACATCTGTGGGAATCACCATCCATGACTTCAAGCTATATTACAAGGCAATTGTGTTAAACACTGCATGATACTGGTACAGAGATAGGCACATGGATCAATGGAATAGAAGATTCAGAAATAAGCCCTCACATATATGGTCACTTGATTTTTGACAAAGGAGCTATAAACATTCAATGGAAAAAGGACAGCCTCTTCAAAAAATGGTGTTGGTCCAATTGGCACTCAGCATGCAGAAGGATGAAAATAGACCCTTTCTTATCTCCTTGTACAAAGCAAAAGTGCAAGTGGATCAAAGATCTCCACATTAAACCAGGTACACTGAAACTATTAGAAGAGAAAGTAAGGAAAACCTTAGAACACATAGGCACAGGAGAAAACTTCCTGAACAGAACATCAATGGCTCGTGCCCTAAGGTCAAATATTGACAAATGGGACTTAATGTTTCTGTAAAGCTAAGGACACTGTCAAGAAAACAAAATGGCAGCCAACAGATTGGGAAAAGATCTTTACCAACTCCACATCTGATAGAGGTCTAATATCCAAAGTATACAAAAAACTCAAGAAGTTAGACACCAGAGAATCAAACAATCTTATTAAAAAATGGAGTAAAAAAAAGTTCTCAATTGAGGGATATCAAATGGCTGAGAAGCATCTAAGGAAGTGCTCAACATTCTTAGTCATCAGGGAAATGCAAATCAAAACAACCCTGAGATTCCACTTCACACCAACTAGAATGGCTAAGATCAAAAATTCAGATGACAGCAGATGCTGGCAAGGATGTGGAGAAAGAGGAACACTTCTCCACTGTTGGTAGGGTTGTAAACTGGTACAACCACTCTGGAAATCAGCCTGGAGGTTCCTCAGAAAACTGGACATAGTACTACCTGAAGACCCAGTTATTCAACTTCTGTGCATATACCCCAGAGATGCTCCAACATACAACAAAGACACATGCACCACTATGTTCATAGAAGCCCTATTTATAACAGCCAGAAGCTGGAAAGAACCCAGATGTCCTTCAGTAGATGAATGGATACAAAAATTGTGGTATATTTACACAATGGAGTACTACTCAGCTATCAGAAACAATGACTTAACCAAATTCTTAAGAAAATGGATGCATCTAGAGAATATTATCCTAAGTGAGGTAACCCAGTCTCAAAAGAACAGACATAATATGCAGTCACTGATAATTGGATACTAACCCCAGAAAGCTCTGAACACCCCAGAAACAACTCACAAACTATATGGAGTTCAAGAAAAACAAAGGTCAAAAGGAAAAATCATTATGCTTAATCTTTACACAACAAAAAACTTTGACTATTTCCAGGTTACATCTTGTTTTTCATGTGCTTTTTGCTCATTGTAACTAGTAAGATTTTAATGCATACTATCAAACCTTTAAAAAAAATCAAGTACAGACAAAAATGGATTCACATACTTTTGTGCAAAAATGCTTTTAAAGTCTGTACATTTATCTTTGTTTTTTAAAATAAAGTTGTTCAATTAAAAAAAAAGTTAGACATTCAGTTATAATTTTTGTATTTTATTTGTTTAGGAATGTATGTTATGATCGGCCTTCCTGAAGCTGAAGATAATAATTAAAAGTTGCTTTCTCTACTCATCACAGGAACATGTGGGTAAACATTCAATATGCTGATAAACTACACTGTTCAGTAGGCTATGTGTGTTAAATCCGTGTTAATGTATAATATTTCTCAATGTACTATGGGTCTATAGTAACCACATTTATCACAAGTTAGGGATCACCTGTGTGTGTATGTGCGTGTTACAGATGTTTTAGGTATGTGGTTTTGTTTTCTGTATTAAATGTATAATTCAATGTTTAATTCAAATAGTCCTTGGTAAAATATGATGAACATATTAAACAAAGCTTGAATTTAAAAAAAAATCAAGACATGAATTGCATTGAATTAAGTTATTTTGTTATACCTCCTTGTTCATGTGATTTTTTTCACATTCTTTTTATTACTATTTTTTATTACTATATTTTATTTATAGCCCATTTTTCTACTCACTTCATGCCAAGATCAATGAGAGAATTCTTTGGGGACTTCAACCTAACAGAAGAAATAGAGACAATTAATGACTGCTGGGAGATAGAAGAAGATCAGTTTTCTCCAAGGGCAAGCATGCTGGTAGGTCAGCCATTCCCAAGTGGTCAGCCCTAAACACATATTAGCAACAATAGATAGACTCAGAAACTGTATGTATAAACTTACATACACACATGCAGCAATCATACTTAAAGAAAAAGAAGCTGTGAACCAGAGGAGTAGGGAGGGAACAGAAGGAATGGGAGTGTGGTGAAGAAGAGGAGGAGGAGGAGGAGGAGGAGGAGGAGGAGTAGGTGGAGGAAGTAAATAAATACTCATACATGTAATTCCCAAAAACTAAATTTAAAAAATAATAAAAGAAAATAAGAAAATATAGAGACACTTAAAATCAATCCCAGAACGTATCTGTGAGGTAGGACTACTGCCACAAGTTTGAGGACAGCCAGGGAAGTAGAGCAAATTTCTGGCTTGAAGTAAGATAAAATAATGGAAGCAGCGATTGAGAAATCACAGGTTGAAAAACCAGTATATCCCCTTCCATGTATCTTCGTGTGAAATGTCAAGAAACAAGAGACTTGGGGAAGTTTCCTCTAATTTCTCTCAACATGGATCAGTTGGCTTCCATCTGGAGAAGAGTGATTTCTCTCTTGAGTTCTTCCACAATCTTTCATGTTCAAAAGGGAATGGGATGTAAGTTTATCCTCTAGTATCCTCTAGTGCCAAGAAGAATGCCAGGGACAAATGCAGGAGTGGCCCTGGTTAAAGATCAATGTTGACTGGAACTCCCATGAGATATCAATGGGTACAAAAACTGATATAAACACGTTGGACAACTGTGCTATCTACAGATGTTCAGCATTTATACTCACTGCAACTGTCAGAGGCTTTCCAAGTGTGTCACTCAGCTGAAATATGTTTGCACCTTTATCAAAAGATATGTGAGCAAACATATGTAGAGGCAAGATGTCTACGATTTGAAAACTACCTAGATTCCCAAGAAGCCTTAAATTACATGTTCACAGCATAGAAGACTCTCTGGCAATGAGAGTGACTAACTCCCCAATATGAAAAGTATCACTAGCCAATCTCCGCTGAAAAGGATTTGTGCTATCTGAGCCCATTTTTACTATTTTGATAACTGAAATAAATAAATACCTGTAGATATGAGGTGTCTATTATTGGAGGGCATGTCAAGACAGAAACAGATGTTGAAGTTAGTGGCTTTGCTAGATTACATTGCTATATTGTTTTCAGACCCTACAACCTGCAGACTGTCACTGTTGGATAACCTTAACCCTCCTCTGTAAGCCAGTTTAATAAATCACTTTCTATTATTTACATATGCACAGTCTATTGATTGTACTCCTCTGGAGAACCATACCTAATATGTTGTGTACTGAGTTGATGTTTTATAGACACGGAGATCCCAGGTGAGAGAAAATGGACTGGCTAGGTAATTTGACGATTCTGGGCAGTGATGCTCAAATCAAATGTATTGACCACTTATCCCATGCCCTTGGGCATAGATACAGCTTTATCACACAGATTTTGTTTATCAACAATACATCTTAATGCAGGTCTGCCCTGGTTTGATTTCTATTGCTTACCTAAAAATATCTTGACAAAAAGTACTTCAGTAGAAAAGGATTTGGTTTCACCTAACAGTAGAAGTTATATCATGTAAGGTCACAGAAGGTAATTAAAAGCTGCAGGGACATCAAATATCTAGTGCCAACATATATACAAAACACAACATAGAGAAATAAATGTGTGCTTGCTTGCTTGTGTTCGTGTTTATTTTTAAATCTACTCATATGATTCTAGACCTAGGAAATAGTGTTGCTCTATGTGGCTTGGTTCTTTCCACTTCCACAGCTTACTTGAGATACACACACAGACATGGGCCAATCTGTTGTAGATAATCCCTCACTGAGGTCCACTTCCCAGTTGATTCTAGGTTATCTCAATATGACAATTAAAATTAGCCATCACAGATGGAGAGCTGACCCTATATCACCTCAAAGTATACTTTGTTCAGAAAGCTAGAATAGATGGCCATTGAAAAGATACACAAAAGAAGCTCTCAATGCCCACCCCCATTTCCCGAAAGGCATGGCATAAATTTAAAAAGTTCAATCACCTAGGTAAACGTTAGACCCTTGTTAGCCTAGAAATGTATTAGAGCAAGATACAAAACTTTATCAACTACACATTTGCCATACCACAATTTGCCACCCTTAGTGATACCAAAGCCACCCTAATCCTGAATACTTCTCCAAAGATTTATTATCCTTTTATTGCTACACCATCTAGAGGTACTCATTCTCTGGGTAATTCTCACCAACCATGAAAATACATGAAATACCATGGAAATACATGAAATGCATATATTAAAGAGTTAAGCTTTTTTTGTTGTTAATACAGCTTTTGCTACAATGATTCTCATCTAAGAATTCATAAAAATCAAAGAAAATAAGTGTCTTGTACTACAAACATACAGGTTTGCATGGGAAAGCACCATGTCCTGAGCACTACTTTAACCTCTGTTTCCACAATAGCTCCAGTGAGTCCTTTTCTACTTCAGAGATGTATAAGCAGAACATCTTTTTGATTAGCTATTTTTCCCTTGAACTTTAGTGCCAAAATGGGTAGAAGTCAGTATTCAAGACCTTACTACCTTGTATTCAGTATCTTTAGCTATCAGAAAAATTATCAATATGTATTAAAGTAAGTACTTAGACAATGGTGGCAGGTCCTTTTGAACACCTACAAAATACCAAACACTGCTCAATGATCATTTCAATTTTCCAATACTACTTGCCCTTCTAGAGTTGAGGAAACAGGCACAGTGGTTCAGAAATGTCACGAGATTGAATCCCTTGCATATGAAAAAAACAAGCAGCCTGACTCCAACACCTTTGACTCTGATTCCTTCCAGATGCAGGATCATTAATACTGTCTCATTTTACTTCATACTTTTCAAACCAGAGCTTCTGTCAAGATCAGAAAGACCTTCCATCCTCAGCTTCTAGTTATCAACTCTGGGATGAAACCAGAGCTCTTCAAGTTTAAGCCTATATTTCAGGTCTGATGGTACTTAAAGTTTGAGGACCACACTTTGAGGAATAGTACAGCCCCTAGCACCTAAATGTTTTGAAATTTTGGCGTAAAGATTACATCATCTGAACAAGATTTGGCATTTGGTGAATTATTGATCAATACATTTTTAATATAGCAACAGCAATGACTTGTCTAACATCCAATATCTCAATGTTTCTGGGGAGATTGAAATTAGTACCACATTTTGCCAGAGAATAAAGCTAGTGATGGTAGCCCAGGGAACCAAGTCAATTAATTCTCTCCATCTTCTAGAGGATTTACAA